>NC_046658.1:31901952-31921636 GCF_010883055.1 Belonocnema kinseyi
ATTGTCGATATTTGAAAATATAATAACGTGAAAAAGCCTCTTTTTTATGTCACTAATTATAGAGGCAGTGAGAAAGTTCGACAAGATCCCTAAAAACCACCCCTACTATACCCACGCCTAAAAGATTAAAAATGACAAGTTTTATTGTCGATATTTGAAAATATAAAAACATCAAAAATTCTCTTTTTCTATCTCACTGATTAAAGATTGGGTGAGAAAGATCGGCAAGACTCCTAAAAACCACCCTTAATATATCCACACCTAAAATGTTAAAAATGACAATTTTGATCGTCGATATTTGAAGATATAAAAACGTCAAAAATTCTCTTTTTGTATTTCACCAATTATAGAGGGAGTGAGAAAGTTCGGCAAGACACCTAAAAACCAACCTTAACATATCCGCACCTAAAATATTAAAAATAACAATTTTAACTGTCGATATTTGAAGATATAAAAACGTCAAAAATTCTCTTTTTGTATCTCACTAATTGTAGAGGGAGTGAGAAAGTTCGGCAACACCCCTAAAAACCACCCTTAATATATCCGCACCTAAAATGTTAAAAATGACAATTTTAACTGTCGATATTTGAAGATATAAAAACGTCAAAAATTCTCTTTTTGTATCTCACTAATTATAGAGGGAGTGAGAAAGTTCGGCAAGACACCTAAAAACCACCCTTAATGTATCCGCACCTAAAATGTTAAAAATGACAATTTTGATTGTCGATATTTGAAAATATAAAAACGTGAAAAAGCCTCTTTTTTATGTCACTAATTATAGAGGGAGTGAGAAAGTTCGACAAGACCCCTAAAAACCACCCCTACTATACGCACGCCTAAAAGATTAAAAATGACAAGTTTGATTGTCGATATTTGAAAATATAAAAACATCAAAAATTCTCTTTTTCTATCTTTCTGATTAAAGAGTGGGTGAGAAATATTGGCAAGACTCCTAAAAACCACCCTTAATATATGCACACCTAAAATGTTAAAAATGACCATTTTGATTGTCGATATTTGAAAATATAAAAACGTCAAAAATTATTTTTTTCTATCTCACTAATCATTGAGTGGATGAGAAAGTTCGGCAAGACCCCTAAAAACCACCCTTAATATATCCACACCTAAATGTTGATGCATATTGATGACTCGAACTTCGCGTTCGGATATTTATTCTTTGCACTCTGAATTTTCTACGTAATTAATTATGTATAGTAAAAAATTAAATTGCTTAAAGTTCTGTAGGTTTTGGGGTACAAATTCTCATCATGATAATCGCGCTTCGCTGTTGATGTTCAGGATACATTTTTTAATGTATATTTATTTTCTAAGCTACCTTGAAACAAAAAGCTACAATCCATTCTTCAGAATTTCTTCCCTATCTTGTGTTGTTATGCTAAAAATAGAAAATTTTGCCTAGCATTTTTTTATTTTTTTATAAAAGAAACATTCCTGCAAGTCTTTTGTCATACTTTTTACGTATCCTGCTTCTTTTGGCGTAATATTGGAATTTTCGATTTTTACATATCAATTTCAATAAATAAATGAAAAATGACGAATTCTGTCGAAAAATAATGGGGTCGTTTCATGAATTTTAGACAATATGTTTTTTAAATACTGCATACAATTTTGAAAAGCTGAGTGCATTCGAAAATTTTGTCAAATACTTCATTTTTGAGAGTGAACACATGGCGGAACATGAAATTACGATTCCTAAGAGAGATATTTCTTTACTTAAAACTGTGAAAAAACTAGTAGTCAGCCGTTACCAAATCTCAATAATAAATAAAATTTGGCTTAAAATATCAAACTTAAAAAAGATAGTAAGGAATAAAGTCATTCAAGTGCGTGAGAATGAGGTGTTCCTAAGGATAACCTCAAGTTTTATGAAGAATATGTCGGAAAAATGAGGTAATTTTTCCTCCTCGAATCTCTGCCCACGGCATAACCTTATGTCGGCAGAGGTTTATGATTGACTTAAGTCACTCGACGAGCAAAAATTTCTCACCATCCACATGTCAACTTTTGGCACAGTCACACTACAAATTCTGGTTTTAGTGAAATTCTAATGAGTCTGAAGTTCCCAACGTTTACAAAAAATGAAAAAAACGAAAAATAAAATATTTGAAAAGTCAAAATGTTTTCATTGTTTATGACAGTATTATGTGCCAAAAGTCCCATCTTAAAGTTTCAGCCCTCTAGCGTATGTGGAACCCACCCCAAATCAACCCCTAAATATAATAAAATTCGTTAAAAATACACAACTTACTCTGTCGGTAATCATGCAATCTGTTTTATCCACAGACCCCTAGAAGTTCGAAATTGCCTACTCACTGCGCTAGTGCTGCTCTGAAACAGTTGTTACACGCAGAAAAAGGAAATTCTTTTTGCTTAAATCAATTAGAACGGCAAAAATATATATTCTGTCGGAAAGAATTGTCGAATAAAATTTGTTTAGGGGGCTAACTACCCTTACACATAACCCATTATTTAGACCTGCCTAATGCAAGTTTCATTGTCGATATAATATAATTATATAAATAAAATATAATTTTTCACCGCTTTTTGACCCCCCCCCTCCCCCGTACTTTTTCCACGTGGACGTATTTGATAAAAATATAGATATTATTAGTCTTCAAAATGTCCGGGAGGTCGCGACAATTCCATGGACGTCATTTAAGTACTCACTAAAATTTCAGATTCTTTTTTTTTTCATATGTCAACAGTTCGAAACTTGTTGACTAGCTAACAGCTGTTGGTGCATTTTGCAGCAATTTATCGTTAAAATAGTCGGAAATTTCAATGAAATAACGTCATTTTAGTACTCTTCAAACCTATGGGAAATGATTGTTTGGATGTTAAAAACTAACAATAAGCTTGACTGGCAGCTCCTTAGTGGTGCCAAAGTTAATTAACAGACTGTGAAACATGTCAGAAATTCGAGTGAAAAAACGTAATTTTAGTACTCTTGAAACCCAATGGGGATGATTTTTTAGGTGAAGCAACTATTAAGAAGTTTGACTGACAGCTCCTGAGTGGTGCCAAAGTTGACTGGCAGGCTGTCAAACATGCCAAAAATTCAAGTCAAGAAACGTGATTTTAGTACTCTTGAAACCCATTGTTGCGAGCTGTGAATTTGCATAAAAAGTCAGATTTTCGTAGTTTCTTTTTTTATATACATATTATTTTTATAGAAGTATCCTATAGATTAAAATTTTAGTTAATGAAAAGGAGAAAACTTTCATCCGGTTTCTGATTAAAATGTCAGTCAACTTTGGCACTACTCAGGAGCTGCCAGTCAAATTATTTGTTAGTTGTTTGCACCGAAAGAATCATCCTCGATGTGTTTGAAGAGTACTAAAATGATGTGTTTTCACTCGAATTTTTGACATGTTTGAAAGTTTCCCAGTTAACTTTGGCACCACTCAGGAGCTGCCAGTAAAATTCTTTGTTAGTTGTTTGCACCAAAACAATCATCCTCAATGGGTTTGAAGAATACTAAAATGATGTTTTTTCACTCGAAACTTTGACATGTTTGACAGTTTCCCAGTTAACTTTGGCACTACTCAGGAGCTGCCAGTCAGATTCTTTGTTAGTTGTTTGCACCAAAACAATCATCCTCAATGGGTTTGAAGAATACTAAAATGATGTTTTTTCACTCGAAATTTTGACATGTTTGAAAGTTTCCCAGTTAACTTTGGCACCACTCAGGAGCTGCCAGTCAAATTCTTTGTTAGTTGTTTGCACCAAAACAATGATCCTCAATGGGTTTGAAGAATACTAAAATGATGTTTTTTCACTCGAAATTTTGACGTGTTTGACAGTTTCCCAGTTAACTTTGGCACTACTCATGAGCTGCCAGTCAGATTCTTTGTTAGTTGTTTGCACCAAAACAATCATCCTCAATGGGTTTCAATTGTACTAAAATGACGTTTTTTCACTTGAAGTTTTGACATGTTTGACCGTCTGCCAGTTAACTTTGGCACCACTCAGGAGCTGCCAGTCAAACTTATTATTAGTTTTTAGCACCAAAACAATCATCCTCAATGGGTTTGAAGAGTACTAAAATGACGTTTTTTCACTCGAATTTGAGCACAATATAAAAATTGGAGTATACCTAGAATATACCTTGTCTCATTTCAGTATATTTTTTCACAGATTTAGGGAAATGCGTGTCCACGTGGATTCTAGCTCCCCCCCCCCCGATCCCCCTCGGGGACAAGCGTGGAATTTTGCCATACCCTTCTCCCCCCAAAAGTGTCCACGTGGTATATGGATGGCCCCTTAAAGATTTTGTGAAAATGTTCGGCAAGACCCCTAAAAACTACCCTTAATAAGTCCTCACCTAAAATGTTAATATTGAAAAGATTGATTGTCGATATTTGGAAATACATACACGTCAAAAATTCTCTTTTTTTATCTCAATAATTATAGAGTGGTTGAGAAAGTTCGGCAAGACCCCTAAAAAACACCCCTACTATACACACGCCTCAAATGTTAAAAATGACAAATTTGATCGTCGATATTTGAAAATGCAAAAACATCAAGAATTCTCTTTTTTAAGAGAATTTTTAAGAGAATTTTTGATGTTTTTATATTTTCAAATATCGGCAATCAAACTGGTCATTTTTAACATTTTAGGTGTGGGTATATTAGGGGTGGTTTTTAGGGATCTTGCTGAACTTTCTCACTCCCTTTATAATTAGAGAGGTAAAAAAGAGATTTTTTTGACGTTTTTGTATTTTCAAATATCGCCAATCAAAATTGTCATTTTTAACATTTTAGGTGTGTGTTTATTAGGGGTAGTTTTTAGGGGTCTTGCCGAACTTTCTCACTCCCTCTATAATTATTGAGGTAAAAAAGAGGATGTGTGACGTTTTTATATTTTCAAATATCCTCAATCAAAATTGTGTTTTGCGTGTTTGAATAATGAGTGATTTGTAATGGTATTTAAACCCTAAAAAAAATTTCGAAAACTTCTTCCGATGGAATACCATTTTTTGTCATCCTAAATGATTTAGGCAAAATAAAATTCGGGGGGAAAAAGTTTAATTCCGTTCATATGAACGTTCCTAACTTCAAGTATATGTACTCTTCCTGTATCTTGAGTTTGGATGCCCGACCATCCATTCGTATGTCCTTGCAGAATTATTCTTTCACCATGTTCGCAAATATTAATTGTGTCATTTCAAATGTCCCAGAAAGCGTCTTCTACCTCTCTGGGATCACTATCAACTGCACGGAGAAAAAAGTCCGGCCGCTCCGGCCCAAAAGTCCTGCCATTATAGCATGAATCGCCCAGTCAGCAGATTACCGCTACTACAGCAAACACGAAAACTGCAGTTTTAGCATGGCTGTAGAAAGTAGCATTGGAGTTACACCAACCCCGTCAAATATTCCGAAATGTCAGACAGTATCCGCATGATTTGATATTCCAGTTATGAAATCTACAAAAATATATTCATTTTCAATTTTAGTCGATTTTGGAAGGAATACAGTTAAGGTTAGTTTAAAAGAGTATAATTTTTCAAAGTTATTTATTTAACAAAATGTACACTATTAAGACTTCAGAGTGCCGTTTAAGCAGTCTATAGTTACATAAACGTCGAAAATAATTCAAATAATGAATACAAAACATTACAAATAAAAGAAAAAATTCAAAAGCTACATATAGCTTTTGTATTTTTGTTTTCAAATTATCAATAACAAATATCTGGTAACGTATATGTTTTGAATTTTTAACTTATAAAGCCAACTATAATACTTTTTTTGAAATTTGTCTGTATAGTTGTGTAACATCTAATCTTCTTATGTACGTTGCACAAAATCGTTTATCCTTCCTGTTTACTTTTTTAGTACAGCATATATTATACAATAATTAATTACGTCACAATTCTGCCGACAACACACGTCGGCAGAACATCAGCCGGTTCGTATGGCCTGGGGAAGCATCTGTTAAGGTAGCAGAAAAGTGCAGCCAAAACTGCAGTGTTCCACAGCCGTGTTGGCTTAGCGTAACTCATGTTAAGTTCGAATGGCTCAGCAACACTAATTCCGCGTTTTTTTTCTCCGTGTGGGGCATAGTACGCGATGATAAGCAATCTTCTGATTTCTACTTTCATTCTAGCTCACAGCAGTCTGGGAGATACGAAATCATGATCTCCGAGATGCTACTTCGCTCTTTCGTTCAAAGTCAGACCTGCCTACCATGTGATTCACTATCTACTCCTGGCCATATTTCAAATCCGCCTGTCAACACCCCGTTTTCTATATCTCTACTTTTACATCCCTTTTTCTTTGTTTCAGGTCCACATACAATATTTCTAGTTTCCTTACGTGCATAGTTTCTCGTAATTCTTTTACCTTGAGACCATTCACCCCCCTAGCATTCCAAACACCTTAGGCTCCATTCGTCGTCTGAAACTTGACCTTTACATTTACCGCATGCATGCCTTTTGTCAATTAAAGTTCCAGTCCTTTCTGAGGCTATTTTATTATTTGTATTGTTCATTGTTTAGATTATACACCTATAAGTTTATTTTGCAAGTCAAAATCATGTCCACGTTAAGCTGCAATTCGTCATATGGTGGAGAGTGTAGTTATAAATAAATACATATCTTGATGTGTTAATGATATACATATATATATATATATATATATATATATATGACTAAAAATTTATTTTGCTTCTTTTCTACCACAGATGTTCTACATCTGATAGTGTATGCTTTTGACCGTATTCGAAAGCGCCATAAATTGTATCTACAGTAGTTCATATCACCATTTTTTAAATACAATAGATTTATTTAATGCAAAGAAAAATTAAATCATTAGGGAATAGCGATGTTATTAGCAAAGACATCGCTGCTTCGATCTACCCTAAATCCTTTGCCTATCTATACAACGCTAGCCCCTTGACTTATGTATCAAGGCTACGAGCATAGGCACCAAGCCACCAATGTCAGTTGCCTTCCGTTTTTCGGAGACTAAAGTTGTATTCAACAATTTGAAGCAGATTTTTATTTTTACATTCTCATCAGAAAAGGTATTTATTCCGAAAAACAGGTTTTTACGAATGTGTGTTTGTTTGTGTGTCTGTAGATCTTTAGTTTGTGTAGCACGATACCTTTCGAAAAAATTGCTAGATTGAATTGGCCTTTACTATACTCTTTTAGTGTCCTAAACTAAAGGTCAAGTTATGTAGCCATCCATTTTGGATAAAAATTCAAAAAGTGAGAGCATTTAAAAAATGTTTGAGACCACTTTTTTCAAAATTCAAAAATTCTCTGTACGGTTACTTGTAATATTCGAAAATTTCCCCTGATGACTTTTTGATAGAAAAAATCACCAGATTTATAGCAGATTTATAAAAATTTTAAGCCAAATAACGCGCGATATGAAAGAAAGCAAAGAGAAGAAAATATTGCTTTTAGAATACCCTACAATATTATCATAACAACTTTTTCAATTTTTTGAAAAATAGAAAATTTAAATTGTGACAGCATACAAAATAATGAAAAATCAAACATTGGCTATAAAAATGAATAGACAAAAGATGCTCTTACAAAAAAATGTACACATTTTTTATCAATATTCTTTTGATAGGATGCGTAATTTTTGTATTAATTGTTAAAAATAATATTAAATTTCTTTAAAATTAAATTTTGAAAAAAACGACGTCGGGCACGAGAAATTTTTTTTTGTTATTTTAGAAAGGACGATTAAATTTTCTTTCAATCGTGAAAAATAAGATTACAAAAAAATTGGTAAAACGACACAAAGTTGCAATAAAATGGTAACTAATAATTTCTTTAATAGGATTCGCATTTTTTTAATTGTAAAAATAAGACAATTGAAATGCGTTCGTTTCAACACCAGTGCATATTATGAACTGTAATAATATAATAATATACTTCGGGCAAAATCGAGTACCAAGCACGAGATACGTGATGGAAATGTGTTCGTCAAAGCCGAAGGAGCTTTAACAAAAGAGAATTCATAAGCAGCAAATCACGTTTGCCAATGATTTGATCTTATAGTTTAAAAGGCCTGTGAAAAAATTTGGGAAAAATACAAAGACCGAGCGCGTAGCGCGGCCTCAATATTTCATGGAGCGCATAACGCTAGAACCAACAGTCACGCACCATAGGCTCGCTCAAACTTGCAAGTGAGCCGCGCGGTATGATAATGTTCCCGCACAGCAGGCTGGTTTTTTCAATTGTAATTTCAGATATTATAAAAGTTTCCATTGACACAGAGTAAAATAGTGCATTTCTTTATGAATACAGGCAGTGCTGAAAAGGTCGTTGGAAAAACCGCGGAAGAACAAGATTTTGCGGCTAGTGGATCTGGGTCCATCACCAGTCCAACTATGACAAACAGTAGGCGTGCCAGAAAGAAGAGACGAGAAGCTCAACAGGAGTTTAACCATTCTTGGATGGCTGGAGCACTGAAGGGGCATACAGCCCCTGTTCTTGACATGCATTTTTCAAGCACCGGCAAATACCTCGCTAGCTGTGCCGAAGGTAAGACAAAATCTTTATTTTTCGAATCCTCATTGAAGTCAACAATTCTGCATATATTTTTTAGTTACAAAATTTATATTTCAGAGCTTCTATTAAAAAAATTATGTAACACTTTACCCTCCGCGTGATAATGCGATGCGCTTTCGTTACTTTTTACCCACGCGCACTTTTCTACGCGGTACTTGTCCCTTTAAACTAAAATCAAACCTAAAACGTAATAGGCCGTAAGCCCATATGATAACGTAAATGGCAACGTGATACGGATAAGGCCAATTTTCTCTTGAGATAATGTCTTACGATGAGGAACGTAAAAATGGATGCCTTAAAGGTCGGAGTAGACGCGTTTAGCGGTGGCGACCTGGCAAAGGTGTCAATTTTGACAGTTAACTAACGTGACTCGGATAAGATTGAAAATTGGTTCACATGTGGTGGATGACATTTGAAATATCACCTGCGCATTGTCAGGCACTTACCTTCATTGAAAAAATTGTTCTTGAATCAAGTAAATATTACTTGATTCAAGTCAATCGCAGTTACGAATGGGGACGATAGAATATGAGTGTGTTCCAAATAAATAAGTACTTGCTACCGTATGCTTGGAACAAGCGTACATTTTTTAATCTGATAAAATGTATTCTTAAATAGAATATCGCATTTTATTATTCTAAGACTTTATTGTGTTACTTCATGTAGAGATGTATTCAAATGCGGAACATAGTTTATTTCCAAGAAATCATTTCTGATACACTTAAAGAATATATTTTCTTAATCTAAGAATATGTAGTATCGGAGCAATAGAGTAGTGCCTCAACTGAACACTATTTCTCAACGAAAAAAAATGGTTTCGAAATTATTGTTATGTAATCTTCATTTTTTTAATTATTAAAATACGTAGTTCGCGCACAATGCTACTTACACATATAATCGTGCGCCTAGACGCTTTGAAAAATCGCACTCGCCGAGGATTGAACCCTACCTAAACTACCTAAACTCTTGTGTCCTAACAGCGCGCTCTACCGACTTCGCTATCGAAGCACTTAGATTTCGGTAATAAAATCTTGGATAAGAATTTCGAGGCATGAGTCTGAAGTTCCCAACGTTTACAAAAAACGAAAAAAAAAAAACAAAAAATAAAATATTTGAAAAGTCAAAATGTTTTCATTGTTTATGACAGTATTATGTGCCAAAAGTCCCATCTTAAAGTTTCAGCCCTCTAGCGTATGTGGAACCTACCCCAAATCAACCCCTAACTATAATAAAATTCGTTAAAAATACACAATTTCAAAAGGTCAAAATGTTTTTAATGATTATCGCTTCATTTTGAGCCAAAAGTGCCACAAAAAAGTTTCAACCCTCTTGTGCATGTGGAACACACCCCAAATCAACCCTGCACACTATAAAATTCGTTAAAAATACACAATTTCGAACAGTCAAAATGTTTTTAATGGTTATCGCTGCATTTAGAGCCAAAAGTACCACAAAAGAGTTTCATCCCTCTAGTGCATGTGGAACACACCCAAAATCAACCCCTGCACACTATAAAATTCGTTAAAAATACAGAATTTTAAAAAGTAAAAATGTTTTTAATGATTATCGCTGAATTTAGTGCCGAAAGTGCAACTCAAAAGTTTCATCCCTCTAGTGCATGTGGAACACACCCCAAATCAACCCCTGCACACTATAAGATTCGTAAAAAATACACAATTTCGAAAAGTCAAAGTGTTTTTAATGATTATCGCTGCATTTAGAGCCAAAAGTACAGCAAAAAAGTTTCATCCTTGGAACACATCCGTGGAACACACCCCAAATCAACCCCTGCACACTATAAGATTCGTAAAAAATACACAATTTCGAAAAGTCAAATTGTTTTTAATGTGCTTTTAATAGTGTGCAGAGGTTGATTTTAGGTGTGTTCCAACTGCACTAGGGACATGCAACTTTTTTGTGGTACTTTTGACTCTAAATGCAGCGACAATCATTAAAAACATTTTGACTTTTCGAAATTGCGTATTTTTAACGAATTTTATAGTGTGCAGGGGTTGATTTGGGGTGTGTTCCACATGCACTAGAGGGATGAAACTCTTTTGTGGCACTTTTGGCTCTAAATGCAGCGATAATCATTAAAAACATTTTGACTTTTTGAAATTGTGTATTTTTAACGAATTTTATTATATTTAGGGGTTGATTTGGGGTGGGTTCCACATACACTAGAGGGCTGAAACTTTAAGATGGGACTTTTGGCACATAATACTCTCATAAACAATGAAAACATTTTGACTTCAAATATTTTATTTTTCGTTTTTTTCGTTTTTTCTAAACGTTGGGAACTTCAGACTCATTTTCGAGGCAGGGTCGTACCAAGTCATATGGTGCGTCTCATCCAACTTCAAATTAAAAGTTGTTGAACTCAACTTTAATATACTATTTTTTATTTAGAAAAATTTTAGAATTGAATTTTCCTTATTTTAAAAAAGACTCGATACTTTTTTTTCTTAATATATTTAAAAAGGTTATAAAATATCTAAAAGTAATGATCAATAAACAAAAATTCTCCATAAAATACGCAGTTTTCAATTTATCCAACTATTTTATTGTATATAATACTCTTTTACTCATTTTTTAATGCAAAATAACTTTCTTAAACAATAATTTAAAATATGTGAAAAAGCGAAGTAAGTTTCACTTATTTAACGAGGCATTTAATACTTTTTGTTTTTAAATATTTAAAGCGCTTAAAAACGACCCAAAGGTACACTGAAAAAAAAGGATTACTAGTACCAAGTGAATTTTACTTGGCTGAACTAAGTGAAAGTCCTGTTTATTTTCAAAGAAACATTTATTTGAGACAAATAAATACGACCTGTTGGTCGAAGCGAAATATTTCTTTGAATCAAATATTAATTGAAGACAAAATATATACATTTTACACCAAATGAATGACTCATTGTTCCAAATGAATGTGCCATGAATTGGAATGAATATTTCCTTGAGATGGAGAGATATGAATTAAAGGAAATATATATTTTATGGTCAAGCAAATATTTTATAGGCTCAAAAAACAATTTCCCCACAGTAAATTTCTGAGTATTTGAAGCACAAAAATATATCTCTGATTCAAAAAAATATTTCTTTGGACTAGACCATGCGCGAGTACAATAAAGTAGTTAGTACTTCAATTGTAGTACATATTTTCCTAAATAAGCAACTGGATTTATTTTAGCCTAAAACATAATTACCAATTGTTAATTATATACATATTTAATTTAAACACAGATCACATAATTTAAAATCTTGATGAACCTGAAACAGAAAAATTCGATTCAAAATCCACCCCCAGCAGGAATTGAACTTGGATCCATCGAGTGTAAAGTCCACAGCCTTGACCACGACGCTAATGTAACATGGAATTCTTATGGCGCAAACCCGTATTTAAACCTCACAATAAATGTCAAAGAAGTATTTCTTCAAATCAAAAACATGGATAATTAATTTAACAATATATTTCTTTAATCTAAAGAAGTATTCAATTGAAACAAATGACGCCAAATTATTAAATTTTTGATTAAAAAAATGATTACTTTGTTGGAATAAATGTTTATTTGTTATTAATAATTTAATTCTAGTAATTAAATGAAATATTATCTTCCACCGAATAAATAAGAATTTACGTAAACAAAATACCTTCTTCATAGAAATAAATGCTCCATTGCTATAAATACATGAACCCTTTGTGACAAAAAAATATATACTGTAATTTAATTAATATTATTTTGAATTAAATGATTATTTCTTTGATTTAAATAAACCTAAATTCTTGATTCAAGTATGGAAAAATTATTCATTCAAATGTGTCTCGAATCAGTTCAAAGAATCGAACTCTTTGAATCAAATATATATTTCTTTGAACGACAAATCACATTTCAACGAATCTAGACCATTTGAATTAAGGAAATCATTTTCTTAAATGTAAAAAATATGTATTTCAATCAAGAAAATACAGCCAAAGAATTCATTTTTGTAGATCAACAGAAGATATGTTCCTGGTTTAAATAAAAGTTAATTCTGTTAAAGAATATTTTGTTGATGCTAAGAAATAGGATTCAAGTAAATAAATGTAGTTGGTGCTAAGAATGATTTTTTATTAGTATAATTTTGCACCGTATGAATTACGGTTAAGAAACAATTCAATTGTAATGCCCATACGAAACTTAAGTATCAATGAAGGTTTATGCAACGGAACACGATTACAAATACTTGAAATTGCGAACAATCTTTTAAAATGTCGTATCTTAACAGGGGACAAATCAGGAAATATTGTGTTCATGCATCGCATTTCATTTTATTGTGAAGACGTTTACCCTTTTACTTTTAGGAGGCGACAGTTTCCAATAAAATTAGCATTTGCGATGACAATTAATAAAAGCCAAGGACAAACTTTGAAAAAATTGGAGTAGATCTTCATGAAGATGTATTCAATCATGGACAGTTGTACGTGGCATTTTCTCGAGTTAGATCTTGGCAAATCTTTACATATTTTTTTGGGAGAACAACGCCCGAATGAAATGATTAAAAATTATGTATACACCGAACTACTCGACAGAGATAATTAGTTTACTTATAAAATAATCGATAAAAATATATTAACACCATCTTGAGGCCACATGATAGTTTACTATCAGAAATTTTTTGATTACGTAGGTTTTTATTTACAATAAAAATTTTTTTTTAAATATTGTCCAGATGTGGAGAACACGAACACAGATATCTGGGCACCATTATCTTTTCGAACAATTATTAATAAAAACCTACGTAAACTAATTTGCTCTGAAGGCAAAGTTTCACATACCCTCGAATTATTTACAGCAAAATAAATTTTCAAATATGAAACACGCGCGCTTAAGCGTGCGATCGGTCTCACAATTTAAAATCTTGATGAACCTGAAACAGAAAAATTCGATTCAAAATCCACCCCCAGCAGGAATTGAACTTGGATCCATCGAGTGTAAAGTCCACAGCGTTAACCACGACGCTAACGTAACATGGTAATTTAAAGGCGTAAACCCGCATTTAAACCTCACCATAAATGCCAAAGAAATATTTCTTTAAATCAAAAACATGTGTATTTAAGTTAACAATATATTTCTTTAATCTAAAGTAATAGAATAGAATAGAATATTTATTTCTCCATGTACATCCTCCTTGGACTTTTACATATACTACATTTATACCTTCTTAATAATACTTATATACTTATACTTTGGTACTTTTGATCTGCTTCGTTACAAAAAGTTACATATCACATGCTCATACCATCATACATTACTCATACCATCGTCGTTTACAATCTCCTCTTCTACTACCTCCTCACTTACTTCTTCTTTGGAAAATTTCTCAAATTGGCTCGCATATCTGCAGAGACCGATATTCAGTTTCCACGACAAAGTGTTATATAACTTTTCTATTAAATTGGGTCCATACCTATCTCCCACCCATTTCTCTACTTCATCAACCCATTTCTTTTCAATTTTTTCCTTAGCTTTCCTGCACCTCCAAATGTGTTCCATGTTCTCCTCTTCCTCCCCACATAGTCTGCATCCTGTTTCTTTGAAACCCTTGTTTTCCGCTCTTCCTACATTGCCACATCTCGGCCTAGCCTATTGGTTCTTGTCCTTATATCGTACTTTTTTATCACGCCAGTACTCCTCTCTCCCCAGTTCCTTTTTCCACATCCTGTACAAATGGCAGTAAGAAGATTCGTCTACCCTCACCCAATCCATTTGAATCTCTTGTTTTTATTTTATCCTAATGCCCTTAGCGCAATTATTCTCAATCTCTTTTAATTTTTCCCCTTTTCCTTCCCAAGCTCACTTCAAAGTTTCTCCGTCTCCGATCTCCCTTAGGGCCTCCATTAATCCTTTGCCCCAATCTGTCGGATCCTTGTTTTGAATTCCTATGAGTTCCTCTTTGAAGCAAATATGCGGCAGCCTACCTTACGTCATTTCCAAAATCCCGATTATATATATAATAGCCCTATTTCTTGCTTCTATTTCAACGCTGTTACGACCTGCTTCCAATCTCCAGATATATCCGGGAGTATTTTTATCCGTATCCATTGCCATTTTTATGAATTTCGCTTGCGCTCTTTCCAAATCTTCGCACCTCTCCCAACCCCAAATTTCTACTCCATACAAGCCGCCAGATTTTACGAGACGGTCCATCAGATGCAATCTTCTATCTAGCCCTGAAATGTTTGCTCTTGTCATGACTTCCCATGCTATGTTAGCTGCCTTTTGCATTTTTTTTGCTATGATTATGACATGTTTCCTGTGTTTTCCGCTTTAGGAAAACCAATATCCTAAGTATTTCAATAGTCCACTTCTTCCACCTTGTTTCCATAAATTCTCCATTCTTCTCCTTTCTTTCTCCTCCCTCTTTTTCGAAAACCACTATCTTGGATTTATTCACATTTATTTCGAGTCCGTTCATATCTACGTACCTCTCCAGAGTTTTCAGCATATTGCTTAGCCCTTCTGGGAAATCTGCAACTACTGCTATGTCGTCTGCACATTTAAGGGCGAACACTTTTTCGTTGCCTACTACTGTTCCACCTTCGTTTTTTCGAACCCATTCGTCGTCTATGTCGTCCAAAAATATGTTGAACAGTGAGGGACTCACTGGGCATCCTTGTCTCACCCCTCTTCTGTTTTCAAAACATTCCGTGTTCCCCTCTGCCGTCAAGACCTCGTTGACTGTAATCCTGTATATTGTACTGATCATTTTCAGCATCCTTCCTTGAATTCCGATTTTGTGTAATTTCTGGTAGAGAAGTTCCCTATCCACCGTATCAAATCCCTTCTTTAAATCAATGAATGCAGTATATAATTTCCCTTTTTCTCGCTTAATACGGTTATTAATTAACGCGTTAAGGACAAATATATGGTCCCTGGTAGATCTCCTTTTTTTTGAAAACCCGCTTGAGTCTCTTTATACAGCCCGTTTGTCCCTAACCAATCCCTTAATCTTTCATCCATAATAGAAGCCAATATTTTGTACTCCGTGTCTAGAAGTGAAACGCCTCGATAATTTCCCGTGTCTTCCTCATTTCCCCCTTTAAAAATTGGTGCTATCACTGCCTTTGCCCATCCATTCCCTATTTTTCCGGTTAACCAAAATCCATTTAAAATACGATGCATCTCCTGAGCCCAAACTTCTGGTATTCCTTTAATGAATTCGATGGAAATTTCATCTTCTCCCGGGGCTTTTCCTGCTTTCATTTTTTTAATATTTCCAACCATCTCTTCGAATGTTATATCCTTATCTAGTTCACTCGTTCCTACGTTCTCTTTTTCACCCCTTGGTTTTTCTTCCATACCTACTTCTTTTTTCCTAACCTTCTCTTTTTTGCTTTCTGTGTCACTCCTCCCTACGTCTCTCTCTGTCTTTTCTGTTGAAAGTAATTTTTGGAAGTGTTTCTTCCATGTACCTTTGCTGATTCTGCCCCCCTCTCCTTCTCCTTTTTTTCCTAAAATTCCCTAGCGATCTCCAAAAATCTCCCATATTCTTGCCTTCCTCCACCTTCCCGTTCCCTTTCTTCTTCTCCTTTTCTTTTGAGAAAATTTTTTAATGAGCGTCATACAATTTTTCTTTGGTTCTTGCACTCCTCATCTTACCACTGTTCTCCCACTCTTAACGACTTCTTCTTATCTTTGACTACTAAACCTGTTGCCTTTGCAGCTAGCCAAATGCTATCCCTAAATTTATCCCATCTATCTTCCCATTGCCCCCCTTTGTTATCTCTTACTTGATAGTTTGTCCACAATTCTTTCATTTTTCTTTGAATAATTCCCCTTTTTCGCTATTCCATACTGACTTTTCCCTCCCTCCCACCACCTCTCCCTCGACCAGAACTTCGAAACCTTTTGGCCCATCCAATTCTATTTTAAATTCCACGGGTAGGTGATCGGATTCTAATCTCGCTTGGATCCTAATTTCTTTAATTGGACAAACCTCTTCGTTCTCCGACACTATAACATAATCAAATCTAAAGTAGTATTCAATTGAAACAAATGGCACCAAATTATTACATTTTTGATTAAAGCAAATGATTACTTCGTTGAAAAAATGTTTATTTGTTATGAATAATTTAATTCTAGCTATTAAATGAAATATCTTCTTCCACCGAAGAAATAAGAATGTACGTAAACACAATACCTTGTTCATATAAATAAATGCTCCATTGCTATAAATGCATAAAATCTTTGTGACAAAAAATATAGACTATAATTTAGTTAATATTATTTTGAATTAAATTAATATTTTTTTATTGAAATAAACCTAAATTCTTGATTCATATGTGTCCCGTATCAGTTCAAAGAATCGAACTCTTTTAACCAAATATATATTTCCTTGAACGACTAATCACATTTCAACGTACCTTTTGAATTAAGGAAATCATTTTCTTAAATGTAAGAAATATGTATTTCAATCAAGAAAATACAGCCAAAGAATTCATTTTTTTAGATCAAGAAAAGATATATGCCTGGTTTAAGTAATAATTACTTCTGTTAAAGAATATTTTCTTGATGCAAAGAAATAGGATTCAAGTAAATAAATTTACTTGGTGCAAAGAATGATTTTTTCCAGTGTAATAAGCGATAAAGAAAAGTTGCAAGTACAGAAATGCTTTAATAACATCAATGACAAAGCATAATGTTCTGCTATACGAAAATTTTCATAAACCGCGCAGTTTTCAATTTATCGAATTCTTTTATCATACCTTTTTTAACAAAGATTTAAATATGGAATTACTTTCCTGAAAAAACAATTTAAAATACGCAAAAAATAATTTAACTTCACTTATTTTACAAAGGACTCAATACTTTTTTCTTTAAAAATTCAATCCGCTTAAAAACTATCTAAAGCATATGAAAAATAAAGAACTTTTGAGTTGAAAAACGCTTTAATAACTTCAGTGACAAACAAATAGTTTCTGATTTTTAAAAACCTTCATAAAACGCACAGTTTTCGATTTATAAAATTCTTTTATGGTACTTTTTAACTCAGTTTTTAATTTAAAATAACAATTCCTAAAAAATAATTGAAAATATGTAGGAAAAATTGATCGCTAGTTTAAACATTACCTATTTAAAAAGTGCTCGTTAATTTATTTAAATTTTAATTATAAAATACTTCGAAATCAGAAGAAACAATAATTCTGTAAAGAAACGTTTAGTGCAAGAACTCGCAGGTTAAAAGCGATATCACGGTGGTCGGCTTAAAAATATTTGTTTGCTTCCTCCTAGGCCAGACAACGAAGGATTTTAAATGGAAATAATTTATAACAATGAATTTAGTTGTCAGGAAGCTTCCTTAGGGGGTCTTGAAACACCTCCCAAAATTCAGTAAATTTGGGAGGGGGGGTGGGCTCGAGCCGCCATCTTTCAATATGGCGGATGATTTTATGTTTTTAGATTTTCCTTGGAAAGGGCTGTTTTTAGAGCAAAAATAGTTATATAATAAAATACTCTAAATTTTCTTCTGAATAAAAAAGGTTATATAAAATATTGCCATAAAGTAAATAGTTTGCCCGAAAAATGGAAAAGATTGAACATTTTTGGAAGTTCATTATTCTTGCATTTATGAGCGATTGCCTCAGTGAAAACGAGTGCAGTTTATTGTTTCGAGCTTGGCTGAAGGTAAGCTACCGTGCAATGTCGATAATTTCGTTTTAGCTATATTATTTATTTAATACTGAAAATTATTTTGATATTTTTAACGATTAATTTGAAGAAGTTGCTTTCATTTCTCGAAGTAGGGACTTTGTCATTTACCTTTCCTTATGTCTTAACAATGCACCTGCAAATTTTCGAAATTTTTAATTAATTTTTTGATATTAAAAACCGCCTTTTTTGAACCTGTTTCAAAACTCTCGGGAAATCCGAGTTGAGCCTGAGGGGTGAAGTAATAACGATGTATTTACTACAGGCCCACTTTTTTCTTCAAACGGCAGGAAACACTAGAGATGGGACAAGCAGTAGCATACCTACTGCTTCCTGCCCTCCGGCTTCGTGCACATTCCGGCGATGCAGTACCTACTGCACGCAGGAGCTTCGCAGGACCTACTGCAAACTTCGGCCGGTATTTTTTTGCCCGCCGAAGTTGCAGTAGCTTACTACCCCGATTTGCCGAATTTCTCCTGCAAACTCCGGCAGCTCTCCGGCAGGCCTTCCTACTGCCTTCCTCTGGCCATAACAGTGGAAACACGTGTGCGCTCAAGGGTCCAAGCCTTCAAACTTTCTTTACCTAAGATGTATCTGTAATATATATATATTGCATTATTATTCTCGGTTCCCTTCGAGTTTCCACTGTTTCCAGTTTAAGGATTTCTTAACTTTCTCAATTTTCTTCTGATTCCCTTTGGATCAAGTCGCTCAGGAAAATATCAATATCAGGATTGGGACGGGAATCGTAGGTTTTATTTAAATTAATTTCATAAAATTTTTGTAATATTTATCTTTATTTAACTTCGCTTTATATATGTTGTGCTTGTATTTTATTCTATAATAGATAGATGCCTAAATACGCAACAATTACAATTAAAATGTAATATTTATAAAAAATATATTCAAGGAAAATAATTTTTTTTTTGTAATTTGATGTGGAAATTATTTCTTTAATTTTTTCTCTTGTATTGAAATGATATTTGATTTTATTCAAAGAATGCGTTTCATTAATGTAAATTTAGCTAGATAATTACTTTTTTGCTTAGAGTAGGAAAGTTTTGTTGTACTAACAACATTTTGTAAATTAGCTAATGGCTACGGCTATCGGCTACGTGTCTAGCTTTTTAGGCTAAATTATCAAAATCTTATGAACTTCATTAGCGGTTGATTGGTTTAATCATGGAGAATAGATATAAGGAGATCAATCTGTAATGCATGGACTTCACCAAAAACGGTCACTTTTCTGTTGCCAGAAGTACGCACATACACATGTGTAAAATCACCCTTACGTATGGTTCAAAACTTTCCGAACGTGGCGTGCCAACCGCACTTAAGAAAAAATATGGCCGCCTCCATTGTTTTGTTTTGACAGGTCGCTTAAACAAATAAATAATTGATAATCAGACAGGATTTTTGAAATGTTTGTGGAATAAAAAA
>NC_046658.1:31921736-31925329 GCF_010883055.1 Belonocnema kinseyi
CATTCTTTCCTTTATTCACAAACTATTAATTGTTCAATCATTATTTATTTACATTTGACTCGCGTTCACATCGGCAGCCATATTTTTTTAAGTGCGGTTGGCTCGACACTCTCGGGAAGTTTTGAACTGTACGTAAGAGTGATTTTGCACATGTGTGTGTGTGCGTACTTCTAGCAACAGAAGTGTTCATTTTTAGATCCACTAGTTTGGTCTCCTTATGTCTATTCTCCATAGGTTTAATTCTGATATCATGTGACAGTAACATTGACAACGGCATCAAGTATTAACCTGAAATTAAAAATGATAATTCTTTAAATTCTATTGTTCAATGTATACATGTTTAGAATATATTGGAGTCTTTATATATAAGAAACACAATAATGAACAATATTAAAACTGCGCCTGTAAGCGCTATTTTTATTGCTCAAAAGAAGAAAGTAATTTATTTTTTAAATAAAAAAGTATATTTTCACAGCTGAATTTTGAACAAGGGGGAAACTTGAAATTGATGTTACAACCGATTTCCATTTCCAGTTATGCAGAGATGTGAGTTAGTGTAAGAGAATAGATTGGTCTTTAAAAATATCGTGTTACGATGAAAATAAAGGGATAAGTAGATATAAGGGAGTGTGGGTCCTTCACTCATGTACGTAATTTTTGCAAATTCACACAAACTTTCTCCTGAAGATCATCTTTTTAGTTATAAATTTTATTATTTGTTTAAAAATTTAAGAATTTCTTCAAAAGGTTATCCCTTTCGGTTGCAAATGAAATTACTCTGTAAAAAAATGCAGCTTATTGAGTTAAAAATTCAACTATTTTCGTAGAACACTAACCTTTCGTTCAAAATTCTAATTTTCTTGCAGATAAAGTCGAATGAGATCTTTTTTGGATGAAAACTATTTCTTCTGAAAATTTGTCTTTTTTAATTAAAAGATCTTATTTTATATTATAAATATTGCATCTTTCTCAGTTGAAACTGTAACTTTTTTGTTAAAAACTAAACTATTTCCTAGAAAATTTACTTTTTGGTTATAATTTTTATTTTTGTCTTGAAAAGTCAATTAAAATCTTTTTCGATGAAAATTCAACCCTTTTCTTGGAAATTTGTCTTTTGGATTTCAAAATTCACCTGTCTTAGTAAAATTTTTCTTTTTCTTAGACATAACAGCAACTGTTTGGTTTAAACTTTAACAGTCTTGTTAAAAAGTTATGCTTTTTGTCTAAAAATTCGACTTCGTAGCAGAAAGTTAACTTATTATTTACAATTCTTAGTTGGGTCATGGAGAATGAACTGGAATCTTGTTTGGATAATAATTTTATAATTTTGTTAGTGTTTTTTTAATTCATCGGTTTTAAAACACATTTTATCTTTCTTAAATACAAATGTAAGTTTTTGGTTGAAAATTATATAATTTTGTGGAAAAATCATCGTTTTAAATTGAAAATGCTGCTGTTCTGTTGAAAATTTAAACATTTTGTACAAAATTAAAACTTAAAATTAAAACTTGTACTGAGTCGTGCTTGACAACTGCAGTCTTTATTCCCTCTAAAAAAATTACGCGAGATCAACAGTTCTCACATTAAAACTCAAAATGTAAAACTGAAAAGTCATAAAAGATTCAAAATAGTCAAATTTGAACAAACAAAACTTATGCTGAATTGTGATCGATAAATGCAGTTAGTATTCAGCACAAGTTTCGGTTTTTCGAAATTTGATTATTTTTGGGCTTTGTACTTTTTTTGAGTTTTACTTTTTGAGTTTTAATATAAGAAATGTTGATCTCACGCACTTTTGTTATAGAAAATAACGACTGCATTTGTCGAGCACAACTCAGTAAAACTTTTAGTTTGACAAAATTTGACTATTTTATTATCTTTTATGTTTTTTTGAGTTTTAAATTTTGAGGTTTAATACGAGAACTGTGGATCTCAGGTAATTTTTTTAAAAGAAATGTCTGCATTTTTCGAGCACAACTCAGCACAAGTTTTAGTTTTTCCACACTTTTTAAAATAATAAAATTTTTTGGATTTTGTTTTTTTTAAGACAGGTTTTTATAATTTTTATTTCCTGCACGAAAATGTGTATACTTCGAGCCGCCCAGCACAACCTGTCTTTTTGCTATGGTAAGAAGTTGCAGATCTAGAAAAAAACAAAACTTTTTTCAACAATTGTGCCCGTAATTTTTTATTTTTCAAAAAACCTTTTACGGCACAAATAAGAACAAATTTTATTAAATAAATTGCTCTAACTTTCGATATCTTAGTTGTTAATTAAAATTTGTTTCGAAGATTGTTATTTTCATTTTCATTTGAATGTTTTCTTTAATTTAAAAATTGTAATTTCAAATACAAAAAGAAAATAATTACTACACCTCGAAAGCATTAAATATTATGTTTAATTCAGAAAATGGGATTTTAAAAACATGCTTGAAAAAATAATTGTTCAAACAAATTGCATTTTTTTAAACATTTTAAGCTGGTTAAAATATTCTTTCTATATACTATAAAATCAGAAAAATAAATAGAAATGTGTTCAAACTGAGAAGAAATGTACCAAAATTTTACAATTATTCAATAAAAAGTACCATCGTATACCATTTTGAGAAAAAGTGGGCATCTCTGGCTCAATGTTTAGAAATTTTGAAATAAACAATGATTACTTGTTTTAATAATTAATGTGTCAAAAATTTTAGTACTAAAAAAAATATAAACTATTAAATTTTATGAAGAAAGTACAATTATTTTTTAAATTTCATTGAAATAAATAATTCTTTTATTAAGCTACATTTATTTTAATTTCGCTTAAATGACGTCTGTCCCTATCAATTCTTAATTTAATAAAGAGGAATCATATTCGCCGCAGAAATATGATATATTTTAAATCAAATATATAAATGTTCTAATTTTCCCGCTTTCATATTTCATGATATTCGCACTCCGATAATGTTTAAAAAGAGGACGTAGCTGAATTTTCTAAAGCGGATTTTAAAAAGGATTTACATATGTCTCTGTCGGATATGGAAATACTTTTTAAGAGTTAAAATATCTTCATGTTTCGCCAATTCGCTTAACGTTTTCAATTTAAGTTGCAAATCAATAATTAATTAATAATTCTTTACAAAATGCTATCATATTATTATAATAATAAAAAAATCTATTATTTTACTTCATTAGATATTAATTAATCATTAATTAATCATAATTAATATTAATTAACTCATAATAACCGTTTCCCTGTCATAGATTTAAGGCTGTTTAAATAAGCCAAATCTTTAAGAAATTGCTGAATTAAATTCTAATTAGCTGAATCATTTTCCTGATATAATTTTAAGGAAATGAAAAAAAAGGATGAAAATCGGTTAATATTTCCATTAATTAAGTAAATCTTAATGTGCATGCGAAATTACAAGAACTCTCATCTGGCATTGAAGATATGATCCGATTTTCATCAACAGTACTGTTTAGCACAGTACGTATAGAGAAAGACTCACCTGTGAGTTATATGTGAATCTTAATTCGCTACTATTTATTACTAAAAAATTTTGAGGAAAACATTGAGATAATTATTTAGAAAATAACAGATTTTATAC
>NC_046658.1:31925429-31929745 GCF_010883055.1 Belonocnema kinseyi
AGGGTTCAGGGCTTCAGGTACTTGACGCCGAAGTTTGCAGTAGGAGAAAAAACGCAGTAGAAATCCGGCCGAAGTTACTGCCTACTGCTTCCTCCGGCGGCCTGAGGGAGCAGGAGCCGAAGTTTAAAACTCGGGTTCGGCAAGCAGGAGGACCTGCCTGCCGGAGGGCAAGCTGTAGCCAAAGTACTGCTTGTCCTATCTCAGGAAAACACAATACACCCATCGTAAATAATCTCAACTCCTTCCATATGCCTGGGACCCTTCGAACTGCATTTCCCAGGGCATGAAGCGACCACGGTCACGTGGCCACAGGCGACTATCGGCGTCCCTCTTCCGCCAAAGCAAATACGCCAGGGCAAGCGAGAGAGTAACGGGCTTGTTAGTATAGTCAAGCACAGTCATTTCTATTTTTGTAAAAGAACCTTTCTTTTCCCGCTAACATTTCACGTCTATTAAACGCGTTTTTTGTATCAGAAAAAAATCCTATCATTACTGATTTTTGCATGAATCATTCCAAAGGTGCTGCAATGATCGTATCAAAATTCAGTAATGATCGGATTAAAAGTAAGCTTATAATCAAGCTTTACAGTTAACAAATAAATCAAACAAATTTTCAACTAGTTCCATTTTCAACTTCAAATTTTATTTCAAAATCTTGTTAAATCTAGAAGTTATTTTAAATGTATGCAACTTTAAAATTATTTTTGAAATGTTTTTCAAACTTCTGAGTGTCTTTTGAAATCAATAGAATTTTTGTTTAACTTTTAGAAATTTCGCAAATTATAAAAAATCATGTTAAAATATTCTAGACTCTTTTAACAATTTTGGAAATCTTTTCAAATCTTTTTAAGTATTCTTTGTAAATAATATTCTAAAATAAAAAATGGTTTTCAATTTTCCTAGGAATCTAACGAAAATGTTTTATTCTTTTGAAGCCAAATTTTGTTGGTACAAACTTCGTTTAAATTATATGAAATCATTTCAAGTTTTCAATTAATTTTCAATCTTTTCAAAACTTCCAAACACCTATTAAAATTACTCAAATTTCATCTAGAAATAATAAGGGTCCAATTTCTATTTAAACATCTAAATTAAAACATTTCACTTAGACACTAAACTTTTTTTTTAAAACAATCAGAATAGTAACGTTCAAAGATCAAAAGATATTCGAAATTTTAACGATTTAAGTTTTCTCAGGTAAAACAATTCAATTTCAAATTGTTTATTTTTAAACATTCGGTTTTGATTTATTCGGCTTGAATAAACCGTCAAATATTGATAAATATAAAATAATTATTATTGTTTGTAATAAAAAAATTTTAAATAGCATGAATTAATATTTTACACTGAGCCAATATTTTTAATTTAGTGAAAGCGTTTAGTTACAAAATACATTTTTCCGAAGTAATTTTTTAATTAAAAATAGTAAATATATAGTAATAGTAATAATAGTAATAATAATAAGCTTAATTTTAATCCGATCATTATTGAATTTTGATACGATCATTGGAGCACCTTTGGAATGCTTCATGTAAAAATCAGTAATTATATGATTTTTTTCTGATACAAAAAACGCGTTTAATAGACGTGAAATGTTAGCGGGAGAAGAATAGAGATACAAAAATGGTTATTTTATTATCTTCCCCTTGAAGTATTAATCTGAATTATTTCATGGAATGTTAATAATTTTCAGTTCTTGTTAGATTATCTTCAAAATTATTATTTTACAAATGGCTTTCTATATAAACAGCAGTAGATGTGAAGCCAGAAGTATTTCCAAGGCGTGTCGAACAAAAGGTTTAAATTCACTTCAGATCTTGATAGTAAGCTTAATTTGAATCCGATCATTACTGAATTTTGATAAGATCATTGGAGCACCTTTGGAATGATTCATGCAAAAATCAGTAATGATATGATTTTTTTCTGATACAAAAAACGCGTTTAATAGACGTGAAAGGTTAGCGGGAGAAGAAAGGTTCTTCTACAAAAATAGAAATGACTGTGCTTGACTATACTAACAAGCCCGTTACTCTCTCGCTTGCCCTGGCGTATTTGCTTTGGCGGAAGAGGGACGCCGATAGTCGCCTGTGGCCACATGACCGTGGTCGCTTCATGCCCTGGGAAATGCAGTTCGAAGGGTCCCAGGCATATGGAAGGAGTTGAGATTATTTACGATGGGTGTATTATGTTTTCTACCGTTTGAAGAAAAAAGTGGGCCTGCAGTAAATACATCGTTATTACTTCACCCCCAGGCTCAACTCGAATTTTCCGAGAGTTTTGACACAGGTTCAAAAAAAGACGATTTTTAATATCCAAAAATTAATTTAAAATTTCGAAAATTTGCAGGTGCATTGTTAAGACATAAGGAAAAGTAAATGACAAAGTCCCTACTTCGAGAAATGAAAGCAACTTCTTCAAATTAAGCGTTGAAAATGATCAAAATAATTTTCAGTATTAAATAAATAATATAGCTACAACGAAATTATCGATATTGCACGGTAGCTTACCTTCAGCCAAGCTCGAAACAATAAACTGCACTCGTTTTCACTGAGGCAATCGCTCATAAATGCAAGAATAATGAACTTCCAAAAATGTTCAATCTTTTCAAATTTTCGGGCAAACTATTCACTTTATGACAATATTTTATATAACCTTTTTTATTCAGAAAATAATTTAGAGTGTTTTATTATATAACTATTTTTGCTCTAAAAACAGCCGTTTCCAAGGAAAATCTAAAAACATAAAATCATCCGCCATATTGGAAGATGGCGGCTCGAGCGCTCCCCCCTCCCCAAATTTACTGAATTTTGGGAGGTGTTTCAAGACCCCCTAAAGAAGCTTCCTGACAACGAACTTCATTGCTATAAATTATTTCCATTTAAGCCTCCTCACTCAGCTTCGTTGACTGGCCTATGCTTGCATTCTCAAAAACTGTTAATTGTCAATTTGTTAATTGTTCCTTCATAAAATGAAATGAATTCTTAATACACTTTTTAAAAATGTTATTGAATTCTTTTTTCTTAAATATTTTGCTTAAAAACGCATTACATTTTTTTAAATTATCAAGAAAATGTAATAATTGTCTTTTAAAGCATTTTTCAAAGCTTATAACTTTGTTTTATGCTGTCATATATCATTTTTTATTATTTAAATAATAAAAATAATTGTGTTAGTATATGGGTGATTGCTAAAATGTTAACCATTTGTAGTCCAAGACATTTTCTATGATTATTGAATTCTTTGACTGAAAAATTTAATTTTTATTAAGTTTTTATAAATATACCTACTAGCAATACGCGTATTAAATTTTCAATAATTAATGCCATGTTGAAATGAAATTTTCTATGATCATTGAATTCATTCAATGAAAAACTTAATTCTGTTAATTTTATTTAAAGAAACCTAAATCTATACTTAATTATGTAAAACAGCAACATTATATGCGCGCTACAGTACGCGGGAAGCATTGCATTGCCAATTAATAACATAAAAATATAAAACAAGATATTAACTATTTCAGATAGCAAGTAAGAATAAAAAATTGAAAATTATTTTAAAAATTCCTGCCTAATAAAGTAATTTGTGTTTCATTATGGAAAAATTAATTCTTTGAATTTGGCTGGATTAACATTTTTTTCTAAAGTTAAAAAATCTGATGCCTAAAACTTATTTAGTTTAAATTATAATAACACATGATCATTTTATATTTTCAAAACTATTATTTTTTCTTACTAATAACTTTCATGAATTTTGTCATTTTTGTTATTTTTAAACTACTATTATCGAACACGAAAATTGTGTGTTAAAAAATACAACTATGTCTTGCAATTCTAATTTAAATTAAATAAGGGTCACATAACAAAATTTTTAACTTTTTAAAAATCAATTTTTATCTAGCCGAATCCTAAAAAATAATATTTCCTTATTGATTAAAGAATTTCTGTATTTAGCAGGAATATTTATCGTTCTTTTTAAGTTCGGGTGATTTTTTGTTACCTTGAACACTACACAAAAATAATTTCAGAGTGGCTGTTTTCATCGAGGAATAAAATTTCCAGTCATTTTCCGATTCACAAAAATGTTTCAAAAATAAATAAAGAAGTTTTCTGGAAAATATTACTTTGATTGATTTAGCGGTTAGCAAACTATGATTGTTTTACTTCGAGAGCGGTCGGTGCTCGCGCGTAGGCTAGATAGTCTGCGCTCGGGTAATAGAGTGCGACCGGCAGATCGTTCAAGGCGCACAATGAAAATGTAATAAGTACTAAAAAATTATGTTTTTTTATCAACATATTCGATTTTACTTTTTAGGCTTA
>NC_046658.1:31929845-31935423 GCF_010883055.1 Belonocnema kinseyi
AGCTCCAAGGAGATTATGTTGAAAAATAAAAAAAAAATTTACCCCAAAAAAATTGTTTTTATACTTCATTCTAAGGACTTATTGAACTACCCTCGTAATATACTTTTAGCATACGAATGTATATGAATTTTATTATATGTTGTAATGTAACTTGAAATAATTTGCAAAATATATTCAATACAATACTCATATATATTAATATTATATAATTAATATTAGACGCAATATACATTATTTATTAAAAATAATAAATGGTGGTCCAAATTTATACCTGTAAAAATTCGACTTTCCATTTTTGGTGATCGATCCACCTAATTTGTTCGTTTAACGGAAAAAGAAATTCCGCATTTTTTTTCAAATTTTCAGCATTAACCTCGTATTCCTAATTCAATATTTTATTAAACTTGACGCAAATAAGTATAATGGAACAAATTAACTCAATCGTTTTTTGCTTAGAGTAAATATAGTCTTCATTCAAATAGTTGTCCTGATTCTATTATTTTCTTGATTTAAGAAAATCGGTCCCTTGTAAAAAGATAATACTTGCTTCTTTCAAGTAAAATCAGCCAAGTAAACTAGCCTACTTGATTCAATGCAAATTTTTTCAGTGTAGATGCAAAAGTGTTGTCTGGCGGCTTTAAAGACGCCGGAAATTCAGGTGAAATTTCTTGAAATTGATTTTACAAGAAAAAGTGTCAAAAAAATTTAGCAAACTCCCAGAGAAGCATATTTTCATTATTATATCATTTTTTTGATATAATTGATATATTTGGAGAAACATCGATTAAAGAAATACCATCACAATAAAAAGACGTTTTTCTTTACAAGTCATTGTTTCGAAAATTTTTACAAGAGAAAAGATACTCCTTTACAGGTATACTCCAACACTAATAAGAAATTTTTTATCCAAATGGTAATATTGTTATGGTTTTTCTTTAATCGATGTTTTCTCCAAATGTGTCAATTTTACCAAAAATTGCTATGATAATAAAAATATGCATCTCTGGGAGTGGGCTAACTTTTTTTTGAAACTTTTTCCCGTAAAATAAAATTGAAGTAATTTCACCTGAATTTCCTGCGACTTTGAAGCCGTCTGACAGCACTTTTGCATCCAGGTAAGTGCCTGACAATGCGCAGAAGATATTTCTAATGTCATCCCCTATATGTACACCAATTTTCGACCTTTTTCGAGTCGCGTTAGTTAACTTTTAAAATTGACACCTTTGCCAGGTCGCTACCGCTAAACGCATCCACTCCGACCTGTAAGACGCAAATTTTCATGTTCTTCATCATAAGACGAACATCTCAGGTGAAAACTGGCCTTATTCGTATCACGTTGTCATTTACGTTGTGGGCTTACGGTCTATAATATCATAAGAAAACTCGGAAACCATACTCTTATTACATCAAATATCGTGTGTACACTGAAAAAAGATGTTTGAATCCAAAGAAATGCATTTCCCTAACTCCATTTCTTTAAGACACGGAAATTATTTACCTAACTTTATTGAGTATTGTTTAAAGGCAACAAACCCGTGCATTTCATCGTAATTTTTTTGTACAAAGAAATATTTATGGGTTTGGTAATGTGAAATTATTAACTCAAGGAATTAATTTCTTTGAAACAAATAACCTAATTCTCATGAATCTGGCTTTGGCACTCAAAGAAATATTTATTTATTTCAATGATTGCGAATCTTTAAATTAAGAAATATGGTATTTAAGTAACATAACTCTTTGATATAAGGAATTAGAACAATTATTTCCATACAACATGTCATCACTTAAATGATGTAATTTATTCACTTAAGGCAGACATGCCCAGTTAGGGAAAATTCTCGCCAGGAACACATGTTCAGCGTCGACTACTATTTCGCCTGGAGTACGAGGGTGGTGGTGGAGGCGTACTTCGTGATCTCTTCTCCGACGCAAGCAGCACCGCAGATACGAAATATCTGGCAGGGTGCTTGGGCGACCAACTTTTGAACATGAAATTCTAATAGTGACTAGAGTTTTAAGTATTTTATTTCAGTATGTTTACATTTATTTTCAATTAATGTAATTAAAAGGAGAATTGTGCAAAGTATTTATTTATTGTACATTATTCAATATTTTAATACCACAGTTTTGATTGACTGATACTTTTGAAAGTCTAACATTCGCCAGATATGACTTATGTAGACTGATATACATTCTATGTTACTATTCGAACATATCAACGTACTAAGCTCAAACCTACTTTCGAATATTATATTTAATACATATAATATTTAGTAGGACATATCTGAATTTATTGATACTGAATAGGATTCAGATTTTATATATTATATTTCATTTCTGTAACGTACTTTTCTACCTTGTGCATGGTGTTAATAAATTGTTATACTGCAAAAAGTGTCGCCCAAAATTTCTGTATATTGTACACACAATGTGCAAAATGGTGATACTGAAATATTGAATAATGTGCATTTGTAGAACAAAGAAAAACTTTGTACAATTCTCTTTTTAAATACATTTATTGTCAATAAATGTCCAAAATATACGGGACATTCCGGGAACGTGCCTAGAACGTTCCGCGGAAACCTTCGGAACGTTCCAGGAACGTTTCCTGAGCGTGTAAAATGTCCGGCGCTTGGGAACGTTCCATTGGGAACTGTGGGGGGCCTTCCATTATTGCTATTTATAAGAACAATTATCTGGTATACCGTAAGAGATGGGTAAAAATAGATGTCATTTTTCAGTTTTTGAGTATCGTATATGCAACATTGTAATATGGTATCTATATCATAAACTGACATTAATTTTGACCTATAACTTATGGTTTATCGGATATTCATTGATAGTAATAACAATAACGATAATTTATTCTTTGAACGTTCCAGTGAAATGTTCCTGGAATGTTCCGTGCTACTATGATCCTGACAGATTTTCGTATCTGCGGTCCCCTCCCAGGTGCGAATTTAGGTCGGCGCCCAGAGCAGGTGCGTTGGCCCAAAGTCGGACCGATTTTGGCCCGCCGTAGATCGGCAGCCAAAGTTGGGCCACCTTTTATATTCATAAGATACTTTTGTCGGCCCAACCTAAACAGCCAACGTTGGCAGACAACGTGGGGCCGACTGTTGGCCCAACTTTGGCCTGAACATGGACCAACCATCAGGGCAACTATGGGAAATCTTTCTTTAACGAGTAAATCCGACTACCGGCTCAACTTTGGGCCAAAGTCGGCCCAGAGATCGGCATGAATAGTCTAGTCAATAAAGGATTTGAGAAAAAAATTCGTAAAAGTAGCATTTTTTTCACAGATACGTTGACAATGGCTTCATAAAGATATTGTAAAAAGTCCCCAAACATATGTGTACGGCAAAGTTCCGAAATTCTGGAAAGTGTTAAACAATAACATGTTTTTTAAAATTACTCGAGAACTGTTGATTTTAGGTCGAATATGGTGATGTGAAAAAATGTTCATAATTTTATAGTGCACAAAAAAGGTTCTATCTATTGTGGACTTATTATCAACGGCTGCGCTATGAAATTGGATTAGCTGCACAATTCTTTTATTTCTGAACAAATAAACTAAAATCTCAAATATCCTGGAAATAACGTCGGAAATATATCAGGCGATTTGTACTGGAGTAAATGCAGATTCCTGTTAACAAAAAAAACGACTAAGTCATTTGCATGACAAACTATCAGTATAAAATGAGTATAAACAAGTAAATTTCAAAATTTAAGCTATAATATCGGAAGCAGCGGTGATTATGAGTCCTAATGGCAGTAATGGGAGCGGGGGCGAGAACGGTGACCTCTTTCGATGATATTGAACCCTTCGAAATTTTTTTGCTCACTTTTCCCGACAATAGACTTGGCCTTCGGGTGGCCATGTCGTCACTGCAATGCAGGTTCTCAATGAGGAAAATTTCAAAAATAAAAATAAAATTATAAAATAGAATTAATGCAATGAACATTAAGCCATCTTTTTGTTTTATGAAAAATATATTCTGCTTGATAATTTGAATAAGAGTAATTACAAACATATCCTTAAGAACCTATAAAAACCATAATTGCAAAAGTGAATTTTTTATTTTCAAACGCAGTGAATAAGACAATTAACAATAAATATAACATAATTTTGAAAAGTCTATAACTCGGATTAATTTGTACTTTATTCCCTAAGCACTAGAAAATTGTGATAGAATTTACTTCCCACGTAGAGGTTAAAAACTGTTCATCTTTTTACATTCTCATTTAGGGGTTAAATTTATTATGTCAAGATTCTTTTCGGTAATGTTAACAATATTATTGCTTGGGATGAGCGTGATAACTCCGGGAACGATTGTCTGCGATTCAAAATCCAAAAGTACAAGTATTAGAGTTGCTACAGGTCTGATGGTTCCGGAAAATTAGGGAATGTCAGGGAAGACATGATGGAGTTCGGGCATTTTCGATAAAGTGAAATTATTTGCATTATTATGATTAAAAATTGCAACTATTTAGTTGCAAATTAATCTGTGTTTGTTAAGGATTCAAATTATTTGGTTGAAAATCCTTTTTATTTCACTGAATTCAACTATTTTTTGTATAAAATTAAAATCCTTTTTGAATAAATTATCAAATATCACGTTTCTCATTAAAAAATTTTCTTCTTTCTTTAATAATTCCAGAACATAGTTGAAAGTGAAACTACTTTCTTTAAAATTAATTTATTTGTTTGATTGATCATTTTAGTTGATAACCATTTTTTTCAAAATTTAATTACTTTGTTGAAAATTAAAATTTCTATCAAAGAATAAGGTAACTTTTGCACAAAAATTGGAATAATTCGAGTCAATTTTTAAATAAAATGATTAATTATTAAAAAATTATAATTATTGCATGCATTCTTAATTGAAAAGATCAATTTTAAACCAAACATAAAATAGTTAAATTTTCAGTTAGTAAAATAAATGTTTAACAAAAAAAAACATAATAAAGAAATTTTTAGCAATATAGTTTAATTTTCTAGCAAAGAAATTAATTTGTAAACAAAAAGATCGATTTTCAACAATTGAGAGTACGCTTCTAACAAAAAAGACGAATTTTCACCTAAAGCAGATAGATTTTCAATTAAAAATAGAATAGTTAAATTTTCAATAAAAAAATGAATGTTTAATTAAATTAAATTAAATTTTAAACGAAATAGTATATTTTCTAACAAAAAAGATTAAAGTTATATTTAAAAAGATTGATTTCCGACAAAAAATTGCAACAGTATCATTTTCAGTTAAAGAAATGAATTGTAAATTAGAAAAAAACTTATTTTCAAGCAAAAAGATTCCCCTTAAAATAATTAATTGTCAACTAGAAATCTTAATTTTCAACGAAGTAATTTAATTTTGAAAAAAATGTTTTATCAGCCAAAATGATCAGTCATCAACCAAATAAATTAATTTTATACAAAGTAGTTTCAATTTCAACTATGTAATGGAATTATTAACCAAAGAAGATATTTTTTTAACGAGAAACGTGATATTTGATATTTTATTCAAAAAGGATTTTAATTTTATACAAAAAATAGTTGAATTCAGTGAAATAAAAAGGA
>NC_046658.1:31935523-31948352 GCF_010883055.1 Belonocnema kinseyi
CCGGAACCATCAGACCTGTAGCAACTCTAATACTTGTACTTTTGGATTTTGAATCGCAGACAATCGTTCCCGGAGTTATCACGCTCATCCCAAGCAATAATAAAAAACGTGTTTTGCGAGAGTGGCCACATTTTCCCAGTCTACTTCAATTGAATGTCGTTAACATTACCAAAAAGAATCTTGACATAGTAGATTTAACCCCTAAATGAGAATGTAAAACGATGAAAAGTTTTTAACCTCTACGTGGGAAGTAAATTCTAACACAATTTTCTAGTGCTTAGGGAATAAAGTACAAATTAATCTGAGTTATAGACATTTCAAAAGTATGTTATATTTATTGTTAATTGTCTTATTCACTGCGTTTGAAAATAAAAAATTCATTTTTGTAATTATGGTTTTTATAGGTTCTTAAGGATATGTTTGTAATTACTCTTATTCAAATTATCAAGCAGAATATATTTTTCATAAAACAAAAAGATGGCTTAATGTTTATTGCATTAATTCTATTTTATAATTTTATTTTTATTTTTGAAATTTTCCTCATTGAGAACCTGCATTGCAGTGACGTCATGGCCACCCGAAGGCCAAGTCTATTGTCGGGAAAAGTGAGCAAAAAAATTTCGAAGGTTTCAATATCATCGAAAGAGGTAACCGTTCTCGTCCCGCTCCCATTGCTGCCATTAGGACTCATAATCACCGCTGCTTCTGATATCATAGCTTAAATTTTGAAATTTACTTGTTTAAAGCTTTAAAATAGGCCCTAAATATTATTATTCTGACCTACAAATTGGAAAATGTATTGTAAGAAAATGGAGGAACACTTGCAAGAAGTTTTATCTCAAAAGCATCTGCATTTGCTCCAGTACAAATCGCCTCATATATTTCCGACCTTTTTTCCAGGATATTTGAGATTTTTTTTATTTGTTCAGAAATAAAAGAATTGTGCAGCTAATCCAATTTCATAGCGCAGCCGTTGATAATAAGTCCACAATAGATAGAACCTTTTTTGTGCACTACAAAATTATGAACATTTTTTCACATCACCATATTCGACATAAAATCAACAGTTCTCGAGTAATTTTAAAAAACATGTCATTGTTTAACACTTTGCAGAATTTCGGAACTTTGCCGTACACGTATATTTGGGGACTTTTTACAATATCTTTATACAGCCATTGCTAACGTATCTGTGAAAAAATTCTACTTTTACGAATTTTTTTTTAGTGATATTTTTTCCCCGTTGACTGGACCATGAAGGGATTTAGAAAGTTCTGAAGAAGTTAGGCCAACTATTGGCCCAATAACGGCCCAAACATGGACCAACCATCGGGGTAACTATGAGACATCTTTTTTTAACGAGTAACGCCGACTACCGGCCCAACTCTGGGCTAAAGTCGGCCCAGAGATCGGCACATAGGGATTTAAAAGTTCTTTTTAATGAAAAGAGAAAAAAACTAGAAATGAATTTCGAAATATATCAAGTAATTTTTAAGAAGTTTAAAGCATTTGAGAAGAATTAAAAAAAGCAAAGAAGTTTCAAGAGATTTTAGAGACTTTGAAACAGTTTTTACGAGTCCAAGAGATTTTTAGTGATTTTAAGGAATTTTGTGCCATTTCAAATGGATTTAATATGGTTTAAAAAGTGAGTAAGGAATTTAAAATCTTAGAAAGCATTTTAAATGATTAAAAAAAAAAAATCAAAAGAGTTTAAGGATTTTCATGGAATTTAAAAATATTTTAAATATTTAAACAGACTTTCAGGAATTTCAAGGGATTTAACCGGAGTTATTTGATTTTGAAAATTTTTAAATTTATAAACCAATTTTAAAAGATCTCAAAATATTTAAGTGTTCAAGATATTTTTAATTAATTTAAGAGATTTTAAGTAATTTTGAAGATTTTTTTTAGGAATTTCGGTAGATCTTAAATGGTTTTTAAGGTTTTAAATTAATTGTCAAATATAAATAATGTTCTTGAATTTTTTAAAGTCTGTTAAATATCTTGAAATATTCGAAAATTTGTAGAAATCCTTTGAATTCTAATAAATTTTTTAAAATATATATATTAGTTTTTTAAAATCTTTAATATCTTAAAATATTTTTTAATTTAGTTTAAATCTTTTTTATTCACATGAAATATTTAATAATAATTTGCAATATTTTAAAAATCTGAAATCGTATTACATATATTATTATGAGCATAGCAATATTTTTTATAGAATGGTTCACAGAAATTTGCAGACGGCCATGCACAGCTGGCAGTTATATTTCAAATTTTTTTGTAATACTTCCAGCTAGGTTAGCCGAGAGGCTTTAGGCGTTAGGAATTAGGAATACGAAACTTATAGGGTTCGAACCCCAACGCGAATAAAAATTTTTATAGCGTGCGATTATAAACATTGTAGTGATTGTATTATATTTATTAAACTACCCATCGTATTCTCTACTATAAGATTAGTTCTATAAAATTTAATGGATATTCTTTTTTCGTATAATTGTCATAGTTGGCCCGATTTTGGTAATACCATGGTTGCGCCAACCATGGTAGCCAATAGTCAGGAAACAGAGTTGGGCCATAGTTGTCATTTCGTTATGTTGGCCAATTCCTGGTTGGCAAAGTTAGCCCAACTCCGAGAAAGTTGGCCCGACTGTGGCTCAATGGAAAATTCGCACATGTGTAGCTGGACTAATTTATCTATTTGAAAGTAATTTTTAAGTTTTTTTTTGATAAACAAAGTGATGTGATTTATATGAAAGGAATATTTCATTCGAGTAAATAAATATATATTTGAAATAAGTACATATACACTGAGAAAACTATATCGCATGAATTACAATATATACCGTAATTCCTGCGCTATATATCGCATTTATCGCATTATAATAGCGAAAAATCGTGATATCGTACATTGTACGTTTTGACATTATATACCGCATAATTGAGCTGCCGGATCGAAGGACACATAAACTTATTTCGCCGGGAGTGGGGAGGCTCCTGGAAGTTTTCAAAAGCATTTTCGTATTTTAATTTTTAAAGACTATAACTAGATGTAGAATTTCATTGCGCTTTTTTATTTTTCTAATTAAAGCCAAAAAACTGGCTTTTCTGGAAAAATCAATTTTAATTCGTTTTTAACTTCAACACTAGCTCAGTCAGTCAATTTTCAGGATTTTTCAATAAAATTTTCAGAGAATGTAGTTCAAAATGTCCTTCGACTGATAGAGCAAAAGGACCTTAAACATTTATTTAAGAAAAATTGTTGTTAATTTTTTTCTGGTGCGTGGCGCTTATCGGACTTCTCTAACTTCCAGCGTTTCGTTTATCGATCGAATTTTGAGCAACGAAAAACTTTTAGCGAGAAAGTTGTTAACAACAGTACAAAGAAGTTTTGTGAAAAATTTTAGCGCAATCGAATTGATATTCCAGAAATTATTAACGTCTTAAGCCGATAGCAGCTAGGCGACTCGCGCGCGGGCTGTGGCGAGAGTCTCAGATCCGATTTATAATACAGTTCACCGGCGCCAAAAGTAAAAACTAATAAAGTAACCAGGTAATATCAAAGGATTATGCATAAATAAACAATAGTGCACAATGTAAAATAATTTAAAAATGTAATATTATGTTGAATAGACTGGTTCTATTTTTATGACAAACTGTACAAAAGTAAAACAAAACATAAACATCTAATAGTTGAGATTCGCTGGATTCTTTAATACTGCGAATTTTTCAATGCTTGAAATTCGTAGAATTGTTTTTCATTCCTGTTGTAATAGAACGCTAGTATTTTTTGTCTTCTGAAAGAGAAATGTCACTGGATTTTTAATTTTTTAACAAAAGTGTTGTGATATGATGTCAGAGCAAGCGAACCCTAGAGGTAGAAGAAGTAAACATGAAGAACAGTGGGAGGAAAATTTGCGAAAAACTAAGAGAAACAAGGTATAAATTTTATATTCTAAAAAAATTCCATTAAAAGGTATGTCATAAAAATAATAGCGATAATTTTTTCACTGCAAATATCAATTCATAAATGTGAGATATTTTACTCTGAATTTAAGTCAGTAAAATTTTATTGAAAATCAGTGACAATCAGTGAGCGAACGAGTTCTCACTATTTTATCAGCGAAATGTCCTTTATTTCTTTCAGGGTGAAGAATATATATCTGTTTCAAATAAAATCCAGAATGCAAAAGTTTTTGAGCCTGTTAAAATCTGCTGTAAACGTCTGAAGTATCATGAAAAAATTGGAGTCTCAGAACAGAATACATTTCATTCGAGTTTTTGGCAATTAGCTGATTACGACAAGCAGAATATTTTGTTAAGTAATGTAATGAAATGCGAGAATCTATCATCTGTAGATCTTAGTGCTAAAAAACAGAGGTGGATAAAGTGGAATTTTTAATTTCCCCATGAGAAAAAAAATATTCCTGTTTGTCAGCAGTTTTTCTACGAATTACATGGCGTAGGAATTAAAAGATTAAGGGTCTTACAAGGGAAAATTTTGAATAAAAAAAAATGTATGCGATACTACACGGAGAAAAATGGAAGGTCTGTTGGTCCATATAAATGTGCAGACAGATCATATTGCAGGGTCGACTATAGGTCAGCTCTTGAATATGGTTAAAGCGGCTATCTCTAGAAAATAAAAAGAAGACGTCCAAATCGACAATCTCAGAAAGACGTCTCGATTGTCCCAGATCGTCTTCTCGGTCATCTGAAGCTGGCTGACCGGATCATTGTGAAGGGTCTGTTCGGAAATCTCAGATGATCGATCTAATTTTCTCAGACATTCGACTAATTCGTATTTAATGGTCGATTCGATTATCTCAGAATTTTGACTTAGTCATTTCGTATGGACGATTCGATCATTTTTAAAGGGTCGACTTGATTATTTCGAAGTGTCAATATAGCTATTCAAGAAAGGAAAATTCGGTCATCACATAGGGTCGATTCGAAAATCTGAGATGGTGGAAAGGACTATTTATGATAGTCAAATACATATTTTTAAATTATTTTAAATAATTTTTTGATTCTCTATATCTGAACTGGCATGAGGTGTTACTAAATAAATAGTGGGAAGTCCTTTATCGATAGATTTAGAGTAGGCATTTCGATAATAATCTTAAATTAAAAAATTACTAATGCGTATAAAAATCTTTAAAAATGTAATTAATAAGAAATAACTATTTATGAATTTAATGTTAAAGCTTTTTCTACGAATTTTCACTACAGTTCCAGCTCTCCATCAAATGGATGTAGGAGGACGAGTGCATTGACCCTGCCCCTGCCATCTGTCTTTCCACAAATCTCAGGAGTTGATGTCTGAACTGAAAAATAAAGATTAATCTTAAATGAATGAATCCAATTCCAGTTTATCCTAAATCGATTAATGCTAGAATTAACAGTGATTATTGAAATCATTTAAATCTATTTTACACTTACATTAACCTAAAAAAGCTAGAATGAAATGTCTTAAATCTCACATTACTACCGGAAAATATTAAGATTACAATTACGTACTTAAAACAGGTACTTACAGAATGAGATATTTTCAATGTATCCGCAATAATTTCACTCACACCGGAATCTTTGGTAAAAACTTTTTTTTTAATAGATATCGCCACGCGGTCTACGAGCCCGTTATGCTAATTGGAGCCAATTAGCGATACCCTTTAAATTTTCACGCACATGATTGAGGCGCGAAAATCAAGCAATTGACCATACGCAATGGCTTATCTGCTCCTTCGTGGATGATCGAAATGAGTGAAAACAATATGTGCGTATTGACCATACCGAAAAGGATACCTTAGTTATCCCTGATAGTGAGTATAATGTTCTTATAAAAGTCAGACTGACGTTATAATAAGAGTCTTTTTAACCATGTTGAAAAAAATTTGAAAGAACCGTTCGACCATGTAGAAAGACTTGCTGGCTCTCTAAATTTTGACCATATAACTTTGACCATACATTTTTCTCCGTGTAGAGGTAAACACACTAATCGTAATGTAAAATTAAATGCCAATGTGAAAGACCTAATCAAAATTCACTGTTATAGTTTGAGACATCGCGAATCTCACTATAAAAGAGAAGGAACTGCTTTAAAATACTTTGAAAATCCGAAATTGAATTTAAGTACTTTATATAACCTATTTCTTGACTACTATCAGAGCGTCACATAAGAGGAAGACATTTCTTTAAGCGAATCTTGCTACGCTAAATATTTTAACCATAACTTGTCTTTTTCGTTTAAGCTTCCCCGAACCGATGTATATAACGTGTGCTACGAAAGTGAACGAAAAAATGTCGAATTTCCGAATATTACTGAGCACAAAAAAAAGCGAAAGATTATTTGAGGTTTAAAAAAGCACTTTTATCAGAAAAAAACGTTCTATGTTGTGAGTTCGATTTCGTGCAAAATTTACCATTACCAAAGATTCCCGTCAATGATCAGTTTTATAAAAGATTACTATGGCATTTTCTTTTTAATGTCCATGTACACAATACAGATAAAAGTTACATGTTTCCATACCTCGAAGGGCTTGCAAAGAAGGGTGCGAACACGGTTTGTAGCTTTCTATATCATACAGTAAAAGAAGAATTTAATTCAGAACGTCACTCTAAAATAATCCTTTTCTCGGATGCTGCCTCTGGACAAAACCGTAATTATACCATGTTTACATTTTTAATTCTAGCATTAATGGAACTAAATGTTGAAATTTTACACGTATTTCCTGCCCGCGGCCATTCATATTGTATATGCGATGGCAATTTCGGAATGTACGCTCAGAAGAATAAAAAGGAGAGAATTGAAACGTTCGATGATTATTATAATCTAATTCTTAGTGCTTGTAATCGTTCTATCACTATAATTAAATCTGCAACAGAAAGTTTACAAGATTTTGATACATTATTGAGGGATAACTTGCAGAAACCAAAAGGAATGAAAATTAGTTAATCAAATGTCATTCTTTATCATCCAAGCGGAAAAATCCATGTTTTTCAAAATTATAATAAAGAAAATCCTTCTGCTTATGAAGTAAATTTAGCTATTGAACTTGCAAATCTTCCTAAGTTACCTCCACCTCGAGTAGGTATCAGTATAGCTAAAATGAAAGACATTAAAAGTTTAATGGTTTATCTTACAGAAAAAGGACGCGTCTTCTTGAAAATTTTTTTTTCTTTAATTGAAACTAAACCTTGTGACAGTAAGGCTCTAAATATGACTTCCGACGATGATAGCTGTTCTGAATAAAAAATAATTATTTTGTTTTTTCCATAAACGGAATGTATATATCAAAGTGAACAAGGATCTCATTAGTAATCATAAGTTCAGAAAGCATAATATTCACATTAAAGACGTGAATATATTTAAAAATTATTATAAAATAAAAAATGTAAAGAGCTTACGAACTAAAATAATTTTTTTCCCAACTTATAATTCTGCGAATTTTCAGAGATTATATGATTTTGTTAGATTTGTCTCAATAAGGGAACCATGCTATTGTACATAATATTAAATTAATAAATTATTTTACATTATGCAATATTATTTATTTATGCAAATTACATTGTTACTACCTGATTACTTGATTAGTTTTTACTTTTGGCGCCGGTGAACTCCATTATGAATCGGATCTGAGACTCTCGCTACAGCCCGCGCGCGAGTCGCCTAGCCGCTTTCGACTTGAGACGTTAATAATTTCTGGAATATCAATTCGATTGGGCTAAAATTTTCCAGAAAACTTCTTTGTACTGTTGTTAACAACTTTCTCGCTGAAAGTTTTTCGTTGCTAAAAATTTGCTCGATAAACGAAATGCTGGACTTTAAAATTCATTTTGCCCTTTCAGTCCAAGAATATTTCGAATTCCATTCCCTGAAAATTTTATTGAAAAATCTTAAAAACTGACTTACTGAGCACAAGTTGAAGTGAAAAACGAATTAAAATGGATTTTTCCCGAAAAGCCAGTTTTTTGGCTTTAATTGGAAAAATAAAAAAGCTACAACTTTTTTCCTAAGGGAAAAAAGATGCGAAAAATTATACATCTCGGTATAGTCCTTAAAAATTAAAATTCGAGAATGTTTTTGAAAACTTCCAGGGGCCTCCCCACTCCCGGCGAAATAAGTTTATGTGCCCTTCTTCGATCCGGCAGCTCAATTATTGTGCAATATATAGCGTAAGAATTTAAGTTCATTACGCTATCATATTGTATTTCTTCTTTTGTGATCTCGCGAGGGTTCGAGTAGTGAGCAAGCGGTCGCAGAAAAATTAAAGATGAAGTTTACATTGATTTCAGGTGAAAGATTCACTGGAACCAAAATTAACCTTGCCAGATAAACTTTACAAGAATCGAAGATAATTTTCGATTTTTAACCTTGCCTGGATAATCTTTCGCCTTATAATCGCTCCATTTTTATTCGAGATGTAGCGAAAATCACGACGCCAGCGCTATCTATCGTCGTTAACTTCATTAAATTGGAGAGAACCGGGGATTCCCAAATGTCAGTTGTTTTTTGCGCTTTTTATTAAATGGTATTAAGTAAGTTTTGATTCCTATACAATAGTCTAATTTATTTCGAAAGAGATATATCAGTAGGAGCAAATTTTTTTCGTGTTTTCTGTTACTGATTCTACATATTTTACCGAAAATTGTTCAGTTCAGCGTCACGCAGTGGACGAGGTCAGAATTATTTTCGTAACCTCGGTGAAACTTTCGCTGAAATATGTTTAATTTTTAACCGGTGCAATTCTTACCGGTAACAAATTTCACTTTTTTCTGTGATTGTTGTAAATCTGGTGTCCCAATTTATAGCTCGAATTCACTCATACTTTGCCTTTCGCCCATTGCGTCCACCACGTGGACAAATTTTTCACCACTTGTTGACCCCCCTCCCCCCGTACATTGTCCATATGAATTGGCTGAAAAAAATCGGATTAGTTTAGGAGCGTGAGCTTAACCATGATTTGAATTTTAAATAAGAAGTTGACAAAAAAATTATAATTAAAATAAAAATAAAAATTATATTACCCCAAATTATGCGAGGGGTAATAATAGGTTTTATGGTTTTCTTCATGTATTTTTTCTAATGTTAAGGTGGCACAACGACATATATAACAACAAAAAAAGGACAAAGAAAATATTGCATTGACCTTCGGTCGGTGATACTACAGGAGCCTTGGATGAGCCTGAAATTATGCACGAGAAACGAAAATAAATTTGTTTCCAAATTTATTTAAACAATAATTGTTTAAACAATGTTTGAAATTTTTCATTATCATATTCCCAGAGCCCTAAATGAGCCACAAATTATTCTTTAAGGAGAAATTTCTGTAAAATCGTTTTTATTACATTTTACAGCAATCTTAAACCCACTTATTGTTAAGCTCTTGCAAACACTATTTTTTACAAAAAACACAAGAGCCCAAAATTTGGGACTATGGGCCCAAATTAGTCCTAAATGAGCCCTAAATTAGGCGAGGGTTAAAAATGGGTTTTATGGTTTTCTTCACGTTTTTTTTATAATGTTAAGGTGTCACAACATCATAGATAACAACAAAAAAAAGGACAAAGGAAATATCACAAGACCTTCGGTCGATGATTTTTCAGGAGCCTTATATGAGCCTAAATTATGCAAGAGGAAAGAAAAGAAACCTTTTTTGTGTTAAATTTGTTTAAACATTTTAAATAATCAGATTCCGAGAACCCCAAAATGAGCCTAAACTTTTCTATGAAATGAATTTTCAGTAAAATCATTTTGATTATGTTTTGCAGCAATCTTGAACCATCTTATTGTTAAGCTATTGTAGATGATATTTTAGGAGCTTTAAATGAGCCTAAATTAAGGAAGAGAAACGAAAATAATATATTCTTTTTTGTAAATTTGTTTAAGCAATTTTTAAAATTTTATTTATCATATTTCCAGAGCCCTAAATGAGCCCTAAATTATTCTTCAAGGTGAATTTTCTGTAAAATCATTTTTATTACGTTATACAGCAATCTTGAACCATCTTATTGTTAAGCTATTGCAAACACTATTTTCTACAAAAAATACTAGACACCAAAATTTAGGACCATGTGCCCAAATTAGTCCTCAATGAGCCCTAAATTATGCGAGGAGTAAAAATGGGGTTTATGGTATTTTTCATGTATTTTTTATAACATTAAGGTGGCGCAACACCATATACAGGGTGATTTTTTTTAACTTGAAACTTTTGATTCATAACATTTTTTCATAAAGTGCCTATTTTTCGAGATATTTGAAAGTTTCATATATACCCCATATTCCCTGTATTGTATATACAGGGTGATTTTTTTAACTTGAAACTTTGAAATATCTCGAAAAATAGGCACTCTATGAAAAAATGTTATGAATCAAAAGTTTCAAGTTGAAAAAATCACCCCGTAAAACAAAACAAAAAAGGGCAAATGATATATCCTGCGATCTTCGGTAGATGATGCTTCAGGAGCTTTAAATGAGCCTTTAATTATGCAAGAGAAATGAAAATAAATTATATTTTTTTGGTAAATTTTTTTAAACAATAATTGTTTAAACAATTTTTTGTTAATTTCATCTATCTTATTTATGGAGCCCTAAATGAGCCTTAACATAGAAAATAGGCAGAAATTTGTTTAATTCATCTTTACTAGAATTATTTTTTATTTTTCATTATCATATTCCAGAGACCTAAATGAGCCCTAAATTATTCTATAAGGTGATTTTCCGGGAAATTTTTTTTAGTACGTTTTACAGCAATATTCGGCCAGCTTAACGTTAAACTAGCGCAAGCACTATTATTTACCAAAAATAAAAGAGCCCAAAATTTGGGACCAAGAGCCTCGGTTTTCCTCAACACAGGGAAAGGGTTTGAAGGCCAGAGTGAGGCTCGGAGGCACAAGTTGGGTGTCGGGTAGACTTTAATGTATCACCATGAATTTTTTCAGATTTTTCCTATTATTTTTTCAGTAAAAAACTATGCTTCAAAGTTCCCTGTTTTTAAAAGCTATCAAATTTTCTCACTTTTCATCGTATTTTCAGATCTGTAAGCTACAAATAATTTTTTGGAATATTACTTTTCGGCTCATTAACGTGCAACATTTGCACCTTTAAAATGATACCTCTTTCATTAATCTACCATTTTTTCTTCACATATTTATTCAACGTCAAAGCCAGAGGACTCGAATTTTCTCGCCGATAGTAGGTATCTGCCTGCCTACCTGTACCTAATGTATAAACTGAGAATGGAGGTGGAAGTACAAATTTAACCTACATCTCGCTTGGAACTTTCACTTTCTCTTGTCATCAGCAGAAGAAAGTTATTCCCTCTTCTTTATCGTACGGAGTTGGCTTACAATTTCCAGTTCAAATGAAAAAAGTTTCGCATGAGTATAAGCAGAAGAAAAAGAAATCGTGAATCTTTTACTCAATATATTGCTATAACTTTAAACAAGAAGTTGAGACTCATTGGAAGAATCGTGAATGTATATCACAAATAAATAGTGGCACTATTCCTTTGAGTGGGTCACTGGGACTCTTATCCACAGATCCCGTTATTGCAACAAAATATACGCACAAAAAGTAAACAAATAACTTTTCTTCCACGATCTTGCCTTCTTAGAAATTAACCCATTAATGCACTCGACATCAAGTTTTATGTATCAATGCAATGTTAATATTTCAAATATACTTTCAGTTGATCAAATATATAAAAGGATTTCTCAAAACACAACACTGTTAAATAATCACAAACATGAATTTCGTGATCCGAAATAGAGCTGAATGCAAAAAAATGTTTTGAAATCTGTTTCTGGGCAATGCGGCAAAGTAATTTTACATAATCAGAAAAACCTATGATTTTTCTTTTAAAAATGTGGATATCATCTTTCACATTTGGCCCTCGCAAGACATAAAAACTTCAAAACTTGAAATTTGTGTACGCTGAGCCTCAACCATCTTCAACTTAAAAGTTGTTTAACTCAATGTTTGTTTACCGAGATCATCTTTCTAATAATTTTTAAATAGTTCAAAGGAAAATTAGAACTTTTATACAGCGACGAAATGCGACTTGGAGCTGTATGGCATAGAGACGTCGCAATTCAATTCTTTGTCCTTACTAATTTAAAATTATTGTTTAGGAATTCTTATTTTAGATAAAAAACTTAGTAAAAAAGTACTATATAATAAATGCATAAATTCAAAAATGTGTCCCGGTCGCAATCAATGAAATCAAGTGATCCGATGAAAGCAGCGTGCCAAGACCTATTGGACAAAGCCTGTTTTTTTACCCGTTCATTGGCGGATTGATTGGGTTCCAGTCAAGTACACGATTATTATTATTATTATATATATACATAAATTTACGAAATTTAAATTAGACCAAAATCCAAATTAAAAATCCCATTTAACGTTCAACAATCAAATTGATACAAAATCCTGTTAAACAAAACAAGAATCCAGCGACCAAATTTGGACCACAACGAATAAACGAAAACCAAAAATCCTATTGTAATCTGAAAAAAATAACATTTAAAAAAAATAAAAAAGAGGAAAGATTTTTAAAATTCCATTTAACGTCCAACGACCAAATTCGGACCACAACGAATAAACGAAAATCAAAAATTCTATTGTAATCTGAAAAAAAACAAAAATAAAATAAAATTTTCGGATAAAAATAAAAAAGAGAAAAGAATTCTAATTAATTAAATTCTCATTTTTCTTTCCTCTTTTTTATTTTTTTTTTGTTTTTTCCATATTACAATAGGATTTTTGGTTTTCGTTTATTCGTTGTGGTCCAAGTTTGGTTTTTGGACTCTTGTTTTGTTTAACAGGATTTTG
>NC_046658.1:31948452-31957504 GCF_010883055.1 Belonocnema kinseyi
TACCTCGGAATAAATTGCTTTTAAATCTCGCGCAAGATTTAGTACCCCAAAAGTCTAAGGTTAATTATGAGCTGGCCTTCGAGAAATTTGACAGATGGAGAAAACAAAACAGAATCATGTTCGATCGGTGATCATCATCGTTATACAAAAAAGTCAATCGCCTCATAGGACGTTCTCGCATCATTTCGGTAAAGGTTTTTCGGATGTTTTCTTTGCCCTTTTTTGTTGTTATATGTAGTGGTATGCCACATTAACGTAATAGAAAACACGTGAAGAAAATCATAAAACCCATTTTCTCCCCTCGCATAATTTAGGGCTAATTTGGGCCCCTAATCCCAAATTTTGTGCTCTTTTATTTTTTGTAAATAAAAAAATGTTTGCGCTATATTATCGTTAAGCTGGTCTAACATTGCTGTAAAACGTCCTAAAAATGATTTTAAAGAAAATTCACCTTATAGAATACTTTAGGGGTCTGGGAATGTGATAATGAAAACTTTTAAAAAAAGTTTAAACAATCATAGTAAAAAAGAATTTAAAAATTTTTTTCAAATTACATTTTTTTTTTAATTGTTTAAACTTCTTTTAATTTTTTATTATTATATTCCCAGAGCCCTAAATTATTCTATAAGGTGTATTTTATGTAAAATCATTTTCAGAACGTTTCACAGAAATGTTGGGCCAGATTAACGTTAAGCTAGCGCCACCACTATTTTTTAGAAAAAATAAATTAGCCAGAAATGTGGGATTAGGGGCCCAAATTAGCCCTAAATGAGCCCAAAATTATGAAATAGGTTATATATCTATACCTTAATAGTATTGTACAACCTTAACATACCTGGGTGGCCGCTAGACCGGGAAATGACCGGGTATTTTTTGAGACCGGGAAAACCGGGAAATATTTAAAAGAAAAACCTTTCCAAGTTCGATTACTAAAGTTTTTAAAATAATTAGTTGTTGTTATCTTGTTCAATGATGGCATCGTTAATTTTTTTTTAATGCATCATTCAAAAATCTTCTACTACAGAAATGTAACATTTTAGATTTTTATTTTTAATTTAAAGAATTTTAGAATTCTGTCTGGAAGAATTAAATACAGTGAAACTCTGTTATAGCGCCGATATTGGGGCTGGCGGTGGTTGGGAACTAACTCATTATAGCCCGCTCCGCTTTTGTTTGTTCACGCCTGAGTGACAACCGCAGACCTCACTCAGCTCCTGTTATACCTACTTGCGGCGCGGCGTTAATTCTCGGAAGTTTGAGCGCGCCTAGGGCGCGTGACTGTTGGTTCTTGCATTTCGCGCTCGATGATGCATTCATCTCGCGCTTCGCGCTCGATTATGTATTTACCTCGCGCTACGCGCTCAGTCATTATATTGTCGCACATTCTTGCGCAAACCATTTAAAATTAAGACTCAAAACATCCACCACTATCGTGTTTGATTATGAATTCTCTTTCGTTAAAAGAGCTTAGCTCGACAGTTTGAGCGCACCTACGGCACGCGACTGATGGCAATCGCACTCCGCGCTTGGTCTTTGCATTTCTCCCGCAGTCGTGCACAGACCTTTTAAAATAAAAGGTCAACAGACCTACAACTGTAATTTTATGATTTTGAACTCTCTTTTTTTTAAGCTCTTTCGGCTTTAACGAACACATTCTCATCACGTATCTCGCGTTTCGCACTCGATTTTGTCCAAAATCTCAACTTTTCTACATTATACACAACACTTTAATATCAATTATAATACATTTTTTATGTAAGTCTGCCAGGAATTGCTTATTAAAAAATTGTAAAATAAAGAGTGCCTGGAATTACTTATTAAAAAATTGTAAGATAAAGAGCAAATTGTATTTTTCATGATTATTTTTATATTTGTTTCTTATGTCGTTTTAAATGGTATTCTAAGCTGCGCTGAAACATGTATCATTTCAATAAATTTATATCATTACAATTCATAATATCCATAAAAATTGAATCATATTAATTTTTATTTCCTTTTTTTTATAATTTTTTTATTTTTAATCTTGTCTTTTTTACGATTAAATAAAAACTACTGCGCATCTGTTTTGGGTATAATACAGGAACCTATATAGGGTCCTATATATGATCCTATGTCCTCTTTCGTCTTTTATGTGCTTTTTCCAAAAATTTAATTTTTTTATTTTTTATCTTATTTTTTACGATTAAAAGAAAATTTAATCGTCCTATCGAAAAATGATTAATAATAAATTTATAGATCTTTTCGGCGAACAACTTTTGTCTGTTAATTTTAGTTTATACCTTGTGTCGTTTTTTCAAAAAAATTTAATATTTTTATTTTGAATGTTATTTTTTACGACTAAAGCAAAAAACTACGTGTCCTATAAAAAATTATAGATGTAGTTAAATTTCCGAACTGTCAAATGAACGAAATATTTTTCCCCATTTTTACTTTATCCATCAATATTGTTCCAACTGCATTTTAAAATATGCATTATAATTCTGTTTCAATAATAAATGAATTCCAATATAAACGAGCAAACATTTTAGTCCTTTTTATAGTTTACATAATTATCGGTAAAAAATTTCGTTCATTTGAACGTTCGGAATTTTGTTATCATAATATTGTAGGGCTTTCAAAAGCAACGTTTTTTTTCTTTTGACTTTTTTTTATATCATGCGTTGTTTGGCTTAAAAATTTCATTTTCATTTTTTTATGGATTTTGAAAATGCGCTAATTCAGACACTTTTCTTTCCATAGAAAAAATTCATAGAGATCAATTTTTTGAGTTTCTGAGTACTATGAACAAACGTACAAAAATTTTTGAAATCTTGAAAAAATGTGGTTTCAAACATTTTTTGTACGATCGAATTTGGAATTTTCAAATTTTGGACTAAATTAAAAAAATTATCATAATCCTGTAGGGCTTTTAAAAACGCAATGTTTTTCTTCTCTTGCCTTTTTTCATATCAAGCGTTGTTTGGCTTAAAATGTTCATTTTAGTTTTTTTATTTTCTATTTTGAAAATGCTCTAACTCTGATAATTTTCTTTTTATAGAAAAAAGTCATGGGGATAAATTGTTTGACTTTCTGAATACTACAAGGAACCGTGCATAGAAGTTTTAAATTTTGAAAAAATGTGGTTTCAAACATTTTTGGTACGATCAAATTTGGAATTTTCAACTTTTCGACCAAATTAAAAAAGTTGTCATCATAATCTTGTAGGGCTTTTAGAAAGCAACGTTTTTCTTCTCTTGCCTTTTTTTCGTATCGTGCGTTGTTTGGCTTAAAATGTTCATTTTAGTTTTTTTTGTTTTGATAATGCAACAACTCTGGTCATTTTTGATTTTTCGAAAAAAGTCATTAGGATAAATTGTTCGACTTTTTGAATACTATGAATAACCGTACAGAGAATTTTTGAATTTTGAACAAAGTGGTCTCAAAAATATTCAAAGTTTGTCCACTTTTTCAATTTTCATCCAAAATGGCTGGCTAACGAACTTGACCTTTAGTTTAGGACACTAAACGAGTTTACCAAAGGGCAATCTAATACATTAATTTTTTCAAAAGTTATCTTGTTCACAAACAGACATACAGACACATTCTTAAAAACCTGTTTTTCGGATTCAGGGGGTCTCAAAACGTGGACATTTGACAAAAACTGGGGGGGGGGGGGTCAAATTTTACACAAATTTAATACCTTCTCTGATGCGAATGTAAAAAAAGTGTTTGAAGTTGCAAATATTTGATAACAACCGTTTTTAATTTATTAACTGTAAATATAGATAAATTATTATTAAAAGGGAACAATAATTGATTTGTCAAAACTATTCTAAACCCGTTCAAACTAAAAAATGACAAGATTTTAAAATTTAAAAATTAAACCGTTTCAATTCGAAAGTCTTAGTCGTTAAAAACAATTCAAAGCTCCGTTTGAAACTTTAAAACTATTTTTAACTTAAAAATAACTTCATAATAATGTATTTGTAATTAAAAGCTTTCACTAAATTAAAAAATATTATTTCAGTCTAAAATATTCAATTTTTAATCCATTCAATTTCAATTTTTTTAATTAAGAAAAATACTAATTATTTAATATTATGCAATAATTGACAGTTTATTTATGACGAATGACTTGAAACCAAATATTTAAAATTGAACAGTCTGAATCTGAACGCTTGGACAGAGAAACCCTTGAATCGTTAAAATTTCGAAGAGGTTTAGGCTTTGACCGTTACAATTTTGATTATTTTTTTTTAATGTTTAATTTGTAAGTGAAGTTGTTAAATTTTAGTGTTTAAATCGCAATTAAACATTTCTTATTTGTTAAAAAATGTAGTAATTTTAAGAGATATTTAGAAATTTTGAAAAGATTAAAAATTAATTTAAAACCTGAAATTATTTCAAATAATTTAAACTAAGTTTGTATCCCAAAATTCGGCTATTCATATCTAAATTTCTGTGCAAATAGTCACAGCCTAATTTAAAACAAAATGTAGATTTTTGAAGTTCTCAAAAAAATAATGTAGAAACTCTATAAGAATTGTGAAATGCTTCCAAAGAATAAAAAAAATTTCGCAAGATTGCTAGAAAAATTTAAAATCATTTATCATTGTGGAATATTATTTCAAAAGATTTTTAAAGATTTCCAAAATGGTTAAAAAAAAGAATCTGCAAGATTTTAAGAATGTTTTTTAATTTGCAGGAGTTTCTAGAACTTATAGTAAAAATTCTATTAATTTCAAAAGGTATTTAGAAGTTCTAAAAAAATTTCAAAAATAGTTTTGAAGTTGAATAAATTTAAAACAACTTCCAGATTTTGAAATAAAATTTTGAAGCTTTTCTAGCTTAAAATAGTGTAAAATAAGAGAATTTTTTAAATTCTAAAGTTCAATTATTCTTAAATTTAGAAGATTGTAAATGGATTTTTGTTTTATATTTTTAGAATTGAATCTGAATCTATGAACTCGTGTATTTTTAACAGTTAAAAATTCTTACAGTTTATCAGAATTTCATTTAAAATTGTTCAGTTGAAAAGTGTTAGTACCTTGCATTTTTACATGTAAATTATTGAGCCATTTAATACAACATTTTTGAATTAAAAAGCTTTAATTTGTAGTTTATTTTTAATTATTGCAAATGGAAAAAAGGTTTAGCTTTAGAGTTCGAATTTTTTAATTTTATTGACCTTGAAAATTGTTCTCGAACCGGGAAAAAACAGGGCATTTTTTTCGTCGATTAAAACGACCATCCTGATAAAGTCATCATATGCCACTATTTTCTGAAAATTTATTATTGTTAGCAAAGTTAAAAATATTTCCTATTAATAGCAAAATTCACTCTATATCCCGAAACATAGTTATTTCTTAAAGTTGTTTAATACATAAAAAATTATTTATTTGAGTATAAAGTACTTAAAAAACATGAAAAAAGTCGATTGCAAGAACGTTTAAATTGTAAATGATTAAAGCTAACCATGTATGTAGATGTTTATTGATTTATGTAGTTTTCTGCAACCATTGATAGTCTTTGACTTTTTTTGCATTTCAAGAAAATGTCTACAAAAAGACTACATGAATTGAAAATGTTATTTGACTAAATATTAAAATTAAAATAAATTGTCAAGTAAAAGTCGTAGATTTAAAAAAGAAATGCTTTTTTTTAATTAAGACATTTTTATGTATGCTGAACAGAAACCCCGACGGAAAGCAGTGTAAAGCAAGGAATTCACATTACGCAGAAAAACATCCTACTAAGGTTAGAGGATTTTCAGTTAAAATAGGGACAGCATAGATTTTCTATAACAATTACCGAGTTTTCTGCAGATTATATACAATTTGCAGTTCTTTTATACATTTACGGATATTTTCTGTAACATTTACAGACTTCTTAAATAGATTTTACATTTTAAAGGTGTTAATTTGATAGAAAAGTTCAGTGAATGTTATAGAAAATATCCGTAAATTTATAAAATAACTGAAAATTTTGTAAACTCTGCAGAAAATTCGGTACTATTTAAAGAAAATCTATATGCTAACCTTATTTTAACAGAAAAATCTTGAAACTTCAGCCAAAATTTTTCTATGTGATGATTGATAAAAATAGATATTCGTTATCATAAACTCGGACCTCTTGTCTCACAAAAGTAGCTATCTATGTATAAACCTGCCAGTGAAATTAAAGTTATCAATAAACTCTTGAACTTCAACGCAATTGAGTGTTTAACTGCAGTAATCGATTTAAACGCATCTTTGATATATTTCGAGAAACTCTTTGTACTTGACTGTTATTGATTCAAACGTAAAGAAGCATGAAGCATTTTAACGAAATTTGTTTCGTGCGACAGACAGAAATCAAGCAGCAGTAAGACGTGCTATCGTCAAATGATCCGTGTTTCTCAAATAAGAAAATAAAAGATCTACATTTTCTATAACGGGAGAAGGTATCTTGGTTAGCACTTGGCACGACTCAGTTGGGTACCGTTGAGCCATTATGAAATCATCCTAGCCTTATTCTCTCTCTGTCAGTAAGTGAGAGTCTTTAGGTATTATCTTTGCTTTAGGTTTACAAATTCAATTTGAATTTATGTATTGGTTGATGAAACCTTTGCCTTATGACGATAACTGATTCTAATACACTTATACTCATAAATAAATAATTAATAAGAAGAAACTATATCCATACACCACCACTGTCAGTAAGAAAAGTAATTTAAATTAGCTTGATCTCTTTATTAGGAAAAACTTCATCGGCGATCATACTGATCAATGATGATGCAGAATTTTTATATTGATAATCATGACGTACTTAAGAATCTCATGCATTCGAGTTACATATTAGCTTTGCGTCAATGAATCAGGAAGAAAATGTAATTCATTACACTACCTGAATGGTAATCAGCAACTGCAACTGGCATGCTTAAAAATAAAATTTAATTCAGTTGATTAAGGAGAATCGATTATTGACGTAAGGGTCATTTTTGCCCCCCCCCCCCCCCGCCCGAGCTTAAATTTTTTTCTTTAGTAAGTGTATGCAACTTGAACATGAGCGTAACCAGCGTAAAACTAGGCTGCCCCCTCCCACCAATACCACGACAAACATTTAAAATACTTACCTTATTAATGGATGCTCTCTTATGTAGTAGTTGAGTCATCACAGTTTGTCACTTATTCCATTTTCTCTCGGGCCAGCGCAGAATCGGTCGTGAAAAAGAAATTTCTTGTTTTTCGATGGAAATGAGACGAAAAGTATTTTATCGATTTCATACAAAAATCTGTTGAACAAAGTTATGAGTTTTACGAAATGCACCTAAAGATTTTAAAGAATTAATAAAATTCAATTAAATTCAAGTGGAATGGCAGAGAATTCAAATATGATTATAAAAGTTTTCATTGAAAGCATGCATATAAAAAATTGAATGTTTTATATGTATGACTAAAAAGACAAATAAATTTTGGAATAGAAACGAAGTCCAGGTCTTTTGAGTTCCCATCAAATCGGTGTCCTCATGCAATGTTGCCAAACACGTCAATTTTCGACTACAGGTTGATTTACGCCACTCAACAAAAATTTTTATGTATTAATCGGCTCTTAAAATTTGTTGGAATGACATTTCTTGCGCTGATTAACCAACGAAATTATAAAAAATAAAATTTGCACAAAAACTACAATTTATCATTTTTACATGAAAAAGACGTTTTTCCACTGAAATTATCCGAAAATAACCTAACAGTGTTTCAAAAACTGGATATGAGGCACTAAATAACAATTTCTAGATAAATGTGTTACAATCTACCGGTTATTTGTAGAAAAGATTTTTTCCTAATAATTTTTGTGATAAGCCTAATTGTATTATTGAAAAAAAGTGTCATTCCAATAATAATTAAAAAAAAGAAATTTTTTATACGAAGAAAGCGCCGGTTGGGATATTTGTTTAACGAAATTGTTATTGACAATCTGTATTCATTTACGTTAGATAAGGCTGGAAGTATGTAAATGCTCTTCAAGATAATCATGAATCATTTTTGGCGAGAAAAATCCAGTCAGCTACACTAAAAAAAATAGCTCGGCTGTTTCAGCTAACCGTTTAGCTGGATTTTGTCTTCCAAAAATATATAGCTGTGTCACCTAGATTTCTAGCAATTTTAGTTGAATGTGCCATCTAGAAATTATCTAGTTAATTCATCTATATTATTTTTAGATTGCAAATTTAGCTAAAATAGCATGAAATGTAGCTGACACAGCTATAAATTCTTCGAAGACGAAATCCAGCTAAACGATTAGCTGGAAAAACTAACCTAATTTTTTTAGTGCAAGAGAAAATTTGTCCATAAAAATGTTTATTCAAACAGTAAATGTTAATTTATGCTAATCTTTCGTTACAAATGATGGCTTATGAATAATCTTAACAACTACCGTGAAGAAAAAAAACAATTTTTCTACGAAAAAAAGGCACTAGTAAGAATTTGTTGATAAAAATGGTTTATAATGATAAAGTTAAATATTATTAGAGTTATTTCTGTTGTTTGAGTGCAGATGCAATAATTTCAGCTAATAGTTAGCTTCTTTCTGTATTTTTACTTCAGATAAAAACTCACAAGGCAGAAAAAGTCAATGTTGTAACTTTATTTATTTATACTATATTGATGCTGTGTAAGAAAAATTTACAAACAACAAATCTCAGTTCTCTTAAAAATTTAATGTTAAGCATTTTTAAAAAAATGTTGAAACTGTTAAGATTACGAAATGTGGGCGAATATGAACAATAATTTATTATTCCAGACAACTGTGCCTGCGCGATTTGAAATGATTAGATCTGAGAATATTTTGTTTTCATTACTAGCCTGCCGTGTTTAAATATCGCGTGCATAAAAAATGTATGAAGCACAAAGTTGTATTATTAGTCCAACTAATAAAATGTTCATAAGCAATTAGGCATTGATTTACATGATGATTTAACTTATATAACATTTCTTTCACTTATTTTTAAGAAAAGGTTGACTTTTCCATCTTTTTTAATGACAGCAGGTAGTTTGATGACTGAGTACCGGTAAAAACCTCTATTTTTCTAACA
>NC_046658.1:31957604-31964726 GCF_010883055.1 Belonocnema kinseyi
TTTTGCATAACAATTAGCAAGGCACATCCGCATGGTGTGATTATCACTCTATAGTACCCTTAGAGTTTAGACTACCATCGCTGAGTTAACGCATCTGTTTTGTGTGTGACATAAAGATTGCGGTCTGATGCCAGAAGAGGAGCTGGACCTGGTGAAGAGCAGCAAGAAGAGCAAGGCTTCCACAACGTCTTCACTGACAAAGGAGCGTGAAGAAAGGATGCCCTTGAGTCGCCGTCAACGAAAAAATCGTACGCGAGCCCCGCGAGATCAACTTGGAGAACGAGAGGATGATCACCACGAGAGTCCCAGTGACTCGCCCATCTTAAATTCAAATCGTCACCACTGGTTACAACGGCATGATTGTCACTACCAGGACGCGCCTGACAGGAACACTTCTTCATGTTTCGAAAAAAGTAAAAACCAAGATGACGTCCAACTTCAATCAAATGAGTCGAAAGATACTACAAAATTCAAAAACAAAAGTAAAAACATTCTCGCAGACATTTCAACAATTAGCAAATGCAAATCCAAGAAATCGTATCTGAGTCCTCAAAGAGAGAAGTTAAAAAACTTGAACGATGCTACGCTCGAGTGTCTACTTCGCGGATACTCGCTCAGCGATGAACAAATGTCTCACGGTGGATATCCTATCCAGTACAAAGGTAGACCGAATTACGCGTTTATTCACAGCTATCAAGGTCTCCTAAACCACCGCAGTCGAAGCCAACGTTTGGATGTTAATGCAAGAGAGTTTGTTCCTGGAAGCACTCTGAGTTCTTGGAATGCGGTCGAAAGTGAAGCTGATAGTGGAAACGGCAGCGGAAGCTCTGTCGAGAATTCTGATCTCGAGCAGGAGAGTTTCTCCGACAGTGATAAGTTTGACAACAGTGAGTTATGTTCTTCCTCATCTAGTTACCAGGATCATTGCATTTTACCAGGTCCAAACCTGTTAAGCAGAGGACGTCAGTCTGATGCCTACAGAGTTCAAAGGAAATGCGCGCGTTGCTTCCTACAGTTTTACATTGATGCTAGAACTGGGGAATACTTTGATGAACAAGAGTGTGTCTACCACTGGGGCAAACGCCGAAATGGATCCTGGGAGTGCTGCCGGGCAAGGCAGTACGATGGAGTTTGGGGATGTACCACAGCGAAGATGCACGTCTGGACGGGCATCATACCTGGCGTGACTAATGGACCTCTTGAGGGGTACGTTTCCACGAGATCCTTAGGCAAGGTTCCGGAGAATAGGTGTTATGGGGTTTATGGTCTTGATTGTGAAATGTGCTTCACAAATCGTGGACTCGAGCTGGCCAAGGTGTCCGTTGTTAGCTTAAACGGCACTTTGGTGTATAATGAATTCGTGAAACCGGACGCAGAAGTAATCGATTACAATACGAAGTTTAGCGGAATTACTGCCAAGGACCTCGCTAATGTCTCTAAAACTTTAAAGGATGTTCAAAATGACCTTCTGAAGTTCATTCATGCAGAAACAATCCTGATTGGGCATGGACTGGAGAATGACCTACGTGCTCTGCGTATTCTGCACGAAATGGTCGTTGATACTAGTTTTGCCTATCCTCATGACCTTGGACCTCCCTACCGAAGGAGCCTTAAGACTTTAGTACATATTATGCTCGGGAAGGATATTCAAACTGAGACTCACGATTCGATTGAGGATGCCAGAATGGCTATGGAACTCATGCTCTGCAGACTACAGTTGGATTTGAAAGAGGCTGCTGGATACGGAATCTATCTCTGTATGAAGGAAGGGCTGCAAGAAATAAGGTAGGAATTCGAATGAATTTTCATAAAAATTAATCATGCTATTTTATGAAATAATTATTAGCAGACCAGACTATGCTAAATTGTCGATTGTCAAGTGGTTCTATCCTTTTGTGTTAAGGATGGTGCAAACAGTTGACAACCTTGAAATTTTATTTAAGGTATTATAAGGACAAACTCATTTTCTTAAATATGTTTTAGAATTGGGAATATAGTTTCACTAAAATGCTTTCTATCGGTTTGTACTATTTAATTAGAAAGAGGTCGACTGTTCCGAAGATGAGGTAATTGCAATTCAAATTAAAATATCCAAGGTATCGACAATACAACATATTTTACCTTAGCAGCTGAGCTTTTCTTACGATTTTTTTTAAACGCTGAGAAAACACAGAAGGACACAACACGGAGACTGTGAAAATTTCAGAATATTTCACCGTTTAGTCTTAAAAGTAGAGCCCCGAAAGTATGGAAGAACAGAGTGAAGGTTGAACTCTTTCACACTCTTTCAGTCGATAGATGTAAGTTGGAGCGTCATTAGTTGACTTACGTGTGTTCGTTAATATGGATAGTTGTATGCATGTGTTCATCCTTATAATATCTTAAATTTCGTACCGTTAGTAATTTGAAGTAAAAGTTGTTCGGTCTGTTAACGATTGCGTATGCTTTTTTTAATGTCATATTCCGTTACTGATCAAACTAGTCAAGGACATTCGCTGACCTTGATTTCTGGATTAAGTTTTAGAGGCTGTTGAAATGTTAAATAATGTTCTGAATTTTAGTTAGGATTATAATTAATCTCCTATTTTCTCCTTCCCCCTTAAAATCTCCTAAAGTCCCATTAATTGAATATTTTGTCCCCATTATTATTTGCTCAACTTCCGTCAAGTTCAATAGCACATTCCGATTAATTTCTCGAAACAATTCAAATTTCTTCCTTTAAAGGGGTCAATAGTACTTCCCCAAAATAATTAATACTTTTGATTGAAAATTGTCTAATTCCTTTCCCAGATGTTTTCCGTGCCAGGACTGTTAACAAAAAAGTTGTGAAAATTCAACCAATTCTTTTACTCTGAAAATAACTTAAAACCATGATAAAATGATTCATCATATAATATCTATCTCATTTTCGAAAAAGATACAATATATTGATTTTTACTACCTATTTTTTTCTAAATGATAATATATTTTTAAACTTGTACATCTATTGCTCATCCTGTTTCAGGTTCTGACAATGTTTATTTTGTTTAAAATGTTTCGTTAAAAAAAAATGTTATTCAATAATAATAAAATTTCTTACATTTTTTTCTAAAATTCAATAACTAAACTACTGCGATCCCTATAACTATTACTTAACTGTGAAAGTTAAAAATAATAATCTTACACTTGTCATGAATGAAGATTGAGTTTGAAAGCTGGATAATATCATCTTCAAACTCCCTGAAATATTGCGAATAAAATTGCTCTGATCATTCAGCAGATATCGAATTTTGAACAAACATCGGTCAACTGACGAATCAGTTTGAATAAAAATATATTACGGGTAAAATTACAATTAAAAATCAAGGTTGGTATAACGTGAATTCAATTTTTGTTAAAAATATTCGAATTTTTCATAGCAGAATTAATATTTAATTTATTAGAAATATATTCAGGTATTGCTACAAGAAGCTGCTAAAAAATGTATATTATTAAAATAGTTGAAGCTAATGAAAGTTTCACCCGTTAGTAAATCAATAATTGTTGAAGTTTTTGAAAGTTTTAATAATTTAATTCAATTTTTCACAATTAAAATACTCAATAGTATTATATTAAATCAAGAACCAGATAATATTGTATTTCATGCATGATTTGTTTAAATTTTTAACTTTCTAAAATAGTAGTAAACCGAAGAATAAATAAAAGACGATAACTTGAACGTTAATAGTATTAAGTGTTAAAAAATCTCAAACAAAATTCGCACTGTAAAGTTATCAACAGCTTCTTAGACTATTATTATTTTCATAACTCTTTTAATGTTTAGATCCTTTGAAAAAGCGAAAATTTCTTATTTGTATATACATGAAATTTTTTTCCCCAAATATTGGTTCAGCTGCAAATTTTAATCTGAAAAGTACTTTTCATTTCTTGGGAAACTAGTAAATACAATTTCGTTTTGAGATATTGACGCAAATACACATTTGAGATTTCGATATAAAAATGGTGTTCTTCTAGATTTGTTACATCCTGAGAATTTGATTCCACCCAATTTTCATTTCTATTTGTAGATCGAATTAATGCCAAAGTTCTTTTATACCCCTTTACGTAAAAGTGTACAATTGTGTATTTTAATTTGTGAATCATTCAGAATATAAAACCTTTCTTTTTGCCTTATTTTTTTATAGCCCGTGGCCACGACGCAGTTATTACTGTCAAGCGTAATACGAATAGACTTGACTTAAACCGCACAAAGAACGAAACTCAAGGAAGGAAGGAAGAAATGGAAGGATGGGATCGAATCGAAATCCTCGCCAAGTTTGTATTCCGCCAGTGTTCAGTTCCAAGTGAAATCTGTGATAAGTTTATATATACGCATACACTCGCACTCGCATATGTCGAATGTATTACCCACCTGTGAAGGACACGTCGAAGTCGCATTTCGGTTCACTTGATTGCTTCATTGCTCATTCACTCACATCGTCGCTTTATCTATCATCCTTTTTTCGTACCTGTATATAGAAAATAATTTTGCGTCTGCAATTACATTTATTGAAATACGTATGTCGATACGTAAGTCTGTTTGTCGTGCCGCTGTACGTAACAAGAATACGTATGATTCAGGAGAAAATAATTGGCAATCGTTTTTTTTGAGATTCTTGATTATCCATCCATGGAAGAGATTTAGAAAAAAACAATCTCGCTCTAACTACTGCAGGGTGGCCGCTAGACCAAGAAATCAGGAGAGCCAGGAAACCACAGTGAATTTATTTTTTGATTAGATATCTGTAAAAAATTGTATTGGAAAAACCGTTCTAAGCACTTTAAAGGTTACTAAATGCACGTAATGTGAAATGATGCAATTCTTAATGTTTTCGATTTGAAGTCATTTTGAGTTTGAAAAAATCAATCTGTAATATTTTCAAGTATGAAATCGAGCAGTTTGCAATGCACAATTCAAAAGTCGGTTACTTTTATAATTTTTCATTTTTCACTCAGAGTTGAACAATTCAAAATTAAAATGGTTTGGTAATGAACAATAATTAACTGCAGCTGTATTCGTGAATTCATTTACAACGGACAATTCTCGATCAAATGTACGGGATGAAATAATTAAAAACTGAACTGTTGACGATTGTGCGGTTCGGAATTACAGTGAAACTCGGAGACTGCGCCAGCTTTGAGGCTGTCGGTGGCGGGGAAAAAATCCGAGAGAGTGCCGCTTCAGATGAAAACGCTGTTGTTTGTTCACGCCTAATTGACCACCACACACTCTCCGAAGCTTCTGTTACTCCTACCTGCGACGCGGCATCAATTGTCGTAAGGTATATATCCGAGGGCGTTATGCCCGAGTTTGACTGTATTCAAAATTGAACTATTTCAATTGAAAGCCCCAATCCTAGAATCCATTGTTTAATAATTGTGAATCGCTAAAATATTTCCAATTGTTACATTTTTTATTTTTATGTTTTCAATTTGAATTGTTCTATTTTGTAAATTCTTATCTTCTAACTGAAATTGTTTAACTTTCAAATGATTAAATCTAAAGGATTTCAGTATAAAAAAAGTTTTAGTTTCACAATTATAATTTAAAAAGTGTTCCGATTTAAACAAAGTTTAGTACATATTTAATTTCGTAGGCTTACAATTGAAAATTTGTCAATTTTGAACAGTGATACTGACAGCGTGAATTGTCTTACCAGATCATAAATTCTTATCTTATAAAGTATGTACACTTGCTATTAGGTACATTAAGTTCTAATTTTTATTATCACTAAAATTTATATTATTCTAATTTAAAATATTCGTCTCTTGGAAGTTTTGAGTTTTAAATTTTCTAATTAGTTATACAATTTTCAAGTTTAAAACCACGCAGTCACCTAATTTTAACACGGTTTTATTTCCAATTCTTAGCCTAGTTTTTAAGCTTTTTTAATCTGAATCTAAAATGCGTCCAATTTAAATACATTTTGCATGTTTCATTTTAAAGCCATGTTTACTTTTGAAGCCCATAAAATTAAATCTATTCAAATTAGAAGGCTTTTATTTTATATCTATAATTATATATACATTATTGCACGTTTCAACTTAAAGTCTCTCATTTTGAAATGTATCGAATTCTTAAGAGTTCCAGTTTAGTTAATTTACTTTGCTGCAAAGTTTTGATTACTTTAAATAAAATTTTTTTAGTTTTAAAGGCTTACATTTTTCAATTGTAATAACCGGAAACAGTTTTCACAACCCGAGGAAAAACCTGAAGTAACTGGAAATTCGTTGCATGCAGTTAGCGGCTGTCCTGTAGTCTCTATGTGGAAAATAATAAAATAAAGTCTAATACAATAAACACTAGATAATAATCAAAAGAAAATTTAAAAAAAAAACCAAGCCTGCATCTCAGAAAATTGTGGCCTTTTTTTATTAGTTGTTTTTATTTATTAGGCCATATAAATGGTTTATTTACCGAGATTGCCAGTATTTGTTTCCACGTTGGCGGGAGTGACATTGATATTTTTTGTGATTTTGTCGTCAGTGCGATTCCATAACGTGTATATAGTTATCATGACGTCATTCATTGAAACACTAATCATTGTAAACATATCATTTTTATCACGAACATTTGTATTTATTATTACGGCTCACAAAAAGAGACGTTACCGGACTCGCCAGGATTCCAAGGAATCTTCGTCCTTTTTCGATAATGATTTTTTTATAGCGAACGATGGTGTACTTCTGTAGCTTAAGTCTCGTCATGAGTACAGGAAGCGACCACCCTGAACGAATCTCATGTTTTCTAAATAGGAAAAGATGTTGATGGAAAACAGTTCGCCCGTTATCTTATAAATTTTTACTTCTCTGACGCTATTCAGTTTTTCTTTGCGAACGCAGTATTATATAAAGTGTCTTTTAGCAACAAAAATATACGACGTCTTTTTCGCCAAATACTTATCCTTCTCCTTAAACGTGCAGCTGAATAATTTTTTCTTGTAAGAGATTATTCTTAAAAATTATTAGTTCACAAATTAGTTTAAAATTGATGCAAAAAAGATGCAGAGATGTTAATTTTCTTAAATGATGACAACTTTATCATATTATTTAGGGGCTGCCCATTACTTACGTAAGGCAATTTAAAGCAATTTTGTCCCCCCC
>NC_046658.1:31964826-31974132 GCF_010883055.1 Belonocnema kinseyi
TTACCTGACACTTTTTTGCACGTGAAGAAAAATCACCAGCGTCAGCAGTCTTATTTTGCAATATCCCAGATTGTATAGATTTCGGTTGCTGCGATTTTTACATAAATAAAATATTAACATCATGAGAGTAAGGAATATATTCACTCTTAAATTTTACAACTCATGTCGACAAAGAAAAAAAAATACAAAACGAATGGGTAAATTTTATTAAGACTGAATACTCACTGGATTCTGTATAAAATAATTCTGGAATTTGTCACTTTCTCTGGAACTCTTGATAGCGTGATCTCTTATTTTTGCCTCTATTATTCTAGCGAATTCCTCTTTGTCCTTGTATTGACTTTTTGCCTCGTTCCATTGCTCGAGCGCTGATTGTTGAGTAACATCTTTCTTCTTCCTCTCGTAAGCCTTATCGTAAGAACGATAAAATCTTTGGCACAAATCGTTAAGGTCGACACCCATATTCACTTTGCAAAACGACTGAAATACTGCACTAAACGCTGCTGTATGGGTACTTTAACGTAAGACGAAATGTAAACATTGAGCGAAATGCGAGCTTCGAGCTTGCAAGTTCACGCACGTTTGTGACTCAGTCATCTGACCGAGCTGAAGTGAGCGTCGTGTCAAAGACAGAGAGCTGTTCGAGAGCATTCTTGGCGCGGCATAATTCAAAAATACGAATTTTTAGGTTAATGACCTTACGTAAGATCCTCTTCAAATTCATTTTATTTTATAGTAAGACATCGTAAGATTTTTCTGATCCCCCCCCCCCCCCCCCCCCTAAATTGCCTTACGTAAGTAATGGACAGCCCCTTACCATGTATTAGCATTACGTAACGGTTGCGCAAAAACGATACTTTAGCAGACATTAGAGAGAGAAAAAATTGCGATAATGTCAAAGACTGGCGATTTTCGATTTCAAATTCAGACTCGCTACTGAAATTTCTTGTCCGTTTAGCAACACTGGCTACCATCTTGGTCTTCGATATTGCATTGCTTGAGAGCTTTACGTGAAAACGCTCGCGAACAATCAAAAGAAGGCTGTGCGAAATATCGAGATTTTTCTCATTTCTCATCAAAGAAAATATTTTTGGTACGATACACACAATTATGTAATCCTCCGAAGAATAAACAAGATGTGCCAGCAATGCAAATTGAATCCGATTAAGATTTAACCAACGTGAAGCTCAATATTCAGAGGATAAAGAACGCTCAAAACTTTTAGGCTAATCTATGACTTCTATTGTGAAAATTTTCTGAGTACCTGGCTCAGAAATTCTTTTTTGAGGCATAATGGGTGGCGCTTCATAAGATATGAAAATAATTTTAGGCTAAAAAATAGAGAATGCTGAATGATAGTTAAAAATCGTTTTTTCAACGATATTGAAATAATTAGCGAAAAGTGTCGCAATTTTTGTCTAGGTTACTCGGTAACCTTGTTATTATATATTTTCTACTTAATAAACATTATTTCTACACTACTAAAAGTGAGTTGTTATTTTGTAAATTTTGTATCGTACATTTAAGAAATAATCATATTTGTATTCTGGCTCTTTTTTAGCCTAAATGGCAGGTTAAAATGAAATAGGTTGTTGAACTTTCAAAATTTTCATACGGGTCATGGATATCAGGCAGGCTATTAAATTCGCACTTCACATCAACCACAAAGTGAAATTTATAATCTAATGCTTATTCATTGAAACCAACTTCGTGAAATCAACACATCCTTAGATTTTTAGACAAAACGTTGTACGAGTTGAACGATCACCCTAGCGGAACACGACAAATTTTAAATTACAGGATTTTTTAGAGCCATTCCAAGAACTATTGTCACATTCGGCGTCCAATTATAAAGTTCGAGCCATGGAAAATTTTTAACTGTTGCAATGAATTTTCAGTGTTGTGCCGTTGTCGTAACCAAATTCAAAAGTTATTTTTCTCTGGAACCTTGATGAAAGTAGTTCAATGTGCAGTTCTTGATTATTTTTCCTTTATCTTCTTCATTCCTTTCATATTTGTACTGATAAGCAGTGAAGATCTAAAAAAATAGTCATTTAATTGTATTTTTAATTGAGTCGCTATACAAATTAGATTGTAAATAATATTATAAACGTCAGAGACGCTATGAAACCGCTAGTGTTGGGCATCGCATATCAACTCGTTCACCTTCCTTGGTTAAAGTTGTTGTAAAGCTTAGTTACACACAAGAATACTGATAAACTCTGAAGAAGGAAACAAACATCCGTTACCTCAAAATGTAGTCTGTCAGAAACAAAACTCAAGGAAAAATAAGACACTTACCGGTTACAAATTATGTTTAAGAACAATATTTTGACTACTTCAGTGACAACAGTAATTGAAATCCATGATTTAAAATTGTTTCACTCTCTTAATTTAAATAGTTATGTTTTTTTCTCAAAAAATTTTGAGGTAAAAAGTTTATAGTTTGCAAAATAAATATCAAGCCACAAGAATTATTTTCGGTACAAATTTTCCGGGCAATTTTAAACAATATGAAGGCTGCCTTGTGAATTGATTTCAATTGCAAAAATTTTGATATTTAGATAATAAATATTGTCTTAACCTGAAATAGTGTAAAACTAAAAAATTATCATAAATTACTTTGTCGGTACCAAAAAACTTATACATTTGCTTTTTTTCTTGTTTTGCGGCGTTGAATATTTCGATAACGTATAGATTTAGGGTTCTTTCAAAGAATTATTTTAAATTATCTGATTAGAAATGCATTAAAGAAACCGCGAGTGTTCGACAAATTTTTAGATTTACGAAAGATTTAAGATTTACGTAAGATTTACGAAAAAGTGTCACTTCAAGTGTTCAGGCCAACATCACGAAACCAGGCTAAATATGTGAAAACTAAAATGATTATACCAAACATTCAGTTTTATAGAAAACAGGAAAAATTCTTAAAATTGTCATAAAAATTTAAAAGAAAAATTAGATGCTCAAGAAATATGAAAAATTCAGCACAATTTTGTTATTTCTGGGCAAAATGAAATTATTATGAAATTTTCACTTCAGTGCCAATTAAAAACTAGTCGAAAAATGCAATTTGGATTGCTAGTCGTCAAACTGACTTCGATTCACGGACTAATTTTTCAATTGCAATTTAGCAATTGAACATTAAATATTCGAATTAAATTGCGCTTTATTAGTACTGTTGACTGAAGATTTCATTTCGCAATTACCTTCGAACTATTTCAATTGAATTTTTTTGCAGAGTATGTTAACTTTTTTTAATTTCGTATTTCCCCTCAATAAATCTAAAAAATACAATTTCAAGGTTAATGTATAGGATGTAGATTAAGTGCCAATTTGCTTAAATAATAAAAAATAAAACCTGTATAATTAGCCAATTCGAAAAACTTTAAGATTGAATAATTTCCAAATTATCAATTGTAACTATAAATTCCCCAAACTTAAACAATTATTCAAAAATATTGCTACCTTTTTTCAAACGAAAGCCTCAATAGTCAAGTAATTATAACAAGGTTAAATCGTTCTAAATTAAATAATTTCTGCTTCAAAGTTTATAATGAGAAAATTTCAAACTCAAACATTCTTAATTAGAAGTAGTCAAATTTAAACGTTTTAAATTTAACGATTTTTTATTTGAATAAGATTTTTAAGAATAGTTTATTGAATATTGAGTTTTACTTTACAATGGGAGGTTTTAGAAAGGAATAGTTCTAAATGACGTGTTCAAAATTGTATGGTTAAACTATTTTAAATTGGAAGCCTCAACACTTGAATGGTTCAATGTTAAAGAGTGTATACTGTGTGAGGCATCATTTAACAATAATTAATTTGCACCGATTTTTAAAATGTCTACGGTTCCAAGGTAAACCTTTGGCATTTTTGAAGATTTGAGATTTTCAAATATTCAAGTTCGAAAACTGAATTTAAAATTTAAGTCTTATCTTAAGTCACTTCAGTTTTAATTGTCCAGTCCATCGGGAAAGTTTAGTGCGTAATATTTATTGATTCTTACGGTATTACATTTTAGATTGTTCAAGTTTACAGACTTCCTATTTTATATCCCGTATTTTTTCAAGATTCGATTTCTATTTTCCTTTGATTATTTCTAAGACTTCTACTTTTAAATTATTTATATTTTGATCTTCTTTTAGAATGAAACTTATTAAAATGAGAACATTTTCATACTGTAATTATTGTACATTTAATAATGAATTGCATGTTTGAAATTAAATGTTATTTATTTTTATGTTTCTAATTCAAAAGATTGCACTTTGAATACATGGATTTACAGTCTATTTTAATAATGAAATAAAAACTTGCGAATTCCAAGGCTTATTTTTTTTATTTTAATGAATAGTTGAATATTATTGTAAACTGGGAAATAGAAGAGTATTTCCCAGATGGCCTTTTCAAACACGTAATTATATAAGTTTTGTAATTTTCCATATATATGCTTAACAATGGCTTAAGGGCCGCCCTCAAGATATTTATAACTTTTGATAAATAGTTTATCTGACATCGTTAGTTTGTTAAATAGAAGCAAAAATGAATGAACTAAAAAAGTTAACTATGAAAAAATGCAAGTTCTTCTCAATGTATGATTTAAACGCGAAATTGTAGTATTATTATATTCTGAACAGGAACATGTATTATAAGTTATAATACAAGTTCCTGTTCAGAATACTTCAAGGAATAAGAATAGGAATGTTATAAAATTTTAAGACTCACTGAAGAACAAGCGAATTTCGTACTTATACTATTGATTTAAAATAATATTCAATAAACAATTCCATATTCTATTAATTTGAACCTGTAAGATATGCTTTTGAACGAGCTTGAAAGTACGTACTTTTGATTCAATAGCATTTTTAACTCACAATCAGTGTTTGCACGGGGCCCCGTAAGGGACTCTTTCATGCGCATCATGAAAAACTCCATGGTCTCCGGGGCGAAGGTTAATACTAACCGTTTTCAATAGGTGTTTTAGGATAGTTCAATATTCAGTAAATTTCCGTTTTTTTTTTCAAATTTGGAGATCTTTTTTTCTAGCATTTGGACAAAAGTAGAGTGATTTGAGAAAAAAACTGAGTGAAAATAAAGGTCATCTTAAACGTTTTCACTTATCAAAGGAGATTTTAATTTTTGCGTTTTCAGATTTCAAATACGTTCTTAAAGAATGAATTAAATTTATACTGAAGTAAATATAAAAAACTTGAATATCATATTTTAAGAAAATAGGTTTCATTTCCATTTTTAATCATTAATGTTTCAAGACTTTTTCAACAGTCAAAGGGTTCTGAATGAAAGTTATAGTAGTTTGTAACGTAAATTTCTTTAAAACTTATGATTCCTAAGAGAAATTCAGAATTGGAACTTTAGACGTAGTAGTGCGAAACAACTTTCTTTCTTCGCTCATAGATGTATAAATGTGCTCCGACATTTCCCGTAGCAAAGGACGGGGAGGAGAGATCGAACTTTCTCTTACTTCGCAGGTCACGCCACCCTGGAAATCTCTACATTTGCGACACTCGTTTCGTCGACTTTATTTACAATTTTATTTTCAGTTACAGTGTACAGTTCAATCAATAATTTTACACTCTATAATGAACTTGGTACTAAGTGCAGAACGAGAATATTCACGATTCATTATTATTTCGTTATTTTATTATTAACGGCAAAGTCAGTATTGATATTAATTTATAAAAGATTCTATTCTCATCAAACTGACAAAAATTGAGACACCTACCGTCAAAAATATTATTATGTAATAGATAATAAATAAATACATTCATCTAATAGGTAATGTTTGAATTACTTTTAAATACTATTTTTTAATAATATTAGGAACATAGGTGTTAGTGCCTACAAGGAGAACCAACACCCTTCGGCATCTTTTTTTAAAATGTGCAAGAGGCTTTTCAGGTATTTGCGAGAAAAAAGGCTATACAAATTCATGCAGGTCACATGGACGGCTATGCGAGTCTTACCAAGCACGATCTATTAGAATTCGATCATGCGGACTGGCCTGGGGGCGCATCTGGCGTTTCCCAGCTGCGCTCCCAGGTCATGTAAAGATTCCTCAAAAAGGTAATATTATTTAAATAAATAAATATATTTTAGATTGCAATGAAAAGAGTGAAAAGAACATCCAATGATATCCACGATTTACACTTGTCCTCCTAGTAATACCAGAACAGTAATATAGTGTTCTCCAATTTCTTTTCACCTATATAATCCCTAAGAAATTCCCTAATACATGTTTTGGATCCTATTTGAGAAAACATCTTGAAAATAAATATTAAATTATTCATATTGAAAAAGCAAAAGTGACAAAAATATTCTTATCATAAAATACATTACGGAATTTTAAATTAATTTTTTTGTGATGCAATATAAAATGTATTTATTTATTTAATCAAGGTCTTTAAAAAAGAATTTTGAAGCTTAAAGTTTCTAGTTTGGAGATCTTTTGGCAGAAAAATGTTCGGATGTACATTTTCCGCGTAATTCTAATAAGTAGTGTCAATTTGCTTTTTTTAAACCTCGGTACGACTATTTTTCACTGAGATATCGAACTTTAAATAAAAAAAGACCATTTTGTCTTTGATCGATTATTATTATTATTATTATTTTATATTATTAAATGGTCGAGACTAAAAGTACAACAATGTTGAGCATTTTGTATAAGCTAGACTACAGTCCCTTCATGCTTTCCTGTTATCAAGATAACAAGGTCATCTACATATCCTTGTGTGTAGAAACCTAACGCATTTGATCTTCTTATTAAATCGTTAATGACAAGTGTCCAGAGGGTGGATGACAATACTCCTCCCTGTGGGCACCCTTTTTAATCTTCGCTCTCACGCAGCTCCCGTGGAGCGAAGATTAGACAATCCTATCGCATAGCATAGAACGCAGTCACCTATTGACTGTGAAACCTATACCATGATCTTCCGCAGAATTCAATAAAGAATTCGTTGGGGTGTTACTGAAAGCACCCTCTATGTTTAAAAACTCTTTCTGCGAGGCAAATTGATTATTATTAAGAGGTCTGTCTGTTAAGATTTCCTCCTTTAAATGAAAATCTACTAACTTTTCTAATGTTTTCAACATAAAGGAAGTTAGACTAATAGGTCTGAACGACTTGGCCTCATAGTACGAGTCCTTCCCCGCTTTGGTATAAAAATCGCTCTGACTTCTTCTATGTCGTAGGGGTATATCCCATAGCTATGCACGCCCTAAAGATGTTATAAAACCATCTTATTAGTACATCTAAACCTTCTTGCATCAACGCCGGAAAACAATGTGTTCTCCAGCAGCCTTGTATGGATCGAAACGACGAACAACCCATCTTATTTTTGATTGTGTGACAATCTGGATCGCTATTCTCTAATCATTCCCATTGGCCCTCTGATCTTGGCTGTCTGTGGAATTCAGCCTAATAGCCTCTTCCTCCAACGGATTTCCAGATCCGGAACAAGTAAAGTGCACCTTCATGAGGTGTTCTAGGATTTCTCTAGCCGATTCTGTCATGTCCCCTGTTCGTAGTGTCAATGCCTTCAATTGACATGCTGGTATTTTCTTTAAGATTCTCTAGAGTCTAGCCGTATCAGATACAATTTGAATGCCCTGATGATGCCCTCTCTATGATAATCTTTTAGCCGATTGTATCTCTTTAGTGCATTTTTCTACACTAGTCTTATAGAACTCTCATTTACCAGTTTTCATGGCTCTATTAAATAGACTTCTAGTTTCTCTTTTTAGAGTCTGAAGTTTATTATTCCACCAAGGGGCATCCTTGTCTGGTTTTCTAATTCGAAGAGGACGGTTGTCCTCTCCTCATAAGATTTATTCATTGATTTATCTATTGTATCCACAGCGAACTGCAACTGATCAATTAACCTAATCCTTCCGGGTATACTTTCCAAGGCCTCTCCGAGATCTTCCCTGTACCCATCCCAGTTGGTCGCTCTTGGGTTCCTATACCCGATTGGATCAGATATGTCAGCTGTCAGCGAAAAACGTATATGCCTATGATTTGACAGGGACGTCTCAGGCGATATATGCCAATCACCGAATGCTTCGCTAATTTATACAGAGCAAAAAGTTATGTCAATAACCTCCTGACATCTAGCTGTCACAAAGGTTGGTGAACATCCGCGATTAGTATAGTAAAATTGGTAGTAAAAAGATAATCTAAAAGGTACTCACCTCTACTGTTGATGCTCTTACTGCTCAATATCGTATGATGCGCGTTTGCATCACATCCAATGATCAGCGACCATCCTTTCGAGCTGCAATAGTTCACCAAGCGTCTTAGTTCCTCTGATGGTGGCGGGGATAAAGAGTCAATAGACAGGTAGGCTGAACAAATCACAAGAGGTTGTCGTTTTCTTGCTCTCTGATGTTCTACTTTAATCGCTACCACATCTCTATTACTAAACCTCGATAAGCTGACAAAGTCGATATCCCTCATAAAATATATGGCTGTCCGGGGGTTTTCCTCAGATCTATTGCATACAATAGAGTCGTGATTCTGGCTTGTGCTTTTCACCTCCTCCCTGCAGCACCAACGTTCTTGTATTAGGGGCATTATTCCTCAACTGCCGCAACTCAAAAAGTCATGTTTTTCGATTGTCTCTAAATTCTGGGAATATGTTCGCCTACTCAACAGTAGTTAATCCACAAACTTATAGACCAGGATTACCAACCCTCCCCAAGTGAGGGGGGGTTGAATTTTCAACCCCAATGCCTGCAGGGGTAGTTTCAAACGCCTGTAACTTCCTTTCTAATTACGCGATTTAAAATTTTTATGAGGGTTTTGGATAGTGCTTTTTACACGCTTTCATCCTATTTTATTATTTATAACAAAAAAAATTGTTTAAACAATTTTTTTCAATAAATAAATTGTTTATTTAACTTTTTTCGCAATTTAGGCATCTACGATTTTTTTTAAATAGTCTCAAAAGAAAGCTTGACTTTTTTACTATGAAAAATATCTAATAAGAAAATGGACAAATTGAAATTCATTTAGTTACAGAGCCGGTTGTAGAGGGAGTCCTCGCGCTAGCACTCGGGCGTTATGCGGCAGCATACCGCGGAACAGTTTTCAAGTATGCCATTTTTTTTGTATTACTCACATTGATCCAAAATTGCATGAAGTCATCGAAAAAAACTATTCAGTAATGTTTACCAGTAAGTTTAAAGAAGTTAAAAATGTTTAAAGTTATTATGAAAAAATATTAAGTAAAAAGCACTTTCTTAAAAATGAACAGTATTTTTCTGAAGATAAATGATTCCTCACTA
>NC_046658.1:31974232-31984290 GCF_010883055.1 Belonocnema kinseyi
ACGGATTAGTAATTAACGCCTGTCGTCAGCCTACATCCTATCAAGTTATAGTTTCCAGATTCTACCACGTGGAGGTGACAGTGCGATTTTAGACTCCTTTTACCTGCAAGATGATTCGGGGTGCTTAATTTTAGTGAGTCCCCTCGCCTGGGAAAATGGATTTTATATCAATTAAGAAAGCAGATGGAACTCGTGAACATGTTCAGCCCCTAGAAACTACCCCCTATTGAGCAAACGTCATATCAGATCCAGCGCAACATACCGCTAGTGACGACATTATTCAAAATCAACTTAAATGAGTGCACTATTTTCGTCTTAATTTGTTCAAATTTGTGCAACCAACTACAACCCCTAAAAACTACCCCCTGTGAAAAAACCACCATGGCGGGGCCAGCGCAACATACCGCTAGTCACGACATTATCCAAAATCAACTTTATATGGGAGCATTATTTAGGTCTTAATTTGTTCAAATTTGTGCAACCAACTTCAACCCCTAGAAACTACCCCCTATTGAGCAAACGTCATATCAGATCCAGCGCAACATACCGCTAGTGACGACATTGTCCAAAATCAACTTTATATGGGTGCACTATTTTCGTCTTAATTTTTTCAAATTTGTGCAACCAACTACAACCCCTAAAAACTACCCCCTGTGAAAAAACCACCATGGCGGGGCCAGGGAACCGTTTTGCTGGCCCCGACATTATCCAAAATCAACTTTATATGGGTGCATTATTTTCGTCTTAATTTGTTCAAATTATTACAACCAATTTCAACCCCTAGAAACTACCCCCTATTGAGCAAACGTCATATCAGATCCAGCGCAACATACCGCTAGTGACGACATTGTCCAAAATCAACTTTATATGGGTGCACTATTTTCGTCTTAATTTTTTCAAATTTGTGCAACCAACTACAACCCCTAAAAACTACCCCCTGTGAAAAAACCACCATGGCGGGGGAAGCGAAACGTCTCGCTGGCCCTGCAATTATCAAAAATCAACTTTATATGGGTGCATTATCTTCGTTTTAATCGGGACTAGCGGTACGTTGCGCTGGATCCGATATGACGTTTGTCCATAGAGGGTAGTTTTCAGGAGTTGAGCTTGGTTGCACAAATTTGAACAAATTAAAACGAAGATAATGCACACATATAACGTTGATTTTGGACATTGCCGGGCCCAGTGAAACGTTTTGCTGGCACCGCCATAGTGTTTTACGCACAAGGGGTAGTTTTCAGGGGTTGAAGTTGGTGGTACAAATTTGAATAAATTAAAATGAAAATAATGCACCCATATAAAGTTGATTTTGGATAATGTCGTGACTAGCGGTATGTTGCGCTGGATCTGATATGACGTTTGCTCAACAGGGGGTAGTTTCTAGGGGTTGAAATTCGTTGCACAAATTTGAACAAATTAAGACAAAACTAATGCACCCATATAAAGTTGATTTTGGATAATGTCAAAACGTTTCACGAAATGTTTCGCTGGCCCCGCCATGGTGTTTTTCTCACAGGGGGCAGTTTTTAGGGGTTGAATTTGGTTGTACACATTTGAAAAAATTAAAATGAAAATAATGCACCCATATAAAGTTGATTTTGGATAATGTCGTGATTAGCGGTACGTTACGCTGGATCTGATATGACGTTTGCTCAAAAGGGGGTAGTTTCTAGGGGTTGAAGTTCGTTGCAAAAATTTGAACAGATTAAGACGAAACTAATGCACCCATATAAAGTTGATTTTGGATAATGTTGGGGCCAGCGAAACGTTTCGCTGGCCCCGCCAGTGTTTTTCTGAGAAATAAGGTACTTCCGGTGATGCACAAATTCTAATTTTGGTTGTACACATTTAAACAAACTCTGCCCTAAATATTTGGCCGAAAAAAGTTAAATTTGCGTGGGTAGTGGGGCCAGCGAAATGGTCCTCAAGGTCGCCATCGAGTGACTACTCCTCAGGATGATCGAGCGATCATTCGACATGTTCGTCGTGAACCTTTTGTTCACGCGAACGTCGTTGCGCAGCATTTCCCGATTCGACGACGGCAAGAACAGGAACAACGAGGACAACGACAACGAGCCTTCAAAAAATTCAAAACTGCCCTTAAATTTTCTTTGTGACCATTGGTTGCTGAGATATCGTCGTTCAAGAACAAAAGGGTCCTTTTTTATTTAAAGTTCGATATCTCAGTGAAAAATGGTCGGTTATTTCAGTAATTCGTAAATTTACACTTAATTTTTATATTAAAATGACAAATTTTTAGTCGATTTTTTCACTAAAATAATGTAGTAGCTTATATTTCAAGAGTTAGGATCTAAAGATATATTTCTTAATTTTTGCAATTATAAAATGTTACTGTAATATGCTTTACTTTACTATAATAATTTTTATTTCAATTTATTATAATTTTTGCTTTTTCCGCAAGTTCTAATATTATGCACTGTGAATACTTATTTCAATCAAGGCTTAAATCTTTGCGCAAAAATTACTTGAAGATTGCAATCAGTGATGGGCAGTGGCGCATGCCAGAGGTATCCACGTTCTGGCACCACGGGGTGCGTTCCAGGGGACTACCCTGATGCCCATTATACCGTTCCCATTCCACTTCACCCCATTAAACGCCGCCCACTTCCTTACTTTACCCACCAATTCACCCGGGCCGTCGCCTAGAACGCACCCACGGGTGATGGCAGAACCCAGATATCTCTGACATAAGCAGTAGTGATTTATAACCTAAAAATATACAGAAATCACTACTGCGCATGCCAAAGATATCCGTGTTCTCCCATCACTGTTTGCCAATGTTCATTTCTGTGGCAGGTTTATGCTTGCATATGCAACAGATTATGACGTAATGATTTTGTGGATGTAATTTTGGTAATGTTTTAAAATCTCGGCATCTATTTCATTTTTCATAAAAGCGTGAAAAGAAATGAACAATTTGTTGGGCTCTTATACGAAAGAAAATCTGACCGCTGCGCGGGCACATTCTTATCGCGCATCTTTCTTATCTCGCAAGTTTTAGCGATCCTAGGGTGCGTGACTTTTGGTTATTACGCTTCGCGCTCGATAATGTATTTACTTTACGCTGCTTGCTCGGTTTTTTTTACTTTCTCCACATTTGTGAACCGACTTTTTAAAATTAAAAGTCAAAGCAGCAACAACTGTAATTTGGTGATTGTGAATTTTTATTTGTTAAAGTTCCTTCGGCTCTAACGAACACATTCTCATCGTGTAGGGTTTAAAAAATTGAGTTTGTAAACCCTTAATATTTACATTTCAAAAAAGTTGAATTTTGGAAAATTCTACTTTTTCTTTGTTTGACTGAAGATTTATATTTTGGTGAATATTATTTTCAAATGACATAAAAATAAAATACAAAAAAATTGTATGCTAAGAATAGAATAAACATTAAAAATTATTCCAAATATTTTACTATTTCTCTATATTATAAGTGTTATATAATAAGTTCTTTATAATCAAATATGTTCATTCAAAATTTAAATTTTGCCGCCCCTGAAAATGTGCCGCCCAGGTACATAGGAAACACGGGACTAGGCTTGCCATTGCGGGGTTGATGCAATGAGGGGGGGGGCATCTTTTGATGTCCCGCCACAAACATGGCAGCGCCCACATGTTTATATTTTCATGCACAGTTTGTCGGTCAAAATTCTCATGCACATAATCAAGTGGCACATCGTAAGATGGCGGCTGTTACCACTCATGGAATCCCCCCCCCCCACTCCAGTGGATTCAACCCCGATTGCCCAAGTTAGGATGGTATGTCTAGTTCCGTGTTTCCTATATCAATGGAGCCGCCCTATAGACAACTGCCTATGTTGCCTGGTCGGTAGACCCACCACTGTTCTTTATATTTGAATATTTTTTCTATTTTTACGTATGTTTATCTCATATGAAAATAATAATACCCAAAACATGAATGTGCAATAAGGAATAAAAAAATTAGAATTAAAAAAATCTTGCGGTAAAAAGGGTAAAGGTTGGCAAACCAAATTTATTTTTGTATAGCAAAACTGGTTAAAGATTAATATTTTGGCTTAATTTACATATATTCAATAGTAAATTGCAATGAAAAAATTAAAATAAAAAAACTTGCAAAAAATGTCGGCAGCATGAAGCAAGTCTAGACTTTCCAGATACAAACTGGGAGCGATACAGCCTCCTATAACCAACATCACAGTGGGAGAAATCTGGAAACTCTGGCCAAAAATATGGTTTTGGATTTTTATTTCTTTCTCATAATGACTATTCAAACCATTTACCCAATAGCATAAAGTATTTAAAAGATAATTAACATATTAAATGTTTGAAAAACTTAAAGTCTGTACACGGTGTGCTTTAAGGTGGAAAATGTTTGAAGAAAATGTGGACAAAATCGGTTTGCGCAGGGTGATTCCGGATCAAAAGTACATTAAAAATTCATGAAAATTAAAATCCCATCTGATCCCTTTCGCGTTTTATCAGCTTTACCAGCTTCATTAGAATATAGTAATTTTTTTACTTTGCAGTGTTTTAATTTTCATTAAATTATTTTTACAAATAAAATAATTGACTGAATTACTTACAATCTTTTGCCGCTTGGTGGCTACTCGTATTTGCTTTCCAAACAAAAAATTGTATACTGAAAACTGTAAGTACAGTAAGACTCGTCGGATCAGGAAGGACCGGGTCTCCACTTTCGATCAGACAGGTCGCAGGAACAAATCTTAGCTACACCTCATGGTAGGGACGTATCTCAAAATGTACAAGGCTCTAAAATTTGACCGACCGCTACTGACTGGTCAATTTTCATGCATACAGCACTGAATTCCGTCGCGTGGACTTTGTGGAGTCTGCTGTGTTTTCACGCGCGCGCGCCTAAGTATCACGATCAGAGGAGAAGTTTATGAGTGAGGACTACTTCCCTCCAAGCATTTCGATGCGATGTGTCCTACTGCATATCCCTATTGAAAAGCTAATAGTTGTATATTTTATAATATTTTAGAAAAAATATTGAGTAAACCATTACGGTATTAATGTCATTTATTTCAAAATGAGTCATGGAAATAAATCTTCTCATGAATAATAAATTTTCTCATGATTAAAAATACTGAAAAATTGATTAAACAGTTTATATTGAGGACTTTAATTTGACAAATTACTCGTCGTATCAAAATGCTCGGTAGGAAGTAGTCCCCACTCATAAACTTCTCCCGATCTGACGAGTCCTACTGTACTTATAATTTTCAGCACACAATTTTTTGTTTGGGAAAGAAATACGAGTAGTCACCTAGCGGCAAAAGATTGTAAGTAGTTTATTAAATAAAACTAGAAAAATAGTTATTTATAATTTTATAACTTAAAGTCCACATTTTCATAAAACATTTACATCAAATATTTTTCACCTTCAATCACACCATGTGTAAACTATGAAAAACAGTGTTTTTCTGTAACATCTGTATTCAATTTTTGAATAACTTCAAAGCATTCCCAAACAGCTAGGAAAGGTCTTAATATTTTTTTGTCTATAATAAGCTTATGTTCATATTTCAACCTACAATGCCTTTCATGAAGCGAGTTAGCACTTACTTACTTTTTGGTTTACCAAATGCTACTTGAATGTTAAGTTGTTTTTTAAGCTAAAATATGTAAAAAATACAATCTTTCAACACAATTTTTACTATATGTTAGGCGCATTCAGACAGAATGGCGCTATGGTACCTGTCTTCTGTGAGCTATTTGTGCTAACAAATTGTGATGATATTGGCTGCCAGCTTATGCAATCTCAGTTTCTATGGACCGTAAAGAAATGAAAAAAAAGAACGAAATAGTAAGTTATGAGGAATATGTGGCCTTATTTTTCAGAAAGAAATATACCTTTATTTTACGCAAGTCTATTCTTTAGAGAATAAATGCTCTACCAGGTAAAATCACCAACGGTCGCCCATCACCGGGAGAAAAGGAGATAGCAAATCACAGTGCGCATGTCCCCTTCCTTGTGAGCATTGTATTTAAACGCAATAAATGTACAGTTCTCGCAGTCAGAACGTATGTACTGAGATTCCAAAAACTATTTAATAAAATAATAAAATTTACATTTCTCATATTGTTTTTAATAATTCAATGAATCGTTCTTCACAGAAAAAACTAGGGGTTCACTCATGTTGCGGCTCGAATGGAAGTTGGTGTCATTTGGAAGTTGCAGTGTCTCCAGAACGTGGGATTCTTTGGCCCCCACCAAAGACATTAGGTCCTAGATACGGCATGGGTCCGTGGTGGGGATGGACGATATATATATCTAACTACATTTTCGACTATATCGAGGTGCTGCCCTCTTCAACTTTCCACCGTTTCTATGGCAACCGCGCCCCCCAAGCACGTCAGCGGGCGTGCTGGGGCCGGGGCGCACACCGAAAGTTGTTGAATTCCAAACTGAAGTCTGAACGTGATTTTCTGTTTCTCGTTCTCGCGTCCGCCTTCGCCATCACTATAGCAATCTTTGCTATAGTTGAGTCGGTTGGCTGGCTCTATACGGCCTGTACGCTAAAAATGTTATGAACACTGATTTACCTAATTATATTCAAATTAAAGAGAGCCTACGAATATTCTATTTATTATTATTTTAAATTTTCGAGACAATAAATAAATGTAAAAAAATTCTTTTCGTACATTAGAATTTTAGTTAAATTTCTAAAATTGTTTTTAAGGACTAAACTTAAAATTTAAATGAAATTAAGATAAATTAAAAAATTTAATAAAATTTATTTAAATTCCAAATTAAATAAAATTTAGTTGAATTTTAAATTTAAATAAAATTTAGCTAAATTCAACATTTAAATTAAATTTAGGTGAATTTAAGAATTAAATAAAGTTTAGGTAAATTAATTTCTCGTCTGGTTTCTTTTCAAAGGGAAATTTTCTGGATAGTAAGTAAATAAGTTTTAAAACAATTCTATTCGTACTTTAAGATTTATTGAAGTGCAATTTCAAAAATTATGTTGTAAAACTAAATTTAAAGATTGAATACAATTTAGATCACTACAAAAAGTGAATACACGTTAGTTAAATTCAAAATTTAAGTAAAATTAACTTGAATTTAAGTAAATTTCAGTTAAAATTGTGGATGTTGAATGGTGTTAAATATTGTTAAATTTAAGCACAATTTAGTTCAATAAAAATGAAACTGTCGTTAACTTTTAAATTTAATTGAATTGGATACAGATATATGAGGGTTACTTCTTGGCTTCAACAATGGAGAGCATTCAAATAAGCTGGAGAAATTAAAAAAAATTCCCTTATTTTTATAATAATTAGTTAAATTTATCAAAAAAAAAAATCAGGAAAGTAATTAGGACTCATAGTTCTAAAGTTTTTGGTTTGAAACTTTTCAGAAGTCGACAATGTCAAAATATTAAAGGAAGCGTTTAAACTTCAGCATAACTGTTTTGCATGGAAATACTTTACTATCCCACAATTTTATTTCAAATTAGAAGTATGTTAGCAATTAAATAATTATTCCATTCAAAATTATTCAGTTTCGAAAATAAGTGTAATTATTTTCTTTTAGAAGCGTAAGAATAAAATAATAATTATTGAAAGAAACTTGTTTATAAATTTAAAATTCAAAATTTCGAATATTCTTCGAGTATAACCTGTGAATTCAAATTATTTAATTTTAAACGTTTTAAATGAAATCACTTATGATTCGGCGATACATTTTTTCAGCTTTAGGATATAAATAATCTAAAGCTGCAATAAGCAGATTATTCGATGTCAAACCTCGTGAAAAATTGGAATGAATGTAAAGCTTTTGAAATTGAAAACTTTTTATAAGGAGAGGAATTTTAAATTGAAAGGTTTTAATATATTTTCAATTTAAAACATTCAAATTGAGTAATTTTATAAACATAAATTTTAAGAATTGTAGTATTTGAGATTTTTTCATAGAGTTGATAAATTAAAAATCTGTCCGCCTCGCGGGCACATTCTCGTCGCGCGCTGTGCGCCCGGCTCGCAAGTTTGAGCGAGTCTAGGGCTCGCGACGGTCGAATCTCGCGCTTCGCGCTCAGATATTTATTCTTTGCATTTGGAATGCTTCAAAAAAACTTTATCAAAAAGAGCTCTTTTAGATGGCAGTATTTATATGCGTCTTCATATTCTGAATTGTCTACTTAATTAATTATTGTCAAATATTAAGTTTCTCGAAGCTCTGTAGGCTTTGAGGTACACATTCTCATCGTGGCACTCGCGCTGCGCGCTCGATTTCTGATAGACATTTGTAAACAGGTTTTGTTGGATTTTCTTCTCGTAACGTTCGTCGTTTTTCCACACTTTTTTTTATTTTATTTTTTTTCAACGTTATTTTTCACAAATAAAACATATCTTTTTTCGTATCCTACATAGTTTGTCCACAAAATGGATTTTTTTATTTTCGATTATTTTTTGTGCAATCAAAATTGTGTAATGTGTTATGAATTGCAGTTAGAAGAAAGCTGTGAATAATACAATGGAGCGGAATTAAACTTCGGTTTTCAATCAAGATATTTGAAAAGGAGTATACAATTTTTGAAAAAATAAGTCTGACAAAAAAGTGTCAGATCATGTATTTTTTGGTTCGATTCATAATTTTATTCAAATATGAAATTCCTTCCTAATTTCGTTTTAATTATGCAAGAAATAAACATTGTTAATATCTTTTTCAAATAAAAAAGTGGGGCTTTTTGCATGATTGTTGTTATTTTTCTTAAAAAAACCTTTTTTTTTAATGAGGTAATTAATTTATAATGCATAAGCCTTTAAAATTTTATAAAAGAAACTGAAAGTTAATCCAAAATTTGAAATATTAGAAAATAAATTTATTTACGAACAAATATAAAAAAGCAAGTTTTTTATTAAAGGAAAGAATTTAAAATAATTATTTTAGCAAAAACAAAAATTTTTAATGGAATTAAATATGCAAACAGTTAAACAAGTAAATGCAAACAAAAACTTAATCGACCAGCTGGAAAGTATAGTTTTCTATACATGAACGATGGAGAACATTTTAAAGTTTCAACTTATTTTTCTCAATAAATACAAAATAAAGAAAGAAAGGAAATAATTAAAGGAAGCTAAATAAAAAACTAAGGAAACTTATATATTTATTAAAAATAAAATAAAAACAGCGTCAAATTCTTTTAAAAATATAGACTATTGAAGCACATAATAGTTCTGTGAATTTATAGCATTGGTTTATATTATTTTTCATGGTTGCGGTTTAAAAAATGCAATTATCTCATGTATTAAAACAACAAAAAGACGAAAATTATGGCAATTTTTATGTCAAGTTTTAGTATTAAATAATAATTTAAAAAAATTAGGCAAACTTTCTTTGTAAGATTGAGTTACTTCTTATTTCAATTTGTAAAAAAAAATGGTTCATATTTATAACATGGCCTTAGCTAAACTGTAGAAGCAAGCCGTAATTTCCTTTGATTTTCGAAAATGCTTCATGCACTTTACAGCTGTTAAAAAACTCATATACCACTTAATTCACTAATATTTAAAAAATACAACATTTCAGAAGACATTTGTCTAGGTCTATAAGGAAATTTAGGAAAAAAATTGTTTTATAAGTTTTTATAAGGAAATTTCTTTTCACAATTTTTATTTCTTCAACCAGAAAAAAATATTAAGGATATATTCAACCACAATTCTGGTTGATTTAACCAGACAGCTTTTTTAGTTTATTTAAATTTAAATAAAACTTAACAGTATCTTCAAATTCACTTTTCTGCTAATTTCCAAAAAAATTATAACTTAAATAAAAAATAAACTTTTTAAGTCAAATTTGTTATTACTATTTTATACTAACATCTTTGCTACATTTTGGGCAGAATTTTGATTTCAAGAAGTCTTTAGAGTTTTCGAATTCCTTTAAGACCTTTTCTACTCATTTAAAATTATTTTTCCATTCACTTATAAAGTAAAATTAGATTATTACCATTTTGGATTGCAAATGCACTATAATTTGGCGCGACCAAATACATAGCTGCCTGTCGCGCCTCTACAAGTATGTGGCC
>NC_046658.1:31984390-31987787 GCF_010883055.1 Belonocnema kinseyi
GCCAATTAGCACAAATGGTAAGTTCCGACAGTGCCTACAAGTGTGCCTACTGGCCGCTAGATGGCAATACCGGTTTCATATGTATACACCTGGTAGATGTATCAGAAAAGATCCTAGGAGATTTTAAAGACATTTTATTTTTAATTTGTAGCATTTTCAAAAATATTAGGAAAATTTCTTATCTATTTAAAACGCTTTGAATTCTTCAAGATATTGGTAACTCTCCCGAGTTTTTATCAAAAATTAGAAAAATCATTCAAATTCTAGAAAAAAATGCGTATAATCATCTAAATTTTCCCAAGCATTTTAAGAAACTATGTTTATTCTCCTGAAACCTTTCCTTTTTAAACTTTTTAATCTTATCAAATTGAAGAATTTTGCTATAAAATCTTTTACACTCTTCTTTTAAATTTTAGGAAATCGTTTGATGTGTTTAAAGATCTGCGTGAATTTTTTTAAAGTAAATTTTTTTAAATAAAAAATTATTTAAAACTTTCACACGATTATTAGAAAAATAATTCTGTTTTTCTAATCTTGTCAGACCTTCCAATCTCTAAATCTTTGAAAATTATTCAAATTTTTCCTGATTTTTTTTTCAATTCTCCAAAATTAAAAAAAAATGCCTTTAAAGTTTTTCAGATGCTTTGAGAATATTTGAAATCATTTGCAATGTGTTGAAATGTTTAAAAATAATCTTTTCAAATTAATTATTTGAAATAAAAAATTATGTTAATTATTCCTTCAAAAATCTTTACAAGTTTTAATTATTTTTTAATCGTTTCATTATTTTTGAATATCTCTTAAACTTACTCAAATTTGAAAGAAAGCGAGACATGGACTTATCAAGAAAAAGATAACAGTAAAATTAACGCAATTGGCATGAGATTCATGCGCATAATATGCGGGAAAACCCTGATGGACAAAGTAACTAACGAGATAATTATAAAAGAATGTGGTGCAGAAGAGACTCTGGTAGACACATGGGAAAGAAATCGGTTAAGATGGTTCGGACATGTTGAGAGAATGCCAAATGAACGACTAACGAAACAAGTGTATCAAGGTAAAGTGAATGGCAGCGTGCCCAGAGGTAGACCGCGGAAAGAATGGTTAGAGTGTGTGAATGAGACCCTAGTTAGAACAGACATAAGAAGTCACAGAAACACGAGAGTCTGCATGAAAAAATGCATGGACATAAATGAAGCTAGATAAATATGCCAGGACAGGAAAGTATGGCGGCAAATAGTTAATAAAAAGAGTGTCAGTAGAGTGAATGACGCCTGAAACAAAAGACCTTGGCCACTAATGGACTCAAGTGGGGCTCGTGCATTTTCGGCACTACAGGAGGCTGGCCTACGCAACATGTAGCAGAGCCGACTCACCGACACGCTACGTTTGAATGGTTCGCTCCCAGATGGGAGAGTGATGGGGGCAAAGATATTAGGTCCTAATCGCCGCAAAAAATCAAGATCCCTCACTTTAGAAGGCAATAACTCCGGAGAAAAAAATATGAAGAGGTTCGCATAAGAACTAAACAAATCCGCTAAGTTTTCTTAATGAAATGGTGTTTCTCTAATTTGCGTAAAAAATTTTTGTTCCGAGCTAATTAGCTAAATACAAGAAAAAATGTGGTCCCGAGGCCCATTGTTGAGACACGTTAACTTTCACATGACCCCAGAGCTAAGAATATGTTGGAAAAAATTTGAAAAAATTCTGGAGTGTCCTACAACATGTTCAGAATCCAGTAGAGGTCTTAAAATTTAAAAATATTAAAAAATGTCAGTTTTGCAAGGATTTTTGTTGAATGTTTTTATTTAGGGATTGAATAGAGCTACCGCGCTGTTTAATGGCTTAAAATGAGTGGTAATGTACCCTGATTTATATTTCGACCACAAAACTGAATAAACATTTTAATTTCGCGATTAAAGTCGCTCAGAATAATTCGGAGTTTAATGAGGCGAGGCGCGTGGCACAGGCGTAGAAAAAAGTGTAGAAAAAAAAGGTCCGTCATATTTCTCAGCCGCAGACAGCCGTTTTCTCTAGATTTTCCCAAAGCTGCTGCTCGCTCAGCAGGGCCGTCTCAAAGCTTTGAGGCGGACTGCGCCCTTCTCTTTTGATACAAAATTTTCATAATATAATACAGAATCAAGCTTGCACACGAATTATCTTGTATTTTGTTTATTTAATATAGTACACTTATTTCGGTACTATAAAATAATTTTGTAATTATTAGGCTGTTAATTCGCTATTGCAATATATGTAAAAGGAATAATTATTCTACAAAGATACGTGATTGTTCTTTTTCTTTAAACTCTCATAACTTTTGTGATTTTAATACTATTAAGGTGTATTTTTTTTTAATATTCGCAATATATAAATATATAAGTAATAATAATGATAAGAATTATAGCACAAAAGTATATGAAAATAATTGTTCATAAACGGCAATTGCTAACAAAATTTTACAATCACGTATCTTTGTAGAATAATTATTCCTTTTACATATATTGCAATAGCGAATTAACAGCCTAATAATTACAAAATTATATTATAATACCGAAATAAGTGTACTATATTAAATAAACAAAATACAAAACAATTCGTGTGCAAGCTTGATACTGTATTATATTATGAAAATTTTGTATCAGAAGAGAAGGGCGCAGTCCGCCTCAAAGCTTTGAGATGGCCCTGCTGAGCGAGCAGCAGCTGTGGGGAAATCTAGAGAAAACGGCTGTCTGCCGCTGAGAAATATGACGGACCTTTTTTTTTCTACACTTTTTTCTACGCCTGTTCCACGCGCCTCGCCTCACTAAACTCCGAATTATTCTGAGCGACTTTAATCGCGAAATTAAAATGTTTATTCAGTTTTGTGGTCGAAATATAAATCAGGGTACATTACTACACATTTTAAGCCATTAAACAGCGCAATAGCTCTATTCAAACCCTAAATAAAAACATTCAACAAAAATCCTTGCAAAACTGACATTTTTAAATATTTTCAAATTTTAAGGTCTCTACTGGATTCTGAACATGTTGTAGGACACTCCAGAATTTTTTCAAATTTTTTCCAACATATTCTTAGCTCTGGGGTCATGTGAAAGTTAACGTGTCTCAACAATGGGCCTTGCGACCGCATTTTTACTTGTATTTTGCTAATTAGCTCGGAATGAAATTTTTTTACGCAAATTAGAGAAACACGATTTCATTAAGAAAACTTAGCGGATTCATGTGGTTCTGATGCGAACCTCTTCACATTTTTTTCTGCGGAGTTATTGCCTTCTAAAGTGAGGGGTCTTGATTTTTTGCGGCTTTGTGGTAGTACAAACAAAGATATTAGGTCCTAGATACGGCATGAGATTAGTCGCACCACATACCGGTAGTTAGCGCGGCGGGCAAGTTT
>NC_046658.1:31987887-31991235 GCF_010883055.1 Belonocnema kinseyi
TCTCGATGACAATGCACCATCACACCGGACAAAACTGACTCGGAAATTGGTTGAGTCGTACAGCTGGCAACCGCTACCCCACCCCGCTTACTCACCAGACTTCCGACTACCACTTATTTGCATCGATGGGGCACGCACTCAGCGAACAGCGCCTTCTTACGAAAATGTTGGAAAATGGCTCGATGACTGGTTTGCTTCAAAAATCGAAGACTTTTTTTGGAAAGGTATCCATAAATTACCTGAGAGGTGGACAAAATATGTAGCCAGCGAGGGCGCATACTTTGAATAAAATATTTGTTATCATTCTCTTGAAATAAATGTGTTTTTTTCTTGAAAAAATACCGGTTTCATATGTATACACCTGGTCATATATTCGAAAATCTTTTTTTTAATTTACTTAAGAATCTTATAATAATTATTTATATATAAATTTATAAACAAACTGATAATACTTATTTTATTGTATATGAAATCTTTACAAAATCTTTAATGCCTTAAAATACTTTTCTCAAGATAACAAAATTTAGCTTTTACAATTTTATTTTAATTGTAAAATAAGTCCAACAAAATTTATTATATGAAGAAATATCTCATGATTATAAAAAGAGAAAAAAATTTTTAAAGGTAATCTTTGTAGCATTTTAATAACTAATGAACATATTTTTAGATTATTTTCCCTTGATTCTGGCCGAAGGTCAAACATGGTACAAAAAACCGTCGTGAAATTTCAAATAAAAATTGTACTCTCTATACATTAATTTTTTTAATTAATAATAATAATAATACTTTTATAAATATTGCCAAAATTTATTTGAATATGATATACATTGATTGCTATTTTAAAAATTCCTGTGAATCGCCTTTCAAATTATAGTTCAAGTTGAAGAAATAGATATTTCTCTTATCCCACACATTTTTTAATGAAATTCCTTTCCACACTACATTCAAAGGAAAATTTTACAACATTTTTGTCAAATCATTAGTCTTTTAAATGAGGTCAAGTTAAAAACTTTTTGGCCTTTTCTCTTAAAATCCTCAACATTGTGATTATAGCCTAATAAAGCACGAAAAGAGATGTATCAAAAAAGAACCTAGAGGACTTTAAAATTTTTTATTTTATTAGGTTTAAAAAAATATTAGAAAAATTTGATGCTTTTTAAAAGATGTTTCGGGCATTTAGAAGTTTGGAAGATATCAACGAATAATTGATAAATTTTGATCAATTTGTTCAAGTTTTTAAATATGTCTGATACGTTTAAAACAAAATAAATTCCAAAAAAATATTTTTAACTTACTAAATTTTTCTTAAAATTTCAAAAAAGCATTCAAGATGTAAAAAACTTGACTTATATAATCTTCTAAATTTTTCACAGGAATTTTAAGAAACATAATTTTATCTCCTTGAAATCTTTCGGAATTCTCTTAAAGCTTTTAAAGTTTCTTTTTTTGAAATCTTTGAACATCTACATTTCTAAAAAATTTAAGTTTAAAATTAGATTTGAATCTCTTCCATTCCTCTAAATATTTCTTGAATTTACTGGATTATTTACGTTTTGTAACACTTTTTTATCTTATCAAATTGAAACATTTTGCTTTAAAGTCTTCTTCATTCTTCTTTTAAATTTTAGGAAATCGTTTGATGTGTTACAAAATCTTTTTGAATTTTTTTTAAGTATATTTTTGTAAACAAAAAATATTAAAAATTTTCAAACGATTATTAGAAAAATAATTCTTTTTTCTAATATTTTCAGACCTTCTAGTCTTCTAATTTTTAAGAATTATTCAAATTTTTCCTGATTTTTTGCAAGTTTTAATTATTTTTTAATCGTTTCAAAATTTCTGAATATCTCGTAAATTTACTAAAATTTGAAAGAAAATTTTACAAACCAACATAAACATAACAAAAAATGGTGCAACAAAATTGCGCAAAAAGGCTTAATAAGAATTAAATTCCTTATTTTTTCTAAAATTATATAATATGGCAAACTTACGAAATAATTTTAAAAAATTGTGATCTTTTTTTTTCTCTCAGAATTCATTCCATTCGATTTTTGGTTGAAAAATAATCTTTTAAATGAAAATCTAACTATGCGTTTAAAAATTGAACTACTCTGTTGTAATTTCGATTGTGTGTGTTTTTGTTTTGTTTTAACATTTTTCAGTTGAAAATTCATTTTTTCCATCGAAAATGAAACTATTTTAAAAATAAAATTTTTTAAAATAACTGTTTCAGTTGATAATTTAACTGTTCTCTTGAAAATTCGATTTTATTGTTGTTGAAAAAAACATTTTCTAATACTAAAAATTTAACTATATCATTTTTGGTTTAATTTTTTTTTGGTAGGAAATTGACCTTTCTCAGTCGAAAATTCTTCTTTTTTGGTAGAAAATTATTCTTGTTGTTTAAAAATTCATCTATTTTAATCAAGCATTCATTTCTTTGGATGAAACTGCATTTTTTTATGAAACTTCTTTTATTTTGGTATAAAATGGTTAAAAGTTCATCTATTTTTTTGGAAATTAAACTATTTTGCTGAAAAATTGTTGATTGTAAATTAATTTTTTAACCTGATAATGTAACCGTTTTTCGTTGACAATTTATCTATTTTGTAAACAAAAATTTTTGTTTTAAAATTGATTTTGAAAATTTTGAATTTCTGTTTTCAGTAAAAAGTTATTGGTTTGAAAATTAAATTATTTGTTTGAAAATTTAATTCTTTGCTTGGAAATTTAAATATTTTGTTAAAACTTTGATTTTCTTTCGTTGAAAATTCAATTTTTTGTCTGAAAATATAACTATTCCATTTTTAATCGAATACTTATTTTTTTTAATTTAAAATTCGTTTCTATAGATGAAAATTGAACAATTTTGTTGATACTTTTTTTTTCTTGAAAAATTTTCTTTTAAGTCATAAATTTTTCTTCTTTGTTGGCGAATTATTCTTGATAAAAATTTATTTGTTTTAGATAAAAAATAATTACTTTTGTTGAAAATTCGCATTTATTTGGGTTTAAAAATTAATTTTTTCAACTACAAACTTCCGTATAAACTACAATGTTTAAATTAAAAAATGTATTTTTAAAAGTAATTTCTTAGGTTGAAAAATTTAACTATTTTGTCGAAAATGTGTTTTTTATTTGTTAAAAATCCATTGTTTACTAAGAATATGACTAAGGCATGAAGCACTGAATTTGAAACATTTTACATCCAGAAGTTTTGTCTCCTATACCAGGTGTATACATATAAAACCGGTATTTTTTCAAGAAAAAAACACATTTATTTCAAGAGAATGATAACAAATATTTTATTCAAAAAATGCGCCCTCGCTGGCTACACATTTTGTCCAC
>NC_046658.1:31991335-31993279 GCF_010883055.1 Belonocnema kinseyi
GGTGGGTAGAGGGGAAGTGACTTTTTTCGCCGGACGCGCCGTCTACATTTATGGCGGGCAACTAAGCCCGCACCGCATCTACGTTTATAATATCTTTGCTCACACTAAGGTACATGAATTGAGACAAACTTGAAAACAACAGCATCAAGGCTCATTCACAAGCCAACCGCTTGCAAAGTCTGGTTGGTAAATTAGCGATTTACAAAATATGTCGGTAAAGCAAACACAAACGATATTAATATTTATTGATTTTTCTGCTTACTTGTCAAGGTTCACTTATTTTAGAATTTTTAATACAGAATTGATTTAAGTCTACACCACCTTTAAATCACCATGATTTAAAACCATTGGTCAATTAATAATTGGAAATGTAATACGATTTTATTGATTGTAAGTGAAAATTCACAACTTAGCTAACCCATTTTTAACTTACGTTTAAAAGTTATGAAAAATCTTGAAAGTTATTTACATTATTTTATTTAAAAAATATTAAATGTACAATTAATAAACTTTTTTCATTAATGATTAATAAGTAAATCTTTTAGAAGCATAGTCTTCACCAAACACTATTAAGATCAGCTCAGCCAATTAGCCGTTATTAATATTTTAAAATATTACAATGACCTTTAGTTGTTTCAAATTGAATGAAAGTAGAGAGGCTTCAGAAACATTCATTCTTGCATTCGTTTTTGCAACAACCTTACGTCACTGCTAAAAATACATTTGTACTTTTAAAAAGTAACATATATAATTGCACATCTTCCCCTAACAGCGAATTTATTACTCAGGATTTCATTGCGCATACTGTTCGTTATACTTACTTTATAAAGTTGAAAATATATTTAGGCTATTTTCTTGAAATAAAGAAAGAAATTCAAAAGGGTTAATGCCAGATTCCCTTTTTAATAATTGAACATTATTGATAGTGATTTATTTATAAATGTGAACATAAGGAATAAGTTTAACGACCAATGCCTTACGACGAAAATTTTCTTGCATATGAATTCGTGTTCCCAATTTTTGGAACTTTTTGAATTGCGCTTGCGTCGCGACAGCAACATGATTTGTTACTTTTATCGCCCGCATTTTAAATTATATAAATATTCAAATATTATATGTATAATAAATAACGATTGGGAATGCTTTAAAAGTAATTTTTTAATCCTAAAATACAATTTTTGAGTGACAGATGAAAAAATATTGTGATTTTATTTCAAAAAACGTTTTTTATTTTAAGTTAAAAGAAAATTTCAATTTATTTTTAGTTACTTTATTGATTTTATTTCAGGTAAAATTGTTGTGAATAAAAAAAAAATCGAAACTCGAGAGAGACAAGATTAATCATGGGGGACCGTTCACATATTACGCAACGCAATTTTCATCCAATTTTGGAACCCCCTCCCCGGTTGTAACGCAACATAACAAAACGTCCCCCCCCCCCCCTATAACTAAACAAATCTTGATTTTGCTATTCTAAAGAGAATATTCAAAAATTACAGTCTGATGTTTTCTACATTAATAATTTCAAACTCAGGATGATTAGTTTATAAAAAATGGATTTATTATTGCGCAAGAAACAAAATACACAAGGGACGCACAAAACGCCAATATCAAGACAACTTATTGCCAACATAAACCTAATAAAAGTTGCGGTAAAATTTGAATCGATTATCGCATAAAATCATAAACTCGACGTTACATAACGCAGTCGATAACCCCTCCCTCCATGTAACACTTCGTAAAAAATCGCCCATCCCCCCGCCTCCCCACTGGTGCGTTAAGTAATATGTGAGCGGCCTCTTGTGTTAAAAAAATGCTTTCTTTCTCTGAACTAGGAATTCATAGTAGAAGAATTCGGGGCACTGGTTACGAGCACTGGGTCGGTGAGTCGGCTCTGCTACATGTTGCGTAGGTCCTACCTCGTGTAGAGCTGAAAAAGCACGA
>NC_046658.1:31993289-31996781 GCF_010883055.1 Belonocnema kinseyi
GACTTCACGATTCGTTTTCGGTGGCTAACTGACTAAGGTAAATGTACCAATTTGGGCGAATGTAAAGATTTGTTTGGCGCATTTTGCTTGTAAAAGTATTTTAAATCTTATAAATCGATAAAAGTTCATATACCGCACAGTTTGAACATTTTTCATCAATACTTTGTCTGCATATCGATATAAACAAACAGTTTTTACTAAATAATAAAGAATATTTCATGCTGTTCCAATGAACCTATTTAGGCGAATTAATTTTTCCTGTGACCCAGTTTGAGCGAATCAAATGTCCCAATTTGGGCGAGTGACATGTTATATTGCCGCACATGTTTATTAATTATTAATATTAGTTATTATTATTAAAAAACAGGCGTCATAACAAGAGAAAGCATTCAGAATTGAAATAGTGTGCTGTTTATCTTTAAAAAACTCCTAATTTTTATGTAACAGTGTTGTTTGTAAACATTCGCACAAATTCCTCCAACCGTTTTTTCCCGTCCGTATTAAGACGGAAGGAAAGATCCGAATTATCCATTAGCTTTCAGTTATATTGAAGAACACATTCGAAAAACTTATAATTAATACTTTTCAATCAAACATTCACGCCACAAAACAGATGGCGACACGCGTGACTATATAAAGTTTAAAGAACTAAAATACGTAATAAAATGATTACTATAATTACTATAATTACAATTACTAGTGTCATAAACTTTAAGATTATCACAGATTTACCTACAGTATGTGATCAATCGCACAAACTGGGTCACTTGCCCAAAATGGGACATTTACCTTATTATGAGGAGTTTTAAGTAAAGTGAATTTTGTAGGGTGTAAAGAGATTGAAAATTCATGTAATTTTGCTATGTTATATCAATATAGAAAAATATAAGGAACTTAATTCTTATTAAACCTTCTTGCGCAATTTCGTTGCACAATTTTTTAAAAGTTTATTGTGGTTTATAAAATGTGCTCTCAAATTGGCGTAAGTTTAACAGATATTGAGGAGTTTTGAAAGGATTTGAAAATAAATCAAACTTGCGAAGATTTTTAAAAATTTTTGTAGGGTTTCGCGGAAATTAAAAAAATTCTTTTAGGCTTCTACGAATAATTAATATAATTTTTTATTTTGAAAAATTAATTTTAAGGGACTATTTAAAAAGATTTCAATACATTTTAAAAGATGTCAAAACTTGTCAATGAAGAATATGGAAGATTTTAAGGCAACCTTTTCAATTTTACCGAATTTAAAAGAGAATCAGAAAAATTTGAATTATTGTTAATGATTAGATGGCTTAGAAGGTCTGACAAGATTAGAAAAAGAACTTTTTCAAGATCCGTGTGTAAATTTTGGTTAATTTTTTATTTAAAAAAATGTATTTTTAAGAGAAAATTAAAAAAGGTTTCTAAACATATAAAAGGATTTCAAAAAAATTAAAAGATCAGCGTGGAAGATTTTAAAGCAAAATATTTCGAATTGGTAAAATTAACAAATAAAAATATATAAAATCTAGTAAATTCAAGAAATATTTAGAACAAAGGAAGAGATTAAAATTGAATTTTAAACTTAAATTCTGTTAGAATTTACATTTTTAAATATTTAAAAAATAAACTTTAGGAGGTTTAAAGGAATTCCGAAAGATTTAAAGCAGATAAAACTATTTTTCCTCAAATTCATTAGAAAAATTTAGGAGATTATAAGTCAATTTTTTTACATCTTGAATTAAGGAACATAATTCTTATTAGGACTTCTTGTGCAATTTTGTTACACAACTTTTTTAAATACGCGATTGTTTAAAAAATGTACTATCAAATTTGAGTAATTTTAAGAGATATTTAAAATTTTTGAAAGGATTTAAAAATAATTAAAACTTTCAATGATTTTTTAAGAATTTCATAAGGTTTCACGAAAATGGCAAACATTCTTTTGGGCTCCTAGCAATAATTAAAATAAATTTGTTATTGCAAAAAAATAATTTCAGGAGATTGTTTTCAAACATTTCAAAACATTACAAAAGATTTCAAAAATTGTCAAAGTATCTAAAAAAGTTTAAAGGATCTTTCTTGCATTTTACAGAATTTAAAAAAAATCAGTAAAAATTTGAATAATTTTTAAAGTTAAGAAGATCAAATGACAAGATTTAAAAAAAAAATTATTTTCCTCATATTCGTGTGAAAATTTTAAATGATTTTTTATTTTGAATAATGAACTTTAAAAGAAAATTGAAGAGGACTTTTAAACACATCAAACGATTTCATAAAATTTCGAAACAGAAAGTAGAAGGTTTTTAAAGCAAAATGTTTCAATTCGGTATGATTAAAAAGTTTAAAAAATGTAAATAATCGAACAAATTCAAGAAATATTTAGCAGATTTAATGACATTCAAAAATAATTTAAACTTTAGAAGAGTTTCAGAATGTAGGATAAACTTATTTAAAAAACTGAAAAATCTACAAATTCTTGTGGAAGAAAAAAAAGATGCGCCTGGAAATTGTATACAATTTATTGTCAGTCTTTGTAGTTAAAATTCTAATCATTTTTTAAAAATTACTTTCAGCACATTTCTTGTCAGGTTGAATCCCCGCTTTTAATCGCAAGAGGTTCAATTATTTTCAATAAGAATAAGTAATAAAATAAATTTTGAAAAATTCAGAAGAAGATACATCCCTGTATGCTTAAAGATATAATTTTTTTACTTAGAATAAGTTCTATGCAATTAAAAAAAAGTTTGTTTTAAGTACATATCAAATTAATTATATTATTTCTAAAAATTGAAAACATTTAAGAATTTCCGTATTAAGCTACACTTAAAATTCAAGATTTTTAAATTAAACTTGACAAGATATAATATATATATATATCTATAAAATTTCAGCCACAACCACGTCTCACGACCGTGAAATAGGTGATTACAGTCTGTAAAGGAATCAATACGACGATCCAGCAAAAGCCTTGTGCACCCGAAGAACAAGGAGCGACCCAAGGACAACCGCCTTCTGCATTTTTCCCGCAAGTGTTCTAGCATATTGTTGACACGCAGGGATGCTTTTTAGGCCATTAGCAAGTGAAAGCTTGGCACCTCCAAGAGCGCCGATGATAAGGACGATTAGTTTAACAGAATATTCCGGGTACAATCGTTTCAACTCCCTTATAGTGTCTCGAAACCTTTCTTTCTTTTCATTCTCCTTGGTTATGATGTTTTTGTCAGCTGGTGCCGAAAATTCGATAACAAACATGGTTCGCTTCTCGAAGTTAAGAAGAGCCATGTCAGGCCTCGAGTGAGCAACAGAAACGATTGTCGAGAATATAAAGTTCCAGTATATGTGGCACTTCCCATTCTCGACAATTGACTCAATTTGCCTAGGAGCATTTAGAGGAGCGATATTAAGGTTAATGCCGTAGGAGTGACAGAGATGGTAATAAAGCACTCTTAGTGCCGCATTGTTCCTTTGAATGTAGGTCGTTCCCGCGTGAGTTGGACAACTAGATAGTAT
>NC_046658.1:31996881-32009093 GCF_010883055.1 Belonocnema kinseyi
CGCTTCTATCAACGAGCTCAGGATCTTCAGGGATTCTATTAAGTTTTCCTCGCTTCAAATAAACCTTGGCGCATTTGTCTAACCCAAATTCCATTCCAATTTCCTTAGTATATCTTTCGACAATCCCTAGAGCTAGGTGTAGTTGATCTTTGTTTTTAGCATAGATCTTGAAATTGTCCATGTAAAATACATGAGTGACCTTGTACTTTCGATCTGCAGGTTCGCCGCATAAGTACCCGTCGGAATGACGAAGTGCTAGAGATAGTGTAAATAATGTAAGGCAAAAGAGGAGTGGGCTCATGCTGTCGCCCTGAAAGACACCTCTCTGAAAGGTGACCTGGTTAGTTGTCACACTATTTTTTTCAGATGAGATAGTAAATCTGATTTTCCAAAGCGGCATCAATCTCTCTATGCACGTAAATATTTGCGGATGAACCTTTAAGATTTCCAAAAGACAGATGATAAGTCTATGGGATGTCGAATCGAAAGTTTTCCGATAATCAATCCAGGCCATCGATAGGTCACGTTGGTAGAATGCTGCATCTTTGCAGACACATCTATCGATGAGCAGGTTCTCCCGACATCCGGCTACGCCTTTCTTTGAGCCTCGTTGTTCATACATTTCTTGCGTAAACATTTCTTGTCGGTAAACGAAGGACTTTCATACTTTTTGTTGGCGAAAAAGAGATTCCACAATTCTCAAGTGTGAATAGTAAGGGAACTGACGTCAATTAAACATCCACAATTACTGAAAGATTTTCATTTTTCCTTTCAACTACAAAAGACTTATCATTTGATGAAAATGTTGTGAACATTTTTCTTTAAAGGTGGTGTGGAAAGGAGTTTTATTAAAAAATGTGTGGGATTTTCTAACAGACAACTGTATAAAATTCTGACTTTCCTTATTTTTATTTTTTAAGTGTATATTAATTTGCTTTATGTTTAGGGCAAAATCATGTGCTGAAAAACGATAAAAGAAATATATGTTTCTAAAACTGATTCATAAGGTTAAAACCAAATCTGTACAACCGTTTTTTAAATTTTTTGGAATGTTTTTTGTATAATTAGAAAGGCGATTTTACATAGTGTTTTACTAACTAATGAAGATATTTTTGTAGTTTTATTTCTGAAATCTATTCCCTAAACAACACATTAAAATAGAATGTAGAAATATTTAGAAAATTATGCTTATTTTTCATTTTTAAAATTAATGTATACAGAGTACAGTTTTTATATGAAATTTCACGACTGTTTTTTGTGCCATGTTTGACCCCAGGGCAGAATCAAGGAAAATATTCTAAAAGTATGTTCCTTAGTTACAAAGATACTATACAAAAAGATACTTTTAGAATTGATTTCTCCTTTTAAAATCACGAGATAATTCTTTATGAAATAAAATTTGTTAAATTTATTTTACAATTATTCACAATTACAATTATTTTACAATGTAAATCAAAATTTTAACGCTAAATTTTGTAATATTGAGATAAGTAAAGACATTAAAGGTTTCGTAAAGTTTTCATATATTAAGAAAGCTTATGAGGTCAAGTTAATAACTTTTCGGCTTTTTCTCTTAAATTCCCCAAAATTTTGATTATAGCCTAAAATATCATGGAAAGAGCTGTGTCAAAAAAGAACAAATAGGACTTTAAAGATTCTCATTTTATTGGATTTTACTAAATATGAAGAAAACTTCGGGCTTGGAAAATGCATTCAAAATGTAAAAAAATAACTTATAATTTTCTAGATTTTTCCCAGGAATTTTAAGAAAAATATTTTGACGTCCATAAAATCTTTCGGAATACCTTTAAAGTTTCTAAAGTTTTAAAAAAAATTTTTTAAAATCTAAATTTCTAACAGAATCCAAGTTCAAAATTCGATTTGAATCTCTTCCATTTTTCTAAATATTTCTTCAATTTACTCGATTTTTTTGTTTTTAATTTATTAATATTAGCAAATTGAAATAGTTTGCTTTAAGCTTTCGTACAACTCACATTTCTTTAAATAAAAAATAATTACAAATTTTCAAACGAATAATAAGGAAATAATTCTTTTTTTTTTAATCTTTTCTGTAAATTAAATAAAAATTGGCTTTAAAATTTTTCAGATTCGTTTTAAAATGTTTTAAAATGATCTCTTAAACTTACTGAAATTCGAAAGCACATTTTTTAAACCAACATAAACTTTTAAAAAAGTTGTGCAACAAAATTACACAAGAAAGCTTAATAAGAATTAAGTTCCTTATTTTTTTCTAAAATTATGTAACATGGCGAAATTGCAAAATTTTACTACCCACTATTTAATACCCTTTTTAAAATTTTACGAAATAATAAAAAAAATGTGTGTTCTTTTTCAATTTTCTTTTAGAATTCATTCCATTCTATTTTTGGTTTAAAATTCATCTTTTTTAATTGAATATCCAACTATATCTTTAAAAATTTAACTAATCTGCGGTAAATTCAATTGTTTTTTTTTTCTGGTACACAATATTTTTCAGTGGAAAATTCATTTCTTACATCAAAAATTAAAATTATTTGGCAGAAAATTAAATTTTTTATCGAAAAATGTAACTACTCCATTTTTGGCTAAATACTTCTTTTTTACTTTTAATATTCATTTTTTAAGTTGAAGATTTAACGATTTTGTAATACTTTTTTTAAAATTATTTTTTGAGTTGAAAATACATCCTTTTCTAATAGAAAATCATTCTTCTTGTTTGAAAATTGATTTTTTGGTTGATAATTTAACATTTTTGTTGAAAATTCGATTTTTTCAGTTAAAAAATAATTTTCTTATACTGAATATTTAACTGTATCATTTTTGGTTCAAAATTGTTCTTTTATTTTTGCTTGAAAATTGACCTTTCTGAGTTAAAAATTAATCTTTTTTGGAAGAAAATTATTTTCCATGTTAGAAATTCATCTATTTTAATTAAAAAATTTTCTTTTTGGTTGAAAATGCATTTTTTGATAAAACTTCTTTTCTTTTGGTATAAAATGGTTGAAAGTGAAACCACACAAAATTTTAAACAAATTTTTACAAGTTTTAGTTATTTTTGAATCGGTTCAAAATTTCAGAATATCTCCTAAACTTACTCAAATTGGAAAGTACATTTTTTAAGTCATCTGAAACGTTTTTTTTTTCTTGAAGCGATATTGCGCACACTTCTTCAACAAGCAAGTGGAAAAATATACATTGAACCACGGAATCATTCAGTGTGGTGAATCTAGGTTTAGAACCAATCTATAATGAGATATTAAGAATCATGTTCTTTCATCATTATAATTCGTGATACAATGGGTGATTCTGCTCAGCAGAATCACCTTTTTCCTACTTGAATTTACTTTAAGAAATATACTCAAAATCTCCTAGTGAAATTCAAATGTTTCTTAATAATTTTTGTTTTATAGAGTGGGCCGTTGCCCTTTAAAAGAAAATTAGAAGATCAATTAATTTGATTTTACTTCGATTTGGAACGCTGGGTTTAAATCATTTTTACATATAATCAATTTTCCAGTGTTCAAGAATAATGATATAAATAAATTATCTATCTCATTGAGCCAGTGTGTCTTTATCAGTAGGTACGTATCCAGTTTTAGTTTGAAGTATAAATTCGTGTTCGGGAATGAGGGCAAGGTGGGTATTTGGTATTTTTGTGGAATAGGGATTATATGGTTAATAATGTATTCTTCTTTTTCTAATATGGGTATTTTGATGACATATATGAGAGACTGCTTGACGATCGCTACATTGACTTCGCTGATATCGATAATGTGCTGATAACTCTTGGGGTCGGCTTCGAGGTGATACTTAGTTCTATGCATTATTTCGAATTCCCGAATAGTATTCGTTAGCATTTGCGGTGTTAGTATCTGGGGGTGCACAATTCCATGCTTTCCGTTATTTATTGCTGTTAATAATGTATTAATATCTTCTGCTAATTCTTCTATTAAAATTGCACAAGTTAAATTTTTTGTTGTTACGAATAAATTCCTCTTATTATTATTGAGGCTTCTTCTGAATTGTTCGGCGTTACTAATTTCTTATTTTAATTGAGTTTTTAATTCACCGTAATTAATCAAAGAAGAATCCAATAATACTTTTAATATTTTGGTATGGTTCTGGAAGGCTTGAGCCATATTTTTATTGTCTATGTATAACTGATCGAACCACTCATTAATTATATCGCGAACTGTATTTAACCTTTCTTGTAGGCTGGAATCATTGATGCTTGTCATTAGCGTCCAGGTTTCGTGGTAAAGTTCAGCTGTTCCTATTTCCTCGGTAAATATGTTTCCGGTAATAGGTGTCAGGGTGTAATTTCCTTTCGTTGTCCAGATTTGTGTCAGAATTGTCAGAAATGCCAAGATCTTCATTCTATAAAAAATAAGGCATGATCAGGTTAGCGTGAATTCTCGTTCTTTAGGTTTTAAACAACATTATGTAGTTATTGTTATCTAGCTCTTCGATTATGGTTGCGGGTCCTTTCCAACTTGCAGAGAGTTTGTTAATTGCATTATGGTTGACGAACTTAACCAGGGCTCCCGGTTCATAGATAGATTGCGGTAACACTATCTTGGAATCTTGGTACCTTTTGTATTTCTCTTTCTGAAGTTGTAGCTTTTCCTTTGCTTTCTGTAAGTACTGATCATGCCTTTCTTTCCACATATCCAGCAAGTCCTGATATTTTAAATTGGGAGTAGTAGCCAAACTGGACGGCAAATTAGCATCGGTTCTGCCAAACGTGGCTTGGAACGGACTTATACCAATTCCATTTTGCTGCGTGGTATTGTAAGCGAGAGTAATTATTTTTAATACTTGGTCCCAAACGGCTCGCGAGTCCTGCATACAGGTTCTCAGTAAATCTTTCAGCACAGAATGAGCTTTTCCTAAACTACCGTTACTTTATGGATGATAAGTAGTTATTTTCACATACTTTATTCTGAACAGGTTTTCGAATTTCTGGACTAGTTCGGAAACGAAGTTTGCTCCTTGGTCTGTCAGGATAGATTTCGGGGCTCTGAATATATAAATAAAATGATCGAAGAGTCCCTCGATAGTGGATTCAGCCCTAGCATCTTTTAGTGGTATCAGCATCAAATATTTGGTCAGTTGATCCTGTTGATTGAATGTTGATTAGAAATAGAGCCATGTGCTTCCTTTAATATTTCGAGTTTCTCTTGTTAGGTCAATTCGCTCAATGGTAAGAAGCAGTAGTAAATATTTAAATAATTTTCGTATTTTCGGCTAAATAAATGGATAAAAGTGTTCAATTTTAATTTTTTCTAAAGGTGTTATGGTAGGATCCATAAAGTGTAGTCTGGTTTTTATCAATTTCCGATTCTGAAAGTCAGCTACTATCAATTTAATCCTTGTAAGCCACGTTCTTTCATCATAGACTGACGGGATTTCTAGATTTTGATCGTTCGAGGGTCGTTTTTGGATTTTTCTCTACAATTTTCCTCCTGCGTTTGGTTTCTTTAAGGCATTATTATCACCTCTTTCCTTGAGCCAATTCTGGAACTGTTCGTATAACTTCATCATATTCAGGGAGATTTTCTTGCGTCGGTATTGGGGGCGTTCCTTCTCTCTCCGCTTCCCTATCGAATCCAGCTAACACCTTCTTGTTGATTATCTTTGGTTTCGGTTTTTCCTTCACAGATGGTTTCTCGAAGTTTAACTGAGGCGGGGGAGGAATGATCAAATCTGCTTCAACGTCAGAGGCGTCAAGCATTTGTATATCGAGTAGTCTGGATTCCAGTTCCTCCGTGCTTATTTCGGTATTCTTGCAGGTTGCAATTTTAATCCGGTCTCTCTGAGTCGGTCGAGTAATAATATTAAATTCTGGTTTAGTTCTTTAATGGTTTGCCCAAAGATGACTATATCATCTAGGTATACAAAACAGTGCTTTCCGACGAGTGTTCATAAGGCTTGATCCATCATGCGTTGAAAAGTAGCCGCAGCGTTTTTTAGACCAAAAGGCATCCTATTAAATTCAAAATGTCCGTCTTTTGTAGAGTAAGCTGTATACTTTTTAGATTCTTCCTTCATAGGGATTTGATGAAACCCTGATGAAAGATCGAATCCAGAAAAGAATTTTGATTTACCCGGGTGATCTAGGATGTCATTTATTACAGGTAAAGGGTAAGCATCCTGATCGGTATCGAGGTTTACTCCCCTGTAATCCGTAACCATTCCAAATTTTCCACCCTTCTTGGGTAAAACCGTTATCGGTGAGTTGAAAGGTGAGCTTGAAGGCCTTATTATACCTTGCTGAAGTAAAGTGGCCACCTCTTCTACGAAATTTTGCTGGCTTTCTGGCGCTCGAAAGGCTTTTATATTAACAATTTTACCTGTTTTTAAAATGATCTCGTGTTCTGTTAAACTGGTGCAAGGTATAGGATCTCCACCTAAGGTGTATACATCGGTGTACTGCGAAATTATTCACCAAATGGGGTCGGCTAGTTCTGACTCCTCGTGATCCATCCGGGTTTTGTCTAATAAATTAAGAATCCTTGGGTTCGTAACTGGGTATAGTCACTCTCATCGGCCTATCTGAATAATTGAAGAAAGGTACCTGTAATTTCCCACTTTGTATTCTGTAAATTCCGGACGGTACATTTTCGTCTTCTTCGATCCAAACGTCTGCGTCTAAGTTGGATTCTAGCTGGATGCTGTTCACCTTTGCGGTTCTCCCAGGAACATAGGTTCCATCGGTGTTTAGTGGCAGTTTGATCTTTTCGAGTATTAAAAATTTTGGGGTCATGGCGTACCTTTGGAACTTCATGAGAAAAGGTATTCCTATTATACCTTCCTCAGGTAATAGGAAGTCGTTGTGAACTACATGGCAAAAATGCTTTTTATTTCATCCGAAAAGGGGTATTGCCGCACGGTATCTTTTTTTCTTTGATAAGGTTTATGAATCACCCAGAGTCGACGAGCAATCTATAAGTACATGCGTTTGTTCCTTGTCCCACGATTAACTGGAGCTTTCCGCATATGGCTGATACTCTGCTGTATCCTCGTAGTAGATCCTCACTTGCGGGGGTCGCTTTCGGAATGTTCCTGTTAGAAAATTTCGTTGCTGTTGTGATTGGCACTGATTAGCAAAGTGTCCTGGGTTTCCGCACCTATGACAATTCAATTTTGATTTGTCTGTACCGGTGCCTGGTGTAATTCCAAATTGTGGTGTTCTATATGAGGGCGTTGTATGCTGCACTTTTTGTGGGGGTGAAAATGTTTTTTGAGGGATTTGAGGTGCATGTCGCATCGGCGCTCTGAATCCTGTCTGTTTTCTCGTTGGTTGAGCTTCTCGCAGCCATATCTCCATTTCTATCGCATGATTTTGCGCTTCTGCTACATTACCGGGCTTTTGAGCTTTTACTTGCAGCCCTATTTCGCGTTTAAGGTTCAATAAATATCTTTTTAGACATTCTTTCTCTTCGATGTTGATCGCTAATTTTCTTTCCAGTGGTCCATACTTTTTATTTTGAACCGCATATTCAAGTTCATTTACTCCCTGCCGAAACCTAAGGTTGAAATTCTGGACCGTTTCCGTGGGTCCTTGTTTACAACTTTCTAACCTACTTCTTAACGCAGAGACTGATCCGATTTGTTTTAAATTTTGACGCAGGGTTTCAAAAAGATCTTTGTATGAATTGATGGTGGTAAATCTGACAGATCTTTCCGCGTTTGCTAGAATTTTTTCGGCTATCAAAAAGTCTAATAAGAGATCGGGTTGACTACACCATTTTTTCGCCTTTTTTACTATTTGGATGAAATCTTCTGTCCTTACGTCATCCTGCCCGTTAAGTGGTTTAATAGTTTGTATAATATCCTTGGCTTGGATGGTACCTTCATTCTGAACGTTTATAGGAAGCATAGGGCGAACGGGGTGACTGAATACTTCCCTATTATGGTAAACCGGTTCTATGTTTTGAAGGTTCGCGTGGTGCATATCCCCAATAGGGCGGTTACGTGGTGTCGATTGCATTCTGTAATTTTGGTAACAATAATAATATTCACTGCCATATTTTTGTAGATAATGTGTGTTATACGAGGATGTAAGATTAAAAAACCAAGAATGTGAGATACAAGGCTGGCGGTAATGTGGACCCGATATCCGTAATATTGTAATTCCTAAAAAATGCAGAACTTTGAATTGTAAATATTTGAAATTTAAAAGTTTTTTATTTTGCCATTTTACAATTCAAGATGATGTGAGTTTTAAGTTTTGCAATTAAAACTTCTAAAGTTTTGATGATTTGAATTCGAAATTTTCAATTCTTTCTTCATTTCGAAACAGAAATTTGAGGTTGGTCAATGAGGTTAATGAACATTATTTTTACAAAAGCGCAAGTACATAATAATAATTGTTACAGAACATTTTTATTAGCAGGTTGATTTGTAAATATCACCAGAAACTTCATGTGAGATTCCGATTTTTTAAATTACATGACTGATAACATTTTCGTTTCAAAGTATTGCCTCATTCAAATTTAGCGGTAAAATAGGCGGTAACTCTTTTGGCTCTTGGCGATAGTACTTCGTGTATCTTCGTGGCTCTCGCCGATATTTCACTTAAAAGTCTTGACATCTATTCCAAAAAAGTTACCGTGCTTTCGTAGCACACAGTTTCTCCTCACTATTATTTTGCGGTATAAATTGAGACGTGCACATTTGTTAGGGTATATTCTCTATACGTAGACGTTTAAATAAAGAGTCTAATCATACTAACTGATACACACATAGTTTGGAGTATTCTATATGTGTACGCGGACTTGTAAGGTAAGTATCTTACCTTATGAATTAGGATGTACACAGTTTCGAGTGAACTAATTGTACACGTGGACTTATAAGTTTAAAATCTGTTTGTATTAACTGAGACTGTACAGTTAGGAGGATACCTTCTGTACAGGTGGACTTTAAGATGAAAATATGATTGTATTAAATGCTGCGTCCCCAGTTGTGACGGTATCATCTGTACATGCAGACTTTTCAATTAAAAGACTGATCCTATTAATTGATACGTGCACGGTTGTGAGTCTCTTATATGTGCATACAAAGTGCTTATTTAAGCATTTTACTTTATTAATTGAAACGTGCACCGTTGGGAGGGTGCCATATTCGTATGTGGACATTCAAATAAATAGTCTAACCCTAATTATTGATACGTGCGCAGTTGGGAGTCTTTCAAGTGTGCACGTGTACAGTTGAGAGTATCCCATCCCTGCACTTGGACTTGTCAGTTGAAAATCTCATAGTATTAATTCAAACGTGCACGGTTCGGAGTCTCCCATCTGTGCACGTGCAAAGTTGGGAGTATCCCATTTGCGCTCTTGAATTTGTCTGTTGAAAACCTGATGGTAAAAATTGAGACTTGCATTGTTGGGACTTTCCTATCTGTGCACATGCGCAGTTGGTAACGTTCCATTTATGCACGTAAAACGTTAGTTGAGTATCATTTATGCACGTATAAATGTCGACGTGCACAGTTTGGAGTGCCCCATCTGTGCGAGTTCACATTTGTTCCAGTAGTCAACAACGTGAACATTCTTACCATCGGCTTTGAACGTGTACAGTTGGTAGTCGACAATATGTGCACGTGCACAGTCATACCACCGGCCCTCGACGTGCACAGTTGGGCAAATGCACAGTTTCTCGATGCACTGTCTTACCCCTCGCAAATTGAGACGTACACAGTTAGGAGTATCCCATCTGCGCACGTGGACTTGAAACTTTAAAATCTGATTGTATTATTTGAAACGATCACATTTGGAAGGGTTCTATCTGTGCACGTCGTCTTTTAGACGTGCACATATGGTACTCTAGTAACTGTTCACGTGCACAGGCGGGAGACTTCCAACTGAGCACGTGGAAATTTAAACGTGCACATATGGTAAATTAGCAACAGTTCACGTGCATAGATGGGAGACTTCCAACTGTGATCGACGAAATTTAACTATGTTCAGATGGTACCCTATCAACCAGATAGGAGACTACCAACTATAAACTTGGAAATGTAGAAGAGCAGAGTTGCCTGTGCACAGTTGTGCCTGGGGCCAACAACGTGCAAAGTTGTACCAGCGGCCACCAAGTGCACAAATAGGCTTGTGCCCGTTATGATACATTATGTTTCACCCTGTTAGTAGGATATCTTGAAAAACAAATTTATGCAATTCTACATCCGATACTTTTGCCATACCCTGGCGGACCGAAGGAACCGAATGGAGCCTCTACAAAGTACCTGTAAAGACCCCATTTGGTCCCCATTCGGTTCCTTTTTAAAAAACTCGAAAAAACGGCAAAATCAACCTTTAAATTGTTGAAATTCGGATTCTACGTTAAAATTCCCTATAGAAGGTCACGGAATAATCGCAATAGTTTTTTTGGCAACGGTAAAAAGTTTAAAAAAATATAAGACGTATAACACCTGTTGACTGCTACGCTTCAAACGCAACGCCTGTAACTAGCAGTCAACAGGCGTTATACGTCTTATATGTTTTTAAATTTTTTACTGTTGCCAAAAAATTATTGCGATTATTCCGTGACGTTCTATAGACAGTTTTAACGTAGAATCCGAATTTCAACAATTTAAAAGTTGATTTTGCTGTTTTTTCGAGTTTTTAAAAATGAACCAAATGGGGACCCAGTGGGGTCTTTACGGGTACTTCGTAGAGGCTCCATTCGGTTCTTTAGATCCGCCAGGGTACTTAAGTATAAATAAACTATTAACTAATGCTTCAGGATGAAGTAAAGCCCATTCTTCAGATGTACTTTAGCTATACTTTATCTAAACTATTTCAATATTCTTGAAGTATGGGATTGTCTAACCCTCCATACATTTTTTATATTTTGGAAAGTAAATGATTGATGACTTCGATACATATGATTTTTACTGGGGATGAAAAGGGCGAAAATGTAAATTATCTTAATAATTAAAAACTGCCTTTCACATCTTTCAAGATAAAAAAGTAAAATAAATTCTATATACAAATTCTATTTGTTTACATAATTTCAAAATAGTATTAAAAATTATATTACTCTTAACACTCACTAATTGCTTTATTAATTTAAGAAAATAATAACTTCACGATTTACAGGGGAAAAAGTTGTATAAGAAAAAATTTTTTTAAAAATAATTACAAAATACGTTTAACAGGAAATATTACTCTTGACTTTTATCAACTGTATCATTTATCCCGAAAAAATTAGAACTTTTTATGATTTTCATGGAAAACAATTTAAAAATAATAATAATTCTTCAAACCATTTTTTTTTTTTAATTTTAAATAGGATCGTATTCGGGGAGACCAAAATGAGCCTTTACATAGGGTTAAAATGAAACTTGTTTAATTCATTGTTATTAGGAATCTTTAAACAAAAGTTGTTTAATCATTTTTTTTAAATTTTGATTATCATATTCAAAGAGCCCCAAATGAGCCTTAAATTATTTTATGAGGTGAATTTTCTGTAAAGTCATTTTTAGTACGCTGTACAGCAATGGTAACCCAGCTTAACGTTAGGCTAGCACAAAAACCATTAAAATATTGGAGCCCTAAATTTGGAACTACGGGCCCAAATTAGTCCTTAATGAGTGTTAAATTGTGCGAGGGAAAAGAATGGGTTTTATGATTTTCTTCACGTATTTTTTATAACTTTAAGGTGTCATGAAATCATACATAAATAAACCTGCCCGGCTCGCGGGTATATTCTCATCGCGCGCTGTGCGCCGATCTCGCTTCGCTCGCAACTTTGAGCGCGCTTAGGGCGCGCGAATGTTGGTTCTCGCGCTTCGCGCGAATGTTGGTTCTCGCGCTTCGCGCTCGATAGAATATTTATCTCGTGCTTCGCGCTTAATAATGTATTTACCTCGCGCTACACTGAAAAAATTGTTTAGGTATATAACCTAGAATTCTTGCTATCCCAGCTAGAAAGTATCACTGGATTTCGTCTTCCTAAATAGTTAGCTGCATTGAACAGATTTTCTTGCAGGCAAAATATAGGTGCAGTATCTAGAAAATTTAACTGTAATGTCTATATTTCTATTGCTAAACAAGTATAGGTGTCACACCTAACCAGGTTCAGCTAGATATCTTAGGTGAAAAATATAGCTAAACTTGGTAGCCTATCTAGCTGCGTTTTCTGGTTCAAGTGCCTATTATTTCTTCTAGCTAATAGGTCGATATATTTTTATATATAATGACGCAAAA
>NC_046658.1:32009193-32013561 GCF_010883055.1 Belonocnema kinseyi
CTTAAATCTTTATTATGTATTAGATACATACATGACTTAGTTATTAAAAATCTTAAATTGAAAACAGTTAGTTATAATCAATACATATCAATATGTACAATAGGGCGTATCGAAAAAAGTTCTAAACGAAGATTTCTTGAGGTTATTCGCACACTGATAAAAGAATACTCACTTTCCTTTGAAGGCTTTTATAAAATTCTGGAGGTTACAGCTAATCAAAAAATCTGTTATTTCCATATTTGGGTCCATCATTGTCGTTGCATTGCTGTATATATTATTCATTTTTTAACTCTCACAAGCCACACGATACGAGGCGCGAGCTTCTTGTATTTACGGAAAAGTCGGGTGTTAGTGTTGTGCGAACTAATGTAAGGCGGTACATTTTTTAAATGCATTTCAATTTATAGGCCTAAAACTGATGCTACAATTATTTTAGGTTAGAAATTTTAGCTGTACGAGCAAACTAATTATAGGAAATATGCTGTTTGATCGTGACTGCTAGAACGTTTAGCAAATAATGATAGAATTATCTCCCAAATTTTCTGTCAGAAGGAGATAGAAGGTTTATATATCTTGGCTATCTAGTTTGCAGTTCTACCTAAACTTTATTGCACATTCAGCTGCATCTCACCAGCAATATGTTTCTAGCTACAACAGCTATACCATTTTTAACAGTGCGAGCTTCTTGTATTTACGAAAAGTTCGGGCGTTAGTGTTGCGCGAACTAATGCAAGTCGGTATTTTTGAAAATGCATTTCAATTTATAGGCATAAAACTGATGCTACAATTATTTTAGGTTAGAATTTTTAGCTGTACGAGCAAACTAATTATAGAAAATATGCTGTTTGATCAGGACTGCTAGAATGTTTAGCAAATGAGTATAGAATTATCTCCCAAATTTTTTGTCTGCAGGAGACAGACGGCTTATATGTATATCTTAGCTATCTAGTTTGCAGTTCTACCTAAACTTTATTGCAAATTCAGTTATATCTCCTCAGCAATATATCTCTAGCTACAACAGCTATACCATTTTTTTTCAGTATACGCGCTCGATCTTTGTACATAGACTTTTTAAAACTAAAGGTGAAAGCATCGACAACAGTAATTTGGTGATTGTGAATTCTATTTTGTTCAAGCTCCTTCGGCTTTAACGAACAAATTCTCATCACGTATCTCGTGCTTCGCACTCGAGTTTATCACTGAAATGTTATATCATTCCCATAAATGTATATTATTATAATTTGTAACTTGCATTGGTATTAAAACAGACGAAGTTACATTGTCCCTTTTAAAAAAGGCGCATTCTTTTTTAAAAAAATTTGTTATTAATCTTTTTATTGCAACTTTTGTCGTTATTCTATAAACTCTGGTAGTTTTTAATTTTTTGAAAAAAGTCATTAGGATCAATTGTTCGACTTTTTGAATAATATGAATAACTATACAGAGAATTTTTCAATTTTGAAGAAAGTGGTCTCAAAAATATTCAAAATGTGCCCAATTTTTGAATTTTTGTCCAAAATGGCTGGCCAACGAACTTGACCTTTATTTCGGGACACTAAACAAGCGTACCAAAGGCCAATCGAATAGATTTAATTTTTCCAAAAGTTATCGAGTTCACAGACAGATATACATAGAGACAGACATACAGAAAGACAGACATACAGACAGGCCTGCAGGCAGACACATTCGTAAAAACCTGTTTTTCGGATTCAGGGACGTGGATTCTAAACGTGGACATTTGACAAAAACTGGGGGGGGGGGGTCAAATTTTACACAAATCTAATACCTTCTCTGATGAGAATGTAAAAATAGGGAAAAGGAAATATCGAACGACTTTCGCTTAACGATATTTCAGGAGCCTTAATTTCAGGAGCCTGAAATTATCAAAGGGAAATTGACAAACAAAAATTTGGCTTGATAAATTTGTTTCAACAATAATTGTTTCAATTTGTTGCAAGTTGACACAGTAAGCCTTAGGAATAAATTTTATCTTTCAAAAAGATAAAAATGTTGCATCACGTTTATCTAATAAAAGATAAAATTTATCTGAAAAACGATAAAATTTATCTGAAAAAAAGATAAAGTTTATCTGACTAAATATTTTTTTGACATACGTTATATGTCAGACGGCTGCGTCTATTTTCACAGAAAAAATGTCTTTTACTAATTTAAAAATCCACGCGGTATTTAATTTTAAATATTCTCACTTTATTTCTCTAATTTTAAACCCAAAAATCACTCACCTACACTTACTGAATACACAGTCTGCACTTTGGTTAAAGCCGTCTGACAAATAACCTGTGTCAAAAAAATATTTACGTCACATAAACTTTATCTTTTTTCAGATAAATTTTATATTTTTTCAGAGAAATTTTATCTTACGTTAGATAAACGTGATGCAATGTTTTTATCTTTTTGAAAGATAACATTTATTCCTGGGGTTTACTGTGCAAATACTATATGCGGGGAGTCTTATATGAGCCCCGCCATAGGGAAAGAAAATTAATTCGTTTAGTTCATTTTCAGTAGGTTTTTTTAATAGAAAATATGTTTAAAGATTTTTTTAAAGTTTGATTATCATATTTCTAGAGCCCTAAATGAGCCCTAGATTCTTGAGGTGAATTTTCTGCAAAATCATTTTTAGTACGTGTTTCAGCAATGTTCAACCAGCTTAACGTTAACATATTTGAGCAGCCTTAAATGAGCCTGAAATTATGCAAGAAAAATCAACAAGAAATTTGTTGTTAAATCTGTTTAAACAATAATTATTTAAACATATTTTTAAATGTTCAAATATCATACTCGGAGAGCCCTAAAGGGTAAGAAAAAAAATTTAATTAATTTTTAGTACGATTGTTTAACAAAAAATGGTTAAACTTTTTTTTATTTTGATTATTATATTCCCAGTAGAGCCCTAAATGAGCTCTAAATTATTCCACAATGTAAATTTTCCGTAAAATCATTTTTAGCACGTTTTACAGAAATTTTCGACCAGCTTCGTTAACAGGGCATGAAATGGGGATGAAATAAAAGGGATGAGCCCTAAGTTATAAAATAGGTTACATCTCTATACCTAAATAGTGTTGTTTCAGCTTAACATAGAGGAAAGTTGCATATATTTCTAAAATTTTCGATTCTAAATTAAGTTCAGAAGCAAAAGCGTTTATTGACATCATAGTTTGATATTAGTTTTACAGAGTTCATAAGCTTGAACGTCCAAAGAATATTTCAAAGGCAATGAACTTCGATGTTCAAAAAAATATGTATTTGTCCTGTCTTAAGCAGCCCGTTATCCTAAGACGGGTCCCTTTTTAAAATCAAAAAAGTTATGTAGTTAAACACTATGCATTGATCAATTTATTCGTAGCCTAATGTTTAAACATATTCTTTACATTTATGACATGTTAGTGATGCAAAATATATTATAAAACGTAAAATGTGCGTTAAATAAGGCCTAACAGAAAATAAGTGTAAAAATGTTAAGGAGTCAATATTTATGAAAAGTTGTAAAATTTTTTAATTTTATTCATCTTAGATCATGAATTTATTGATATAAATCGAAAAAGTAACATATTTTTAAACATTTCTTATTCACGATGTAAAAGAACTTGTCCACTAAAATTTCACCTTCGCCCGCAAGTAACAAACGATAAGCAAATATATTATACGAAGGTCACAATCGCGACACGCATTTTGCAGTCCAGTGGTTTATTATCCCCTTTTGCTATATCATAAGTCTTAACATTGGAAGAATACAATAATTATATTATTATTGATAAACACGCCCGTTGTATACAATCAAAACGTTAAGATGTTGATTTTGCGCAGCACGATAGTGATAAAATACATGTTTTATTATAAAGCACGTCTTTCAATTGTTCCGTCAGCAGGTGGCAAACCAGTATCCTTTTTTTACATTCTCATTCATGAGAGTGTAATGTAATCGTCCAAATTTTCGATCTCTGGTTTTTAACGGATCTTTACGTTCCCACACTCACAGAATCTAAAAATCATAACATTTCATCGGTGCCTGTCTGTCTGTATGCCTGTCTGTATGCCTGTCTATGTCTGGCTGTATGTCTGTCTGTCTGTCTGTATGTCTGTATGGTTACCTGAATGTTGTAGCCACGCTAACTTTTGAAGGATTTGTCCAATCAAGTCAGCCTTTGATACACTTCTTTTAGTTCCCAAAATGAAAGCTAAGTTCGTTAAGCAGATATTTCCAACCAAAATAAAAAAATTTAGAGCATTTTCAAAATTTGTAAAATAAAATAATGCAATTTAAAATATATAATATTAAAATTTTACTTCTTACATGCCATAAACATATACATATGTATGTATAAAAACTAAATATTGTGCGTGAAT
>NC_046658.1:32013661-32014894 GCF_010883055.1 Belonocnema kinseyi
ATGGAATTGCGAGCTCTATATTTTAGGAAAAATCGTTAACTCGACTCATTTATTCACTCAAAAAATTTGGTGCAGTTTGTTCCAATAGAAAAAAAATTATCCATAAAAAATGGGGTGGCCCTATAAATATGGGACACTTTTAGATGGGTAGAAGACTTGCAAATTATTCAAATAAAAATTTTTATTTTGATGAAAATTAGAAAAGTTATATACTTTTGAAGTTTTTGAAAATATTCAGAGAAATAAAAAAATATATATTTTTTTAAAAGATTAAAAAATTTCATTTCAATTCATCACTAGATATCAAATATATTTAGAAACTATGTCAGTTACATTTTTCAATCAGACAAAAATTCAAAAAACTTGAGCTTTTCCAAAATTTGAATAAACATTTTTTATGAGTTTTAGAAATTTTTGTCAAATTTTCTGATGCGCGTCAAAAAGAATTGCAAATTATTCCAATGAAATTCTTTAATTCGATAGAACATCAAAAAGTTATATGCTTTTCAACATTTTGAAAATTTTCTAATGAACGCAAAAATTTTTTTTAATAGGTTCAGAAATATTAATTCAAATTTCTATCAGATGTAAAATATATGGTTTTCTAAACTATTTTCATGACATTTTTTAATCAGACAAATGTTACAACCCAACCTTTATGACGTGATTGCATTAAGAAACACCTTGAGAAGAAAAAGTGACAAGAGAATGTCCTTCCATAATGTACTATACTACACAAGAATCAAATGATAGGTAGTCAGATCTCGGAGGAAATTCCAAACTGTCACCCCAGAGAGGCTGGAGTGTTTTATTTTTGTGGGGATCGTTGTTTATTATCCCTATCCGGGGATGCTAATTCCTTTTGTAGGTTATGTGGAAAGTAACTTGGGAGAGGGTGTGAGGAATAACATCGGGACACCTATTTCAAGCAGAACTGCAGAGGTTGAGTTTATTTTACGGGTGACATAAATCATTTTACGAGGTGTGTTCAAAAAGTAAGGTGACTTTTCAATTTTCGCGGGCTACGTACATTCAAGTTTAAAATTTTTTGTTTTCTTGTGTTGGTACACTCGTCACGATCATATGCTCACAGTTTCGACTATATATCTCGTGTTGTTTTTCTGGCAGATGCGTAAAAGGTTAGAAGGGTTTGGTGTGCTCGGCGATTTTCTTCTTTCAAAAAAATGGAGCAAAGAGTTTGCATTCAATTTTGTGTGAAAAATGGAATCCAGT
>NC_046658.1:32014994-32022116 GCF_010883055.1 Belonocnema kinseyi
AAACGTTCAAGCAGTGGAAGAAATGGTGTTGAAAAATCGCCGAATTACTATCAGAGAAGTTGCTGAAGATGTTGGCATATCGGTTGGCTCATGCCATGCTATGTTTTCGGACGTTTTGGGCATGATACGTGTGTCAGTGAAATCTGTTCCAAAACTGCCTAATTTTGATCAAAAGATCCATCGCATGACCATCGCTCAGGAGATGTTGAATGAAGTCAATAATGATCCTGATTTTCTCAAAAGGGTTATAACTGGGGATGAATCGTGGGTATATGGTTATGACGTCGAAACTAAAGCCCAATCGTCTCAGTGGAAGCATCCTGAGTCTCCAAGACCGGAAAAAGCACGTCAAGTTCGGTCAAATGTGAAGGTTTTGCTCACTGTCTTCTTTGATTACCGTGGTGTAGTGCATCAGGAATTCTTACCACAAGGTCATACGGTCAATAAGGAGTATTACCTTCAAATTATGCGCCGTTTTCGAGAGGCGATATGCAAAAAACGTCCGGAACTTTGGAAAAACATTTCGTGGCTTTTGCATCACGATAATGCACCTGCTCGTTCATCGTTGCTTGTGAAAGAGTTTCTGACCAAAAAAAAGCACCACAGTCATGCCTCAGCCTCCATACTCACCGGATTTGGCCCCCAGTGACTTTTTTCTTTTCCCAAAACTGAAGAGACCCATGAAAGGACATCGATTTTCAACGATTGAGGAGATAAAAACTGCATCGCTGAAAGAACTCAAGGCTATACCACAGAATGATTATCAGAAGTGCTTCGATGATTGGAAAAAGCGTTAACACAAGTGTATTATATCTGGGGGGGATTACTTTGAAGGGGACAACATAAATATTGAGGAATAAATTAATATTTTTTGAGAAAACCATAAAGTCACCTTATTTTTTGAACACACCTCGTACACCTTTAATATAGTAAACGTTGAAGGCACACTATTCAATAATAGGCATAATCATTTGGTACGATACAGACTCACCCATTGTCCTTTGTAGGTTCGAATAGTGTTATACTTATGTTCTACCTAAAATAAGGAACTGAGTAGGGAAGTCCTAAGTCAATTCCCCATTATAGGGCTTTAAATTATTAAACGCACACTCACGATTCCGTTCTCTAAGACAACTCTAGTCCTAGGTATACTGTTCACAAGCACCTAGCTCCCACTTTAACCTTGCTTCACGTTAAATCTAAGTTTACATAGAAGAGGCAATAGTTGGTTCTGAACGTGAGTTTGTCTCTTACTCTCTGAGTCTCGAGAAAACCCCTATTTCCCTTTCCCCTATAAAGTCGTATTCCAACTTTGGGTTCAGATTCTCCTTCGTTTTGAGATTCGAGGGAGAACCTTTTTCTCGGGGTCTCGTCGCTCCAGAATAATAAAAGAATTTCAGATCTTTTCCAAAAGATAAAAATCGAGGGAGGTTATATGAGATTGCCCCACATCGATTTTTGCCTAAAGGATCGAAAGATATACTGATTGACCTAGAAACTTGTCGGACTCGAGTTTTTCTAGTTTAACCTTTTTTAGCGGTATGCTTGCAGGCATTAAATAGGAAAATCTGAGAAAGAGTCGGTTTTACGCATCCTACTTTCTTTAAGGATTTTCAACTGTAAATGTGACTTCTAGGTTCCCCAATAACGACGGTGCTTTGAGTGACCGCGAGTATCCGACCGGACGGGCAGGTAAAACTCTCGATCTATCACCGATCTCTTATCTGGAGAAATCAACTTGTTGAACTGCCGGGATTACTTGCCGTTAATTTCCTTTATTGATGTCTTGTCGGAGGAGTGAGTGGGATATTTTTTTTTAGTCAAGAATTTTTGACTGGAGGAAGACAGTGGTGTAATACGAAAGAAAGGAATATGATCGGCTCGCCTTATGCCATTTTTCTGCTATTGCTTGCATTTTTGTATCATGGTCTCACGGAAAGCGTGGGACAGTAAATTAGTTTGCAGAATTATGAAATTCCATCGACAATAATAATTGATCATTCATTTACAGATATTAATGCTTAATAATTTATGATTTAAACCAAAAATTATTAGGAATTATACTGTAGGTCTTACCTTTCAACTTAAATTAGAAGGTATTTATTACGCTTGACCTTTAGGTGGATACGGCGGCCCTTCATTATATTGGGAATTTTTTGAATGGTGGAAATCGATTGATTCCTTCTCTTTTTATTGGGCGTTTCAGTTTTCCCATAGCTAGGGGTGTTGGCGGGGAGGGTGGTTGAGTAAGAACGGGAGGAATCAGGTAAACGACGGGGGAAATATGACGGAGTACGCGAGGCAATATCGAGATAGGACAGCATACATGCGTGCAGTCTGGTGCATGAATAGGCGCGGCCACTCAAAGCATACATGCATGTGTGAGAACGCTTGGCGTGGATGATATGGTGCTTGCCTGCTACATACTATTATGTATGTATATTAATATAATTATATTTACACAATTTCATGAACGGACCTTTTTAACATTTAATTATTATTTTTTTAATTCTTCAGGTCTTTTTCCGTATTATTAACATTATTTCAATAATGATAAAGATTTCAATAATGACATATAAAGTCGCAATTCAGCGAATTCTTTAGCCAATGCTGATTACTGACCCTCACCTGCATGTGTCATCATTCTTTTTATTTGACTGAGAATACTTTCTTCATTATTCTTTTCACATAGAATTGTAGAGTAAAAATTTGACCCATGCAGGGGGAGGGGTGTAATACAAAAGTTCCAAAAGTTGGATCATATTAAAACATATGCAATTTTTACTTTTCAAGAGATCCATAATTTTATAACGTTAATTTTAGTAGATTTTAATAAGATTTACAAATTATTTTGATGAAGTTTTTCAAGTGGACACGAATTATCGAGCACGAAGCGCGTGTTTCGTAATGAGAATGTAATCGTCAAAGCCGTAGGTGCTTTGAGAACCTTCTTTAAAATCAAATCGAAAAAAATGCAGTTACAATTTATGGCTGTAATTCCTCAGAAGTTTAAGTCACAGTTTTCGATTTAAGTTATAGTATTTACAATATTTGAAAATATTTACTTAAAGTGTACGCATTAAACGTATGAAAACGAGCACGGAGCGCGAGAGCGTACACGCGCGCCATAGGCGCGCTGAAACATGGCACGAAGCGCAGCGCGCAGAGCGCGCAATGGGAATGTGCTCGCGCAGCGGGCATATTTTTTTGTTCTTATTTTCATTTTCATCGCGATTCCTGGTTCTGAATCGCCGTCAAGTAAAAAATCGCAATTGGATATCTCAGCCTCTTCTTCAAGGATCTACAGTCAGTCTTTAGAAACAATAAAAAATCGCTCAAAATAATTTCTTCACATATATCTAATTAAACAAAAGGTTAAATAATCAGCGCAAGGTCCCACTGAGAGCAACTGCTATCTATGAAAATAACATTGACTCCCAGTATAACTGCGGTTAATCACACTTATGGCCACGTCTTACGACCGAGTGATGGGTGGCCACAGGATTGGACGAAATAATAAGGTCAGGCCGACAAGACCCTTGTGTGTCTTGAGGACACAGAGCGACGCTAGGATCACAGCCTTCTGCGTTCATCTCGCAAGTGCCTTGGCATGTTTCTGGCACGCGGATATAGTCTCTCTCAGAGCGTTCGAGAAGGCAGTGCACAGTGGGAAAAAATGACTGTTTTGGTTGAAAATAACGTACACTACAAATATTGACCGATTTGGTTTTCAATTTTTTTGTAAATAAACGAATATGACGGAAAAAATAGCAGTTTTTTCTATTTGACATTCCCGGTGCTCGTCAATAACAGGAAAATGGTTGAAATCGAATAAGATGCATAGAGTAACATTAGTTTAAGATGTTCTAATATTAGACAATAAACAAAACAAAAGTTTATAAACAAATTATTTGTTAAAAAAGGTTTTTATACGATTTTCCACAATTATACGTTTTTTTACATACTCATAATTTATGAATGAGAAAGTATTAGAATTGTGCGAAATTTGGAACCACAGTTTTTCAACGGATCTCCACGTTTCGAGACCCCCCGAATTCGAAAATCAAGTTTTTACGATGGAGTATGTCTGTCTTTCCATCCGCTCGTCCGTCCGGCGATCCGTCCGGCCGTAAATACGATAACTCTCGAAAAAATGCAAGATCCCATTCGGTTCGGTTTTGATTCCTCTTGGATCAAACCGAAGGGCCTATGACAAAGCCACCGAACGCGTCCTCGGGTTGCGGATAGAGGGTCCCTGTACCAAGGGCTTCTGCTGAATATGGCTACAAAAATAAATAGGCAGTCGCGGATAATTGTCCAGGGGTGGTCCCGAAGGAGTTAACTCCCAAGCGGAGGTGTGAAAACCCTGCTGAAAGCTGAATGGCACCTGGGTGAGGTGTCTAGAACGGTGAATCTGGGATACCGGGCGACTTCTCAGAGTACGCACTCTAGAGCTGGGGGAGCCAATGAAAATGGATTCAATGCAATCGATCGGCGTGATCTCGCGACCTTTAGGTGGACGGAGCGACTGAATCACGACTTGCTAGAGTGCTACGATGCGAGTGTGGTCCCTGAACGAGGTTACATGGCACGACTTTATGCTCTATATTGCGAGAAACACCCGGAGCTATCGCACTTTTCGCAGCTATCTATCGCAGCTTTTCGCATACTATCTGGTTCTAAGAGAAGTCTAGAGCGGAAGGAGAGGTGGGTCAGAGAAAATCAAAAGTTTCTCTCTGACCCATCTCGACTCTTCCAAGACCCTCCAGTTACTGTCGACCACCCGCCCAAACCAGAGGAGGTCGAAGTATTTTGGAGAAAAGTCCACGAAGTGCAGCACAAACTGGACGAAGACTCAGAAAATATAAATAGCTTTAAGGAGCTATGTGATGCCGTCATAATACCTGATAAATAATGCCCACCCATCACTACCGAGGAGGTAAAAAAAGGATTAAGAGGGATGAAGAACTATTCCGCACCGGGACCAGATTGTATCAAAACCTTCTGCTGGAAGAAGTTTCCTTCAACCCATCAGCATTAGGCCCGTATTTTCACCTCATATTTAAAGTCGGAAGAGCCGATTCCGGAGTGGTTGGTGAAAAGGCGCACAATACTCCTGCTGGAAATAGGCAACTTAGCTGACCTGAAGAATTACAGGCCAATTACTTATTTGAACACACTGTATAGGATATTCACAGCTATCCTAAATGATAGGATTGTTCGGGCAATCGAACCTGTGTGGCAAGAAATGTATGAACAACGAGGCTCAAAGAAAGGCGTAGCGGGATGTCGGGAGAACCTGCTCATCGATAGATGTGTCTGCAAAGATGCAGCATTCTACCAGCATGACCTATCGATGGCCTGAGTTGATTATCGGAAAGCTTTCGATTCCACCTCCCATAGACTTATCATCTGTCTTTTGGAAATCTTAAAGGTTCATCCGCAAATAGTTAGGTGCATAGAGAGATTGATGCCGCTTTGGAAAATCAGATTTACTATCTCATCTGAAAAAAATTGTGTGACAACTAACCAGGTCACCTTTCAGAGAGGTGTCTTTTAGGGCGACACCATGAGCCCACTCCTCTTTTGCCTTACATTATTGACACTATCTCTAGCACTTCGCCATTCCGACGGGTACTTGTGCGGCAAACCTGCAGATAGAAAGTACAAGGTCACTCATGCTAAAAACAAAGATCAACTACACCTAGCTCTAGGGATTGTTGAAAGATATACTAAGGAAATTGGAATGGAATTTGGGTTGGATAAATGTGCCAAGGTTTATTTGAAGCGAGGAAAACTTAGTGGCATCCCTGAAGATCCTGAGCTCATTGATCGAAGCGCTATACGACACCTTTGCGTCTTCCGAACTGTCGGCGAGGAACAAAGTATCTGCAACAAACATGTTTGCCGTCCCGCTAGTACTCTATTCATTTGGAGTAGTTCCATGGACGAAGAACGTGCTCAGATCCCTTGATATCGGGACAAGAAAGGTTATGCACATGGACAAAAGCATGCATCTTAAGTCTTCCGTTCCGCGACTGTACATCTCACGCCGTCAAGGTGGTCGCGGAATATTGAGTCTGGAATGTCTTTACAACAGGATTATTCTGAGTACAGCACATAGAGTTGCAATTGAAAGAGACCCTCTTCTTAAAATGGTCAGGAATCACGAAGAAGTGGGCAAAGGAGCGTTTCTGTACAAAGCAGCGGAGGAGGCTGCTGAAACACTCGGGCTTAACTTCAATATTAGGGGTGAGCAAAATGCATCAAATATTATCTATCTCGAGTAGTCACTCCTGAAAGCCCGGATTAAGAAAGCACAAGAGAAAAACTTTCATGAACAGTTCCTCGATAAGATGATGCACGGTATCTTCCACAGAAATGTGAAGGATCAGTCTAGGTCTTGTAAGCTAACGTTTGTTTTCCTTAAATCGACCGGATTGAAGTCTGGTATGGAGGGTTTGATTATGGGATGCCAAGACGGTGTCATTTCCACCTTAATATACCGTTGCCACATTTTGAGCCAAGACATTCCTGATGATAGCTGCAGGGCGTGCCATGTACACCCCGAGCATTTAGCTCACATACTATGTAGTTGTCCAACTCACGCGGGAACGACCTAAATTCAAAGGCACAATGCGGCACTAACAGTGCTTTATTACCATCTCTGTCACTCTTACGGAATTAACCTTAAGAGTGCTGGGGACATGAGCTTTTGTAAGGTCATCGTTGAACTCTATTTTCTTCGAAAGTACAATGAAAAATATGACATATGGTTTTTCTGCATTCAGAAAAGAATGATCTACCAGGTGTATACATATGAAACCGGTATTTTTTCAAGAAAAAAACACATTTATTTCAAGAGAATGATAACAAATATTTTATTCAAAGTATACGCCCTTGCTGGCTACACATTTTGTCCACCTCTCAGGCAATTTATGGATACCTTTCCAAAAAAAGTCTTCGTTTTTCGAAGCAAACCAGTCATCGAGCCATTTTCCAATATTTTCGTAAGAAGTGAAGCTGTTTTTGCGTCTGACCATCGTCTTCATCCAGCAAAGCCTGCAATTCGACGTCCTCAAACGATTTCGGTGGTTTGCCGCGGTCAGCGTCTCTCACATC
>NC_046658.1:32022216-32029862 GCF_010883055.1 Belonocnema kinseyi
GTATTTCGACATTTTCAAGAGCGAAAAAAATCACGATGTCATATGAAACTTGAAATGTTTGGTATTGAATATTGTTGACAGATGACAATACGCCAATTAGCATAAATGGTAAGTTGCGACAGTGCCTACAAGTGTGCCTACTGGCCGCTAAATGGCAATACCGGTTTCATATGTATACACCTGGTATGTCTATAGTGTTTCGAAATTGCAATAAAAATTTCTTAAATTAACAGTAAGCTTAGTCAAAGTTACCCTACTTTTGAAGACTAATTTCTCGGCTCGTAATGATTATTTCACAAATTTACAAGATTAATAACATCTACTGACTTTTCATCTGCAAGCTGGGTCCTAAGCCCCGAAGGTCACAATGCATACGCTGTGTTTAACATCTGGCACCAATCTCAAGAAAACCTTCTTAAGTTCATTTCTGAATTTTCCCTTGATTCTCGAATGAAATGAACGAAATTTTAAGTTCCGACAAAATTTACTAAAAATACTTCCCTGACGTTTAACGGATTTGCACGTTTCTTAAAATTCTGAGTCAAATGATATATACTTTTAGGAGTCACTTTTTTCATAAAAATGAAATGCAATAATTCTCCAAAGTAGGGTAACAGGTTATTGTTAGTATAATACTATTTTTTTATGAAAAAAGTTAATCCTAAAATTATGTATCAATCGATTCAGAATATCACGAAACGTGCAAATCCAGTGAACGTCAGAGAAGTATTTTTAGCAAATTTATGCAACTTCCGTCAAGATTGGTAGTTACTTGCCTTCAATTTACTCCGTGGAGATACTCCCTTGACCTCTGTTTTTTCATATTTATTGAAATAATTTGTTTAGATAGGTACATATACTTGCAGATGAAAAGTCAATAGATGTTATTAATGCTGTAAATCTGTGAAATAATCATTACGAGTCGAGAAATAATTCTTCAAAAGTAGGGTAACTTTGACTAAGTTTATTGTTAATATAATGCCATTTTTTATTTAAAAAGTGACTCCTAAAAGTATATACTAATCGATTCAAAATTTCACGAAATGTGCAAATCCGTTGAACGTCAGAGAAGTATTTTTAGCAAAGTTTTGCAACTTCCGTCAAGATTGCTAGTTACTTGCCTTTAATTTACTCCGTGCACATACTTCGTTGATCTCTGTTTTTTCATATTTATTTAAGAAAATTTTATTATCATTACGAGCCGAGAAATAACTCCTCAAATTTCTCAAATACTACAAAAAAAAGTGTTTTCTATTGCAGTCTTACTCTCTAATTGTGAAATAATAATGATAGGCCCGGAAATTATTTTCGAAATTATCCCAATGTAATGTTTCGATTAGATGAAAATTCAAATGGAGCATTTTCAAAATTTCAAACCCTGACGTTCAACGAATTTGCACGTTTTTTGAAATTCTGAATCGAATGATATATACATTTAGGAGTCACTTTTTTCATAGAAAACGGTATTATAGTAACAACAACAAAAGTAATGATTATTTCACAAATTTACAAAACAATAGGCATGTAACAATAGGTATGTAAAACCATTGATAATAATTATAACTTATGTGGAATGCCTGGATTGGTAAACAAGTTAGGAAAATAAAGCTTTAACGATCAACTAACATTGAAAATATTGACCGATTTTTTTCAATCTTCTTTTGATTTACTCATAATAATAAAACGAGGCTATTGCAGTACATTAAAGTTTAATTAACGAATATTGTACAAGATTCTGATTTTTATCCGCTGTGTCTAATCTCAGACAATGTGAGGGTCTCGCGAGGCCAAAAACTGTCCGTTCGACAAACTACCACCCGCTGCAAGGGTACCGTTTTCCAGACAATGCCTGAACCTGGCTGACGGTCCCCTGATTATTACTTTCTCGCAGGAAATTTTTTTCACACTTTTTTTTACTGTGTAGCCTTTTTCTGAAAATATTCCAACTGTGATTGGCTGTCGAAATTTTTTTTCCACTCAGAAGCTCCACTCTTTGGGGCGTGCCCATCATATTTCTGTCTCTCTCGCACACTCAACTCAGAATTCTCACGAGTGTCCCCAGCCCTCTTAATATCGCTCGTCTAAATGTTCCTAGGGAAATCGAGTCAATTGTCGAGAATGGGAAGTGCTGCATATACTGGAACTTTATATTCTCGACAATTGTTTCTGTTGCTCACTCGAGGCCTGACATAGTTCTTTTTGACTTCGAGAAGCGAACCATGTTCATTATCGAATTTTCGGCACCAGCTGACAAAAACATCATAGCCAAGGAGAATGAAAAGAAAGAGAGGTATCGAGACCTTATAAGGGAGTTGCAACGATTGTACCCGGAATATTCTGTTAAACTAATCGTCCTTATCATCGGCGCTCTTGGAGGTGCCAAGCTTTCACGCGCTAATGGCCTAAAAAGCATCCCTGCCTGTCAACAGTACGCTAAAACACCTGCGGGAAAAATGCAGAAGGCGGTAGTCAATGGGTCGCTCCGTGTTCTTAGGGTGCACGAGGCTTTTACTGGATCGTCGTATTGATTCTGTTGCAGACTGTAATCGCCTATTTAACGGTCGTGAGACGTGGCTGTGGCTGAAATTTTACCGCGATTTCGCTGGGAACGGGTGCAATTTTTCAGATTAGCACCCGCTGCCGATGAAATCCTGCGATTGTCCTTATGACAAATTTTTAATTATATATATGTACGTAATTTAGAAGTTAAAAAGCGGTAAGGTTGCTCAGTGTTCGTTAAAGCCGAAGGAGCTTTAACAAAAGAGAATTCACAATCACAAAATTACTGTTGTCGATGCTTTCACCTTTAGTTTTAAACGTCTGTGCAAAAAGATCGAGCGCGTAGCGCGAGGTAACTATATTTTTGAGCGCGAAGCGTGAAGTAAATACATTATCGAGCGTGAAGAGCGTGATAAATATACTATCGAGCGCGAAGCGCGAGGACCAACAGTCGCGCGCCCTAGGCGCGCTCAAACGACTTAAATAACGACTTAAATAAAAAATATGTATTCAACAAAAGTAAGGAAATAAACTATAATGTACATAATTATATGTACGCTATTAACATAAAAATAATATAAATATACATACGCAAATATACATACTTATAAATAAATAAACTCATGAACACACTCATATATATTTTTATTTACGGATTTAAGTTTTACCAATGTGTAATTTCAAGGGTAGGATTAAATGATTAACCAAAAAGTAGTTTTCTAAAGTGATATTAAGAAGGTGCATCTCTAATTATTATAGGTAGTTTGCTCCATGGACGAGCACCACGAATAATAAAAGCCCTTTGCATTTCACACGTACGGTGTGGCTACATTTTCCGACGTTAAGAAGTCCTGCTCTTTCACAGCCGTAGTCAAAGAAATGAAGGATCAGACTTTTAACTAGGAGCATACGCGTTGAAGTAGAAAGTGATTCTTTATTCCTGTTAAGTTGGTGGAGGACTCTAAATGTTTTCATCGAAATAACCACTACTTGTTCATTCCAAGTAAGAGTGCGATTAAGAATATACCTTAAATCCTTCACAGGTTGTACAAAGGGGATGAGACGTCCATCGATCAAGAGAGGAGGTAGGGTTGCAATTGTTTCCAGTGATGGAGAGGAAGAAGGTCTTATGATTATAGCCATTGTTTTATCAGGGTTAAGAGTAAGGCCACTTGTCGAGGCCCGCTGCACCACCAGATTAATATCCGTCTGTACACTTTGAAATAAGCTCATAAGATTGGAAATAAGCAAGGAAAGGTAAAGCTTAAAACGGCAAGCATATTTGTGATAGTTGCAAGGTCGAAGCTCGCTACCAAGTTCAGAGGTATAACTATTAAATAAAGTGAGTGCAAGCGTGGATCCCGGAGGGACACCACTTTTAACCTCCCCACAAACTGACCGTTCATTATTGCTAATTTTTACTCTTTCAGACCGATTACTAAGTTACGATTCAAACCATTTAACAGCCATGTTTGAGAGGTGGAGCGATTTGAGCCTAGTCAATTGCCAATTTAAGGTGAGAAGTTATTTTAAGGGAGACTGTAAGTGTACTATGTCTGGCACGGAACCCAGATTCATAAATTCCATTAAGTTATTTGTTTCAATGTGTGAAGTAAGTTGCTGATGGACAATGCGTTTGAAAGGTATAGACAGGGCACATAAGATGGATATAGGACGGCTATCACTAGGAGAGGTAGGGTTAGACATTTTAGGAGCAGGGCGAATAATCGCCTCTTTCCAGGAATCTGGTAATTTTCCTATCTGCAGAGATGCATTCTAGATATGCAAGAGAATTGGGCCGATGACTGGTAAAGCAAGGCGAATCATTTTAATTGAAATACCATCAGAACCTTAAGCACTCGATTTTACATCAAAGAGTTTTTAATTAGGGTTTCTTGCGATATGACAGAAAAGAATAATTTACTATAATCAAAATTAGAGGAAACTGAGGACGGTGAAGGAGTGATATTTGCAAGGAGTGTGGATTTTGTAGTAAAAGCTGTCAAAAGTTCTGCAGGGGGGAAATTTTTATCAGGAGCCAAGTGTTTAGAAGGAATAAGTCCAAGCCGTCTTAAAAGAAGCCAGATGTTTTCTTTTTTATTCCTGTTTTTGATAGAATTGTAATTACATTGATTGTATGAATCTCGGACTTTGGTTTGCACTAAGTTTCTCAATTTACGAAATTTGGCTTGAATAATACTATTTTTTGTTCTTTTAGCCAATCTATGTTTTTTTTCTTTTTCTTTTATTAAATCTTTAATATAAGAAATGATTCGAGGAGTAGAGGTCTTTTTTGCTTTTGGGGGTATGGAGAGGCACAAATTTGTCAAACGCTGAAGATAAAAATGCAGTCCGACAAATCATCTTCCTATTTTTATCCTTTTCAATAAAAATACTATTCCAATCATAAGTAGAGAGGCGCTCAAGAAATTCAGTGTCATTTATATTCTTAGGATTGCGTATGGACAGGGGCAGTCTAGAAAAATTAAAATTTTGAAGGAGTTTAATATCAAGAAACATCAACTTTACAGTCAATGTAATACTAAATATTTCTCTAATTTTCAACCTTTATAGACAAATTACATGTGTTTGGAATCAGAAAAATACGTAGATTCCAAATATATTACTTTTAAGTCACTGATTGCAAAGTTACGAATTTTTTAGTCTGACATTTTTTCCCCATTTTCTAACAAAGGACCCCTGAGGAAAGGGATGATCTGGCCAAGCTCGCAGGTACTACCCTGAAAGTAGGTTGTATGGCAGCCAGGGCAGAATACCCTGCCCAGGGCAAGAGCGTACCGACCACTGGTCTACAGCAATGATCGGCAAACTACTGCCGCGTGGCAGCCCTAGCTGTCATGTCGGGTCCAGTCTCAATCTCGTGGCAGTACCTGCTGCCGCCAAAAAAGTCCAGGCTGCCACGGCTGCTTCTTTTCTTAAGCGGTTGGCGTTAAAGGGATTAAAATTAAAAACTAAAAATTCTTAAATTTCAAAATTAACATTTTGAAAGTGTGAAATTAGTAATCTGTGGAATTTTTCGATCAAAAAGAATCTAAGAAACATCTTAAAAACCTGAAATTCAATCAATAATAACACATTTAGTTTTACATTCATTTTTCATTATTAGAAACGTTTTTGTTTTCAAAATTAGCATCGAATGGCATGGTATAAGCCTATAAAATTCTTATAATATTCGATGTTCTTATATATAAAATATAAAATTACTTTTCATGTAGGAATACGAACAGTTTCTTTTAGTTAAAAACAAGGACTTTGAAGCAACAACATTTAAAATGTGTGCTTTCGTGAAATTTAATTTTTATCATAAGAATATTTTTAATTTCCAAACTGAGTGCCCAAGTGCATGACAATTTGAAGACAATATTTTTAGTTTTAGAATTGGTTAAAACCTTGAGGGCATTTATTATTACAATTTGTAATCAAAAATATTTATAATTAAGAAGAAATAAGTAATTTGCCGTCGCTTCAAATTTCACTTTTCAAAAATTTAAGTTTTATGTTTCCTAGAAAAAGTTTAGTCATTCGCTTTTTACTTTCGGGGTTTATTTTATTTTTAAATTCAATTTGTTAAAATCTTAAGGACATTTATTGTTACAATTTGTAATTAAAAAAATATATAACTAAAAAGAAATAAGTCATCTGCCGTCGCTTCAAATTTATTGATAACGTTAGTCAACGTTTTGAATTTAGTTGAAAGTAACTGTTAATAAAAATTTTAATATTTCAAAAAATTGATTTTTAACTTCCCAAGAAGAATTTTAGATGTAAATAATCGCAAAAAATCACATATTTCGAATTTTAACTTTTAAATCGCTATTATAAGATATTTAAAAAAATTGATTGGTAACTTTTTATCACCATTGAGTACTCCATCTCACAATGAACCCTCGCCGAGAAAATCTAACAAAACCGCACCCCACGCACGAGAACCATAGCGTTGACGAACAAAGCCCGGCAGGCGAAAAAAAATTCTTGGGTCAACTCTGCTCTGACCTGAAAAGCGCGCAAAAAGTTTGCCGACCACTGGTCTAGAGCAATGGCCGGCACGCTCTTGCCTAGGGTAGGGAAGCCTGCCCTGGCAGCCCTACGACCTACTTTCAGGGTAGTACCTGCGAGCTTGGGCAGATCACTCCTTTCCTCAGGGGTCCTTTGCTAGAAAATGGGGAAAAAATGTGAGACTACAAAATTTGTAATTTTGCATTCAGTGACTTAAAAGTAATATATTTGGAGTCTGCGTATTTTTCGATTCCAAAGACATATAATTTTTCTAAAAAGGTTGAAAATTTGAGAAGTATTTAGTATTAAATTGAGTGTAAAGATGATGTTTCTTGATATTAAACTCCTGAAAAATTTTAACTTTTCTAGGCAAGTAATATATCATTGGAATCGGGAAAAGTCGTGGATGCTGATAATGCTATTTTCAAATCGCTAGTTGAAAAATTAGAAGTTGAAAAATTTCCTTACTTTGACATGCATGTGGACAAAAGACCTTTGCTGGAGTAAGCTTACTCACACTACGGTACATGAATAGAACGAACAGTAGTAGAAAAAATTAAGTCGGGTGGAGCCTGACACTACCTGAAAATTAAGCAAAAAATTTGCCGACCACTGCTCTAGAGCCCTGGCGAAAGATTCCATGGAGGCCATGAGGTCTTCATTCGGCTTCATAGGTAGACGATGAATTTCCAGCGTCGTACGCAGAGCCGCTTGTTCGTTGACATTGAGCGCATGCTCGAGAGTTACCAGTTTGGCTTTCAAATCATTCGCTTCCTTCTTCACAAGTTCAATTTCCTCATTTTGACCATTGGATCTGGATTCGAACGAGTCGATACGCGTGGTGCTATTATTTAATTAATTCTTAATTTTCGAGAGGATGGAATTCAGTTGGTCATTAAATTGTAACTGTCTTGTTTCAAATTCACTGAATATTGTCAGAATCTCACGTGACTGCGCAAGCGCTTCGCTTTGGCCTCCCTTTCGACCAATTATTATTATTTTTTAAATGTTATTGGTTTATCCAGTGACCACATGTACCAGGTGTATACATATGAAACCGGTATTGCCATCTAGCGGCCAGTAGGCACACTTGTAGGCACTGTCGGAACTTACCATTTGTGCTAATTGGC
>NC_046658.1:32029962-32047837 GCF_010883055.1 Belonocnema kinseyi
CGCATACTTTGAATAAAATATTTGTTATCATTCTCTTGAAATAAATGTGTTTTTTTCTTGAAAAAATACCGGTTTCATATGTATACACCTGGTATCAATCAATTTTTTTGCGCAAACTGTTTCGGATAATCCTATGAGGTGCTGGAGTGTACAACGCATACCTATGGCCCTAAAAAGATATATACAGGGTTGGCCATATTCGACGAAAAGATTTGGCAACACTGTAACTTTTGACAGAGATGACAGATCGAGTAATGACGTGGCGCATTTGAAGCATCAGTCTAAGGAGATTTTTGCCATGGAGCAGTACACTCTTCGCGAACGCCCTCAGATTGTTGAAATTTACATTCAACAAAACAAGTCAATTCGAAAAACTCAACGTGCATGGAGAGAAATAAATAAAGTGAAAACTGCGCCTTCTGCGAGTACATTGTATCGTTTGTATGAAAGAATTTTCATCCGGTGAGGCACTTACTAATCCCAAGCTCTGAAAGTTTGGGAAATGAAATAGGAGGTAATAAAGTCCATGTCTCTGCTTTGTTCCGGTGGAAATTTTGAGAAAAATTTTGTTTGAAGAAAATACCAGTGGAAGTTTTCTTTCCCAACTTACGTCCACACGGAATGAGATTTGGTGTTAAAAATTTGGCACGATAAATAGAAGGCATGCAAGAATATGTCTCTGGTCTTAAATAATTAGAATAGTGAAAAAATGTTTTTTTTAATTACTGTTTTTGAGAAATACCGACCGTGCTGTCTTCCAACCCTGCAAGCAATGTGCGATGTTGTCAATGGGCTAGTTATGAGGTTTATATCGATCAAAGTGGGGCAAAACAACATAAATAGCTCACGTACACTATGCATAAATAATGCAAAAACTAATGTTTGCATTTGAAATGCAAATAAACATATTTGCCTGACATACGTACCAGTCTGGTATGAGCTGTGTCAAAGCAGCACTAGCGCAGCGAGTAGACAACTTCGAACTTCTAGGGTCTGTGGGTAAAACAGATTGGATGATTACCGTCAGAGAAAGTTAAAAGTCAAACTTCTGCTGTAAAACCTAAATGTGTCCGTCGATATTCATTATTTGCATAAATAAACTTTTTTCTTCCTCCAACTCTGTGCAAGGCCACAAACGATCCTTTAATATTTATTAACATTTCCCGAAAAAACTTTCCGCGTTATTTAAACTATTTTATTTTTCAATATGGGTGCAAAAATATTGATTTTTCTACAGAAAAATTCGTTTTTTTTTCTATTTCAACTTTTTAAATTAGGAACTTCATGATTACTTCAGCAAAATTGATAATTTTTTTTATCAATTTTATGATTTTTTAAAACAAATTTAATAAACAAATGGATTATTCGGGCATCTGTCGTTGCAAAATTTTTTTGTATATCAAACTTTCAATTGGGATCTTCATAATAAATTCAGCAATATTCATGATGATTTGATCAATTTTATGATTTTTGAAACAAATTTAACAAACAAATGCATTATTCGGGCATCTGTGGACGGAAAAATGCGTTTTTTTCGATGTCAGACTTTTTAAGTGAGAACTTCATGGTGATTTCAGCAAAGTTCATAATTGGTCGATGAATTTTATATTTTTTAAAAAACAAATTTAATAAACAAGTGCATTATTCGGGCATCTTTCGATGAACAAATTATTTTTTTCGATGTCAGTTTTTTCATTATGAACTTATTGATAATTGTCGAAATATTCGAAATTATTTGATAAATTTCATGATTTATTTCAACAAATTCAATGAACAATGCATTATTTGGTCATTTCTCTATGGTAATACTCGTCTTTTTCAATGTAAGTGTTTTTATTAAGCTACACCATAATAATTTAGCTTGTATTTCTCTATTCATTTGTTTTTTGTGCTAAAAGTCTGATATCGAAAAAAAAAAAAGAATTTTTCCGTCGACAGATGCCCCAATAATGCATTTGTTTATTAAATCTGTTAAAAAAATTATAAAATTATGAATTTTGCTAACATTATCAAAAAGTTCCTAATTTAAAATAATTGAAGTCGAAAAATACGAATTTCTTTATAATATAAACAATTATAATCTTAAAAGACAATTTCTTAAATATAATATTGTTCCCATTCAAATTTCTTGCAGTATAACTTGAAAAACCTATAATTATGGAAAATCGTAGAAAACATTTTTTCAACAAATATTTTGTTTACAAAGCATTTTATTGTTTATCGTCTAATATTGGAACATCTTTAACTAATGTACTCTATGCAACTTGTGTGATTTCAACAATTTTCCTGTTATTGATTAGCACCGGGAATGCCAAATAGAAAAAATGTCCATTTTTTTCCTCATATTTGTTTTTTTATTAAAAAATTGAGTATAGAATGCAGCGGCTTTGCAGACGCTCCTGTCTATTAGCAGGTTCCCCCTATAGCCTGCTACACTTTTTAGCGATGAACGTTGTTCAAAAATCTCTTCCTACATAGGTCTAATTGTTCGAACAATAATTTTGTGTAGAATAGATGTAAATATTTTATACAGCGTATTTAGACAAGTTATTTGTAGTTCCTTTATTTGAACAAGTCGCCTTTCTTCGGTAGGAGCACAGTGCGTCCTAACTCTATACAAAGTGGAATTGGTGTCTCCGACTTTAAATATGATGTCAAGATCCGGGTTAGACTTTGATTTGTATAAATAAACTTCTTCCATCAGAAGTTCCTGATACTATCTAGATCTGCAGCAGAGAACTTCTTTGCATCCCTAATTGCTTTTTTCACCTCTTCGACAGTGAATGATGGGCATTCCTTCTCAGATGTAATGAGGTTGTCGCATAGCTCCTTAAAGAGGATAATATTGTCAGTGTCTTCCTTCAAGATTTGCCGAACCTCGTAAATTTGTCTCCAGAAAGTTTCGACATCCACGTTCTTGGGTGGTCAGCTAGAAACTATTTTTTTTCCCTGACCCATGTGTAACTAATTTGTGCGAAACCCATTTTATAATAAGACAATGTGCTATAGGTGCGGAAAGTAGGCTGTTGCACATGAGTGTAAGGTTTGCTGTAAGAGCCAAAGGCGATTCGAAGGGGAGTCATAGGTAAGTCGGAGCAGGCGAGTTGGAGGGAAGCTGAAGGCGAGCAGAAAATTGCCCGAAAAACAGCCGATGGCAAATACTGTAAACCTTACAAGAATTAAAGCTGTTTACTTTCTGCACTCAAAAAATTCTGGTTATACCTGCTAGAATGCGGAGTAATTCAACTAGAATAGAATGTTAAATGCCCCTTTACAATAAATTCTGGTTAGAATTATCAGAAGTTTCTGTTTGAGAATATTCTGGGTAATGTTACCAGAAACTCGAGTAACTATAACCAGAATTTCGGGTAAGGTTAACCAGAAATCTTTAACAGATAGTTTTTTCGTAGCGTGGGAATATAAAATTATGGTCGACATAACCAGATATTCTGGTGAACTCAACCAGACATTCTGGTAAGCTTAATCAGATATTCTGGTAGCCATCGATTTTCATCTATCGAATTTGGATACTCTTCTACCTTCATGAACTCTTTCTAATCCCCTCTGAAAATATATGGACTGCGTCTCAAAGAAAATGATCTAACAAAGGTATCTAAATACAGAGTGCAGCAAATATGCTCCGCTTCGCTAAAATTTCGTCCTATATATAGATATATTAATAAATGGCTCGGTTTGGAAGTATCCCTGTACCCTGTATTTACAACAGATTGTTACTTGACACATCCAGTAACATGATATGGAACAAAAGTAGAGTTCAGGAAATGGACGTTCTGATGATTGCCTCCTGTGGAAACTATATTGTCAGTTACAACAATATAGTTTTGAGTATTAACTTTTTTTTTTACTTGACGTCAAAATTTTGTTCTATCAAACAAAATAGAACATCTCACCGAAAATATCCACGATGCAAAATACTTCGCCATGTATAAAGTTATCAGTAAAATCAACATATTTTGTAAAAGCAAAATGTGCAAAAATTTAAGAAATTAGAAAAATCAGATACTTTAAGAATGTATTGAAAAGAAAAAGATTATGAAACTTACAGAATGATTATTAGTATGATAAAAAATCAAGCCAAGTTTCCATAACTTTTTTCCTTTTAATACGTTATTAAAGTGTGCGATGTGGGAAGAGTGGGACGATGGTCGTGGGGGCTAAAGCTAAAGCTTAATTTTCAGGTATGGTCAGGCTCCACCCGACTTAATTTTTTCTACTGCTTTTTGGTCTATCCATGTTCCTTAGTGTGAGTGAGCTTACTCCAGCAAAGGTCTTTTGTCCACAGGCATGTCAAAGTACGGAAATTTTAAATTTTCTAATTTTTCAACTAGACATTTAAAAATAGCATTATTAACATCTACGCGTTTTTTCGATTCCAGTGATATATTACTTGCCTAGAAAAGTTAAAAATTTGAAGGAGTTTAATATCAAGAAAAATCAGCTTTACAGTCAATTTCATACTAAATACTTCTCCAATTTTCAACCTTTATAGACAAATTACATGTCTTTGGAATCGGAAAAATACGGAGATTGCAAATATATTACTTTCAAGTCACTGATTGCAAAATTGCGAATTTCTAAATCTCACATTCTTTTTTCCCATTTTCTAACAAAGGTCCCCTGAGGAAAGGGGTGGTTTGGCCAAGCTCGCAGGTACTTCCCTGGAAGTAGGTCGTAGGGCAGCTAGGGCAGGTTACACTGCCCTGGACAAGAGCGTGCCGATCACTGGACTAGAGCAGTGGTCGGCATGCTTCTGACCAAGTCAGGCTACCCTGAGTGGGCGCACTCGAATTGCGCCAGCGGTCAACCACCCTCCCAAACTGAAACCTAAGTTGCACTAGGAAAAGAAGGTGTAAAAGTAGGTAGTTTTCAGATGGCATGAATTGCGCTTGGGCTTTCTTCAGGTGCACCTCCTATAAAAAAGGGACAATGGGCGAGAAGTCTTGAAATACTCCTCCCATGAAAAACAACGTGCGATTGGAACCGACAAATGTGTTTTCTGTTTCCTTACTATGTTCTAGCTAGAATGTAAAAGTGAAATATAGGTATTTCTTATATTTCTGCATGAAACATATAATTATTAACATTATTTGAAAATGTTTTTTGTGCATATTAATACTTTCTATCAAAAAAGATAAATTTTCGACAAAAATTTAATTAGTTGCATTTAAAGTAAAAAAAAAATTTCGATCAAAAAAACTAATTTAAAATTTTAGAAATCATTTTTTATCGCAGAATATAATTTTTGACCAAAAAGATGAATTAGTTAGTAAGAAGATGAATATTCTGCAATCACAGGATCTAAGTATAAAAAGAAGCTTTAAATTTTAACAGAATTTGCAAAAAATCAACCGTTTGTGGTAAGTTCTGTTTTTCAAATCTATTGTTTGAATTCAAATAATGCAACTAAAATATATCAAACATATTTGGTCAAAAAGACTGATTCGCAATTATGGAAATACTGTTTAATAATTAATTTTTTATTATTTTTAAATAATACTTATAATTACATCTTTTTGAATATTTGGAAACGAATAATAAAATAAATCATATAATTAATTATAGAAATTTTAAAATAATTATACAAACATATAAATAATATCAATATAAAAACGTTATTCATATTAATTAATTTGGTACCAATAATTGATGAAACTGTTTAACTCGAGCGTTAACATTTTGATTAAAGTTCTGTAGACGATCACTCATGTTTGATATGCACCCCTGATTTAACAAAAGAATCAAAAAATGTGTTTATTCACTGGAAACCTTTTTGGAATTCTTTAAAGTTTTCGTCTGAAATCTTTAACCAAATCTACATTTTTTCAATCTTTTAGCGTTTAAAATTCTTTGTCAATCTCTTCACATCTTCTACTGGAATTTACTCGATTATTTATTTATTTTTAATCTTACAAAACTGAAACATTTTGCTTTAAAATATTCTATTTGTTTTTGAAATTTTCGAAATTTAATTCATTTTTCAAAATAAAAAATCTAAAAAAAATTGTCCTGCAACGCTAAAGAATTGTTTTCATTTTCTTGAAATCTTAAAAAATAAAATTTTATTCATTAAAAATATAAAGTAAAAATAATTTAATTATTTCAATGAAAATAATCATTTCCGGCTTCTCAAGTTTTTCAGTATTTAATTAATTATTAGCTAATTAATTTTGTTCAAAATATTAAATTGCATAAAGATTTAATTTAAACTCTTTTAAATTAAGTGGCATAAACTGATTATTTAATTTCAGATTTCAGAAACTTAAAACTTCAAAAAGAAATTCAACTTTTAATTATTAATTTGACTAAATAATGATTGCACTATTATTTAATATACTGTTTAATAATTATTATTTTATTATTTGGAATAATACTTAAAGTTACATCTTTTGGAAAATTTGGTAACCAGTAATATTAATAATATAAATAACATAATTAATTATTTCATAATAATAACATTATATTATCGATATTTCGATAAGTTTCCAAAGAGCTGAAAAAATGGTATAATCTGGTTACGGCGTTTCTCTTCTCATCTCTTAATCCAAATTTGGACTTATTAAGGCAAATAAAATATCGTTGGAGTCGCCAAAAATAGTAGATTTGGAATATAATATTTCTAAATTATTAATTTCAAAATTACGAAAATGTAGATATCCTATTTTTTCATTACCACTTAAAAAGGACAGGGGCAATTTATTTCAATATTATCCAGGAAAAAGTAGGAGGAGAACTCTATTAGTCAAGTAGGTATTGTATTCTGGTAGCTGGCGCAATTCAGGAAGCGAAGGATGAGGGCCGCCTGGCTAGCAGGTGAAACTCTGACCGCTGACGCACTTGGTGTGCACCGCCCTGACCGGGATGACCAACGACCTACTTTCTGGTCAGGTACCTGTGAGCTTGGGCAGACCATTCCTTTTTTCAGGGGTCCTTTTTTGGAAAATGGGAAAAATATTGAGATTAACAACTTCTTAATTTTGCAATCAGTGATTTGAAAGTAATACATTTTGAGTCTACGTATTTTCCGATTTCCAAAGACATGTAATTTGTCTATAAAGGTTGCGAATTTGAGAAGTATTTAGTATGAAATAGAATATTAGGCTGAAGTTTCTTGATATTGAACTCCGTCAAATATTTAACTTTATTAAGCAAGTAATATATCATTGGAATTGAAAAAATGCGTAGATGCTGATTATGCTATTTTCAAATCGCTAGCTGAAAAATAAAAGTGTTAAAACTTCCTTACTTTGACATGCCTGTAGACAAAAGATCCCTGCTGGAGTAAGCTCACTCACACCGATGTCCATGAACAGACCAAAAAGTAGTAGAAAAAATTAAGTCGGGGCGGGCCTGACCATACCTGAAAACTGAGCAAACACGAAAAAAAATACACTGTAAGATATACTCGGAAAAGTGATAAAATATTACTCTGTGGCGCAGTAACGGAGACTTTCGTGCAAGCATAGAGTAATTCTTACACTTTGGGAAAAATTAGCGAACCTCACTGCATCAAAGTGCAAGATTTACTCTGTGAAATTGTAAATTCGTATCCAGATCGAATGGGGATGAGTGATAATTTAACAATGTTACCCAGTATTATAGTATTATAGTTTCGCATTAGAAATCTCTCGCATCAACAAGCAAAAGTCACAGTTGTGCCCTAGTACAATGGTCGGCAAACTTTTTTCTTCATTTCCAGGTATGGTCAGGTTCCACCCGGCTTAATTTTTTCTACTACTTTTCGGTCTATCCAAGTACCGTAGTGTGAGTGAGCTTACTCCAGCAGGCGTCTTTTGTCCACAGGTATGTCAAATTAAGGAAACTTCAAAACTTTTAATTTTTCAATTAGCGATTTGAAAATAACATTATTGGCATTTACGAATTTTTCCGATTCCAATGATACATTACTTAACTAGAAAAGTTAAAAATTTCAAGGTATTTAATATCAAGAAACAACAACTTTACAGTCAATGTAATGCTAAGTACTTCTCAACTTTTCAACCTTTATCGATAAATTTCATGTCTTTGGAATCGGAAAAATGCGTAGATTCTAAATATATTACTTTGAAATCACTGATTGCAAAATTAAGAATTTTTCAATCTCAAATGTTTTCCCATTTTCCAATAAAGGAACCTTGAAAAAAAAGATGGTTTGCCCAAGCTCGCAGGTACCTGACCAAAAAGTAGGTCGTTGGTCAGCCCGGTCAGGGTAGCCTGACTTGGTCAGGAGTATGCCGACCACTGCCCTAGTACAGAATCGTCGGTAGACATTCCATTACAGCAGCTTGAAATAGATGATGTAATATAATGTTAAATTTACCCCAAAAAATGTTTTATTTTTAATAACCGCATTCAATTTATTTGTGAAATCATGCAATTGCACGTGCGGTCACTTACAAACGTAATCCAGCGCTTAAACGCTAAGAAAAATCGCACTCTCGTGGGATTCGAACCCTACCTATTTAAACAACCTAAAAGCCTAAGGTCTATGTCGGACGCTCTAGCTAATTACGCTAATGTATCGCTTTGATTCTGTTGACAAAATCTCAATCAAGAATTTACGCTGATAAGCCAGGGCTAATAGAGGAATATATTTTTGTTCTATTTTCTTGTTTTACACATTTTATATAAACAGGTGGATTTACAAATGCTCAAGGAAAATATTTCAATTTAATTAATTAATATTTTAATAACTAAATGTTTAATTTAAACATTCATTTAATTTGTCATTTTTTTTACAAATTCTGAGGCTCAAAAATGTAATGGATTTGTTATTTTCAGATGTATTGTAAGTATATAAATATTTTTATTTAATTTTTAATAATGAAAGTAAAAACAAAAGCAACTTACACAAATAATTTATTGAAACATTAGAGTTGAAAAAATTGTTTAAGATACAAGGTACTTAAACCTGATTAATATTCTAACTTTGAAGTTGAGTTTGAACATTGAATCGAAGGCTAGCTAAAATTAGAAGAAATAAGTCTTAAAAATGAAAATTTTTTAATGCTAAGAATTTTATAAAATTTTTCTGGAAGCTATAGTAATTATTTATACATTTTGATAAAATATAGGAATGCACATTATGTGATATAATAAATAGTATAATAAATTGCGAACAAAGGTAAGTGAAGTAAACGGTGTTTATTTACATATTTTTTAATTTAATTCCTGGAACAATATTTGAAGGGTTGCAGTATACCGAATTAGGTATCTAACAAACAAAAACAAAATTGGTTAAAAAACCGAAATAGCACTCTGTAAAATCGAAATCAGCCTATAAAGATAAAAACAAAAGTTGCTTCCTAGCTTAAATGTTTCTGATTTGAGGCAAAAAAAAGTATGATTAAACACAATTATCCAATTCCGAGAAATAAAATGCGGAAGTTTACAATCTCAAAGAGATTCAAATTTCTTGGGTTTTGAAAATTGTGTTTAAACAGGGACTGTAGATTTATTCTTTGACTTTAAGAGGGCTGTCTACTAGCGTAGGAACTCTAAGTTGAGTGTGCGAGAGAGACAGAAATATGATAAGCACGCCCAAAAGGGTGGAGCTTGTTAGTGACAAAAAAAATTTTGACAGCCAATCATAGTTGGAATATTTTCAGAAAAAAAGGGTACGTAGTAAAAAAAGTTTGAAAAAAATTGTCTGGGAGAAAGTCAACATCAGGAGACCGTCACCTTGGGTCAGGCATTGTCTGGAAACCGCTACCCTTGCGGGGGGTGGTAGTTTGTCAAGCGGACGGTTTTCGGCCTCGCGAGAACTTTCCATTGTTTGATATTAGACACAGCAGAGAAAAATCCGAATGTTGTACAATATTAATTAAAAATTTTTTAATATGCTGCATTAGCATCGTTGTATAATTCTGAGTAAATCAAAAAAAGGTTGATAAAAATAGGTCAATATTTTCAATCTCAACCGCATAGGTTCCTACTTCCTATTCCCCAAAAGGGAACGTGTTTTTTTCCTTGTAATTGTACCGACAGATAACCTCACAGAGATGTCTTCTATTCCCCAAAAGTGCTCAGATTTCGAGATTATTTCATTCATTCTAATAAGTTCACAAAATTTGTGTAATAAATTGTTTTAATTCCTTCATATGGAATATATGATTTGAAAATTTAATCAATTTAAGTCCGCCTCTCTAGAGTTAAAATTATTTTAATTCACACATTTAAAAATACTTTTTTGATGCATTTTTTAAGACTTTTAAATAAATGATTAAAATGTAAATTTTACTAAGTCGATTTAGAGGAATAGGATGTGTTCACTTTTTCTGTTCTCGTTGGAGGATACTTAGACGGAGGAAAAATTGCGTATTCATAGAAATAGAAATTCTTAATTTTTCTGAATGTAACGCTTATTACCGGGCTTCTGACTCTTTTACGAATCTAAGCATACCGCACAAGTAATAATTGTTAACAATAGTTTTTCGTTAATTAACCGTGAGGAGTCTAAATAAAGTTTGAGACGTTGAAAATCCTCTTTTTCAATTTTCGTCTGATCGAAACATATGGTGGAGATAATTTCAAAATATACTTAATATTTTTAGAGATTTGTTTAAAATTCATAAATTTATAACGACTCCGAGAACTTTGAAAGATATTACAATAATTTGAAGAAATTTTCAAGATTTTCGGGTATTTTATAATCTTCAAAGACATTTTCACCAGCTTTTTACTTAGATCATGAGAGATTTAACAAATATCAATGTACTTTAATACATTTTCCATGCAGTCGTAAAATATAATTTCAATATTTTATAATATTTTTAAATATTCCATTTCATTTTCAACATATGTAAGCAATTTCAACGGCTTTCCAAGGGTTTTAATAATTCTCAAAAAAAGTTGTGAATATCTAAGCTTGCGAAAGCAAGGAACGCAATAAAAAGAAATTTGTCAAATATTACTTTTTGAAAGTGTTATAATTTCTAAAGCAATATTTCAGTATATTTCAAAACTATCTCCATGATATGCTTCGATTAAACGATAATTCATATGGAGCCTTTTCAAAATGTTAAACGTTATTTTTACTTCTTACGACTATTTTATATGAATGAGTTGTTCACAATTATAAATTATGTGTTACGCTTAGATTGGATTGTTATGCTTTCCGAGACATGTCGTTTAGGCGTAATTTCTCCGAAAGTATTGTGAAAAATATGACTTATGTGGCATTCCTGGATTCAGGAAATAATGAACTATGTGTATGTGTTATTAAAAGTGAATCAATGTTTATTATATCAAAAATAGGCTTCTTCAAAGTTACCCTAATTTGGAAGAATTACATTCAATTTTTCACGCGAAAAGTGACTCCTAAAAGTATATATCATTCGAATCCGAATTTCAAGAAACGCCCACATCTGTTGAGCGTCAGAGTAGTATTTTTAAAATATTTTTGGGAACTTTAAAATTTCGTTAATTTCATTGGTGTCCAAGAGAAAATTCAGAAACGAATCCAAGAAGGTTTTCTTGAGAATGGTACCAGATGTGAATTCCAGTTTGCGTAGGTACACTGTCAAAAATAATATTAAATTTAATATAACCATGTGTATTAAAATTAATATATCAAGCATATGAAATCGCCATTAAGGGCAACTATAATAAATTTCATATATATTCATGTTAATCACTTACAAGAATAATCAGATAATTCTATTTTTCACAATTCAAAATAAGTTTAGCAGTAATTTTCGATTGTAAATAATAAAACATGATACCTTCTTCCTGTTAACCAGAAATAAAATTGGATTTCCAGTCAAAAAGTTCAATTAAGCAAATAAATAACAGACCTAACCTACAATTAACTGTCTTCGCCTTAAATTTTGACTATTTAGAGCGAGATTAGGAAAAAGTTTTACCTTTACATTGCACTTTCACATTGCTATACTGACATTTTTGAGCTGTTCTATTGATGTTGTTTAACGTTTGTGCCCACTGGAAATACAAGAAATTTTAAGCCTAAAGTTGAATTTTCAACTAAATTATATTAATTTCAATAACAAAAAAACGAGTTTTTAACGAAATAGGTCAATTTAAATAAAAAGTTTAATTTTTACTAAAAAGAATCGTTTTTGAACAAAAATGGAATAGGTAAATTTTCAATTAACAATGTAATTTTTTCACAAAAACAAAAAAGAAATTTTCAACAAAACAGTTCAATTTCCAACCAAAGAGATGAATTTTTAATTAAAATCTGGATCATCAACCAAAAAAATTATTTTAAGAAAGTGGTTCGTCTTTCAACCCTAGTTGTTACATTTTTAACCAAGAAGATCAATTTTTTAATAAAAAGATTAATTTTCTGCAGAAAAAACGGATTTTTATAAAAATTCAAGAATTCCTAACCATAAAGTGGAATTTTCATCTAAAAAAGATGACCTTTAAACGAAAAGATTAATTTACTGCCAAAAGACAAATTTTTAATAAAAATCGAAAATTCTCAACCAAAAAGTGGAATGTTTAACTGAAAAGTATGATTTTTGAACAAAATTCAAGAGTTCGGAACCAAAAAGTTGAATTTTCAACCGAAGAAGAAGAATTTTTAAACAAAAAGATAATTTTGCTGCCAAAAATATTCATTATCTGGAAACGTACTAAAAACGTTATCATATGCACTTAAAAAAAATTCTCTAAATTCTAAATGTTTAATGTACATGTAACGTTACTTTGACTCGGGCCCTCTCACCCCCGCCAATCGGTTTCCAACCATATGTTTTGTCAGACCCCCGCCCCTCCACAAGTGGTAACGTAGTTTATGGACGATCCCTTACGGATAAAACAAAAACTACGCGTTCTTTCGAAAAATAATTAATAAACAAATTTGCGGATCTTTTTGAGGTGCAGAATTTGTATTTATTCATATTTTTTCGTGCGTTACATGGTTTAGCCGCTGAGTGGAATTTTGGATTTTTCATTATTTTGCGTACCATGAAAATGTTTATTTTTCAACAAAAATCTGAATTTTGTTATAACATTCTTGTAGGGCGATCAAAAAGAAACGTTTCTCTTTTCTTGCATTTTTTTTATATCGCGCTTTATGGTCTTAAAATTTTCGTTCTTTTTGTTTGATTTTCCAAATGCTATAAGTGTCATTATTTTTTGTTTTGTGAAAAAAAATCTTTAGGTGAAATTGTTTGACTTTCCAGGTACTGCGAATTGCTGTACATAGAATTTTTAAATCTTAAAAAAATGGTCTGAGATTTTTTTTAAATGCTCTAAATTTTAGAATTTTTATCCAAAATAGCTGGTTGATGAACTCGACCTTTCTTTTTGACAACGACAACAACGGCGACAGACACCAAAGTAAAAACTACTTTTTCTGACACAGGGGCCCTCAAAAGGTCGACATTGGGTGTAATCCGCAAAAGTCGTTTTTCACATAAAAGCAATACCTTCTCATTGAGATCAGAATGTAAAAAATTATATAATAAATTGTGCTAATTTTCTGGCATTGAGTGTTATAGAATGTAGTTGAAATTACTTTATTACAATGTGTTATCAGTTAATTGTATTTGAACTTGTAACTCGCATTTTCATATTTATTTCTGTCACGTGCCAGTCATTCTTTATTTACCTGGCAATTGCCTCTTTATCCCCTTTGTAATTTTATTCAAGGTACGTACATACTTGTAAACGAATATCGTCAAAAATAAAGAAACGGAAAGGTCTCACGACATGTTTCAAGGTTTACAATCAATGGAGTGGAAATAAATTATGAAGAGCGAATTGAAGGTTCTGTCGAGTAACTAAAGTAATACCAAAAATCTAATTAAACCGTAAGAAACAGAAAACTTAATTCATTCTACAATTAACTCCCAAGGGGACAAATTTGAATCAGAAAGTGGATCAAAGCGTTTCCAAATTGAGAACAAGTTGACAACTATACAAATAACTACATTTTGAAAATTACAATTATATTCACATCTTCATGTGTAGATGTCACCGACTTTTCCATTGTGCCACAATTTGATCTCCTGCTGCATCCAAATTCGACACCTTGCTCTGGTAATTTGGATAAGTGGAATTTCTCTCAGTGACATAAGTCTAGCCATTTGAATAATTGAAATCATAGAAAAGTCACTGAAATTCCAGTAGTTTTTATTGGTTTTTTAGTAGAAAAAGTTTCTGAAGTTTCAGTGCGCGCCACTAAAATTTTAATTTAATTTTATACTAAAAAACCAGTGATTAAGTGTGCTATTATTTCATATATTTTAAGATTGACAAAAATTATAATGAAACTCGCAGTAAATTTCCAGATATCATTTTTATTTAAAAGTGTATTATGATGTTGAAATGTAATACTAACATCAGGTGACAAGGCTTTAGAGTTACTGTGTTACTTAGACCAAAAGTATTTAAAATTTAAAGTGAAATTTAAGAAAAATCTTATTCTCTAGATAGAAAAATTAAGTTTTCCAAAAAGAGCGTTTGCATATATTAGCTGTTGCACAATTAAAGCATGAAAAACTATCATTACTTATTATAATGATCGATCTTTTTATATCATACATATTTAAAGACAAATATTTAAACATAAATTTAAGACATGGGCGAATACGCAAAAGCGGTTTCAGGGCATTTCGTAATTAAAAATAATGAATGGCTACGTTTGTATCTTCCGCTTGATTTCTTAATCTCACATCGCATCGCCAGCACCCTCCTACAAATCATGAATATTCTAAACTCCAAAGCGTTTGCTTGCTGTTTGGTGTTCATTCAACTTCATTTCAATTGTTAATAAAATGTGTTTTTCATCCATTATTTTAAAATTGTGTTTCTTATTTGGTCTTAGCATTGTGCTAATTATTGATATTTTAAGGTGTTATGTAGGTTACTTTTTTTAAGGTGACTCATTTCGTTAAAAAATTAATTTTCTAAGAAACAGTTTGAAGTAAAAATGGTGCTTTCATCACATATTTTATAAAAGGCGTTAAATTAGAAACTTACGAGGGTCATTTCAAAAGAAATGCACAATGTGGCAACGCTGTGAACTGAATTAAGCAATGTATATTGTATTTGCATCAGTAATAGAGAGACTTGCGAGGAGTTGACACGTGCTTTGATTTATTTGTTCGTGCATAGTTTCTTGAAACAACGGGTGCGAAAGTTGGCTTATGCAGGTACCTCGGGTACTGTGACGGGCGAGGATCAACGTTCGTATATCAAAATCGAAACTTTGCATGGTAAAAATCCAACAGATATTCATAGTGCTTTGCGTGAGGTTTGTGGTGATTAAGCATCAGATCATTTTGTTCTGAGGTATACTCTCTACGATGCCTGTGATTGGCCAGAGCGCCCCACTGTGGGGACTGGTCGGACTTGATTGGCCAATCAAGTCTTTTTTTTTAATCCGGGAGAACGGAAAGCCAATTCGGATTGGTATTATACCCATTGTCCCTATTGATGCTATCATATCGAAACAGGACATAACATTTTATTTGATAAAACAACAGTCATTGCAAAAACGCACAACAAATTTCCAAGAAAACATAGTGAAGCAATCGAAATCTTAAAACACCCTAATAACATCAATAGGGACAATGGATATAATACTAATCCGATTTGGCTTTCCGTTCTCCCGGATTTTAAAAAAAGACTTGATTGGCCAATCAAGTTCGACCAGTCCCCACGGTGGGGCGCTCTGGCCAATCACAGGCATCGTAGAGAGTATACCTAAGAACAAAATGACCTGATACCTCAGTTTCAGGTCAGCCCTAAAGATGTGAACTGCAATGTTCACGAAACGTCGGCAAACAATACGTAGTATTTTCAATGTTAGTTGATCATTACTTTTGTTGTTGTTACTATAATATCGTTTTCTATGAAAAAAGTGACTCCTAAATGTATATGTCATTCGATTCAGAATTTCAAGAAACGTGCAAATTCGTTGAACGTCAGGGTTTGAAATTTTGAAAATGCTCCATTTGAATTTTCATGTAATCGAAACATTTCATTGGGATAATTTAGAAAATAATCTCCGCGCCTGTCATTATTATTTCACAATTAGAGAGTAAGATTGCAATAGAAAACACTTTTTTGTAGTATTTTGAGAAATTTGAGGAGTTATTTCTCGGCTCGCAATGATAAACAACTTTTCTTGAATAAATATGAAAAACACAGAGGTCAACAAAGTATATGCACGGAGTATATTAAAGGCAAGTAACTACCAATCTTGACAGAAGTTGCAAAAATTGGCTAAAAATACTTCTCTGACGTTCAACGGATTTGCACGTTTCGTGAAATTCAGAATCGATTGGTATATACTTTTAGGAGTCACTTTTTTCCATAAAAAATGGTATTATACAAACAATAACCTGTCAGTTACGCTACTTTTGAAGAATTATTGTATTTCATTTTTGTGAAAAAAGTGACTCTTAAAAGTATATATCATTCGACTCCAAATTTTAAGAAACGTGCATATCCGTTGAACGTCAGAGAAGTATTTTTAGCAAATTTTTTTGGAACTTAAAATTTCGTTCATTTCATTAGAGAAAAAACACAGCGTAGGCATTGTGACCTTCGGGGATTAGGACCCGGCTGCTGTCCGGGGTGATGTAAGGGGCATCTAGTGCAGTTAGTACAACAGCGTAGGCGTGCCTAAAGATCACCGTAATATTTGGCCGCTAGGATCGGTAGTTGCTGGCCTTAAATTTACTCCATGCAGACACATCGTTAAACTCTGTTTTTTCATATTTATTTAAGAAAAATTGTTTATATAGGTACATACACTTGTAGATGAAAAGTCAATACATGTTATTAATGTTGTAAATTTGTGAAATAATCATCACGAGCCGAGAAATTAGTCTTCAAAAGTAGGGTAACTTTGACTAAGCTTATTGTTAATTTAAGAAATGTTTATTGCAATTTCAAAACACTATAGACATAGATAATTCTTTTCTGAATGCAGAAATACCATATAAGTCATATTTTTCATTGTACTTTCGAAGAAAATAGAGTGCAGCGATGACCTTACAAAAGCTCATGTCCCCAGCCCTCTTAAGGCGAAACGGTGGGTTTGGCTGAGCACGGCAATGACTGCAGTGATATCTAAAAGAAAATCGGAAATACAGTCTAGTGCCCCCTGGCAAGTATGAAGACAACCTCATACCCGAAAATTGGTAGGATTCGGTTGGTAAAATTTTTGACCTGTTAGAAAGAGAAACTTACCAACGAGAGAGACAGACAATACTCAACCATTTTTATCAAACCATATTTCTCGGCTTACCTGCTCAGTTGAAGGGAAATATAGCAAATTGACAAATATCTCGTCTACACAATATGCGCGTGAAATATCACATAATGTTTTCGCATCCAATAAGAAAAATAATTAAATGAATAAAATTGTGTTTATAAATTTTCTATGCGCCCACATAATCTGATTTAATGAAAAAAACACGTTTTTTGGTAATTTTGCAATTTATCACGGTGAAAAATCGTAAAGCTAAAATATAAAATATTTGAAAGTTTCATATTCCTCCAGCTCGACAATTTAATTAAATTTTGTTCAATTTAATCATGTGTTGCTGTTCATATAATCGAAGTGAGAGCTATTTCGTATGTAATGGTCTTTTTACATTCTCACCCTAATGAGAAGGCATTGGTTTTATGTAAAATTTCATTTTGTCGGTTTTCATCAAATCTCGACGTTTTGAGACCCACTGAGTCAGAAAAACGATTTTTACGAAGGTGTTTGTCTGCCTGTAGTGTGTATTCTGTAGGCACGATAATTTTCGAAAAATTTATCAGATTAGATTCTGTTTTGGCACACTTTTTTAAGGTCTAAAAAGAAAGAACAAGTTCGCAACCCAGCTATTTTGGATCAAAATTCAAAATGTGAGTACGTTTTCAAAAT
>NC_046658.1:32047937-32049250 GCF_010883055.1 Belonocnema kinseyi
AAAATATTTATATTACAAATGTAACTCTTTCGTTGGGCACTCATTTTATTAACTGAAATTTAACTCTTAAATTTTTGGTGAGCAAATCATCTTTTTCTCTTAAAAATTCATCTCTTTGTTTTAAAATTGATACATTGGTATTGAAGATTCATTATTTTAGTTGAAAATCCTTTACGTTGCTTGATTTTCGATTATTTTAATTAAAAATTTATCTTTTTTTGACATTACTTTGATTAGCTGAAAATTTAACTATTCAATTTCATTATCTTTTTGTTTGAAAATTAATCTTCTTGCTTTAAAATCCCTATTTTTGGTTTAAAATTAAACTATTCCAGTTAAAAGTTAAACTATTTTGTGAAAATTGAATTTGTTTAGTTTATAATGGATCTATTCCAGTTAAATAATACACAGTTACAAATTCATCTCTATGGTCAAAAATTCACTTATTCTAGTTAAAGATTTCGTCATTTAAGTTAAAAAATAACCTAATAGCTTGGAAATTCAATTATTCCAGTTAAAGGTTCATTATTTTAGTTAAAAATTCATTAATTTGTTAAAAAATGTAACATTTGTTAGTAAAATTGCTTTCTTTTAAATACAAATGTAACTCTTTCATTTGCATATTTCATTACTTTTGGTTGAAATTTTAACTCTGGTGAAACATTAATTTGATTAACTGAAAATTAAACTATTCAATTTTTGGTTGACAATGTATCTTCTTTAGTTGAAATGGACTATAATTTAGTTTCAAAACAGAATAGATTTAAATTTTAGGCTTTCGAAATTAGAGTAATTTACAGACAAAATGTACAAACAAGTTCAATGCGATAGTAGTCACAATGGATCGTACACACGCCCAAACGTCTAAGGCGCTGAAAGGTAACAAAAAGACAGGTAACTCGCGGGGCGCCTGGGGGAGGGGGAACGTCTAATTCCCATGCTAGGTAGCCCAAATTTTTAATATCAAATTCATATTATATTATTTATGACTGTCCAGCAGTCTATATACACTTTACAATTCTCAAGATCCATCCAATGTTTATATTGTTCTAATATTCTGAAATAGATCTATTCTGATTGAAGATCTTTTCGGATATATATTGGGATACATCTTGCCAGACTGTTTGACAGGTGGTTTTTCCACTCATTAACCATAAGAATATAATGATTATAATTTATGGATCTACAGCAAACACTGTCCCCCTTTGAATATTAAAGGTGAAATTACCTAAAGAAATACATGCCAATTATCTGTCAAATGATTATATCTTAAAAGGCTGGCGTACCTTAGATATTTAAACTGGACATTGTGA
>NC_046658.1:32049350-32051660 GCF_010883055.1 Belonocnema kinseyi
ATACTTTTATATTTGGCGGGCTTCTCTCGAAATTAAATTATATTCGAAACTACACTTTTAATATCAATTAAATAAAAGTGGTTATTAATCAATTTACATTTCTGTAGATTTCGCTAAAAAAGTTTTTTTTCTACCAAAACACTCGAAAAATAATGCAAAATGTGCACTATTGTTTATTTAATATTGATTGATATACTTTTATATTTGGCAGGCTTCTCTCGAAACTCTCGTAAACTAAAGTTTAAAAGAAGCAACTTGTGTAGAAAATTAGAAAATTAGATTTAAGTTTGAACAAAAAGCCAGCTCCTGCGAAAAATTCTGACCATATGTAGCTAAATGACTCTTCACATATATGTCTCGCTCCGACACGCATGTCTTTTTCTACTAGTTAGTCAGTAGTACAGTACAGGAGTACACGCATATACATCGGAAACTTGTTGTCAAATTAGGCTAGTATTATGTGTATGTTTTCAAGTATTTTTTACTGGCTACATTTTTTTTGAGGCGAGAAAAGTAGCTTTTATTTTTACGAAAATTATTTTGTGATTATTTATATTGTTAATTTAATTAATTTTAAGTTTCTGTTTTATGGGATTCCAATACATTGTTTCTCACGTGTACCGTGACACGGAATATTTTTTATGCTAATATTAATGATACACATTTAATTGAAAAACATTTGTATAGCAAGGACTGATTATAACTAGACATGAGTTACCTCCTTCGTGTCAGGAAAAAAAAACTTTAGAAATTGTGTAGACAATTATATCTTTAGATAGTTAAAAACAACTTTGCATCCTCACAACTATAAACATTAAGAAAATAAAAATTTTTTTAAACATATTTTGCTAATTAGAATAAATCATTTTCAAAATAATCCCTCAGCCTATAGACTTAGTGTATTTTATTAGGGAGATATTTTCGGTTCGGTGTATAGTTGTTTCAGCTTTATGAAAATATTTATAGTAATATGTTGAATTTGTCTAATTAGGCTTTCAATACTCATTTTTGTAAGGCGTTTAGCTATATTTAAAAAAAAAACTTATCCTGATACGTTAATTTGATCTAGATAAATTAAAGTCTAGGCTGGGAGGATGAAATAATTCGATTTATCATTTTTTTAATGATTTCTATGAGTGTAAATGTTAAAAGTAATTCTTTTTACACAAAGCAAAGCAACTTGTTACAATTTTAACAGTGCATTTAATATACTGGAATTGAATTATGTACAAATCAAAAAAGTCTAACTATCTGTCCTTTATCTTGGGCTGCTTTTGTTGCTGATTTGTCATTCATGGATTACTGATTATTACATGGTACTTATAGCATTACAGATTTACTGAATTTATGAGGAAGGGATTATAGCATACTTAATCTTAGAGTAGATATTAAACATTGTAGCCATAAATTCTTAGTTCTGGAGTAGCTGAAAGAATGGCTCAGAAAATGTAGCCTCAATAAACGGTTTACCTGAAAGCATTGTCCCCGTGAAATACAGAAAACAATGAAATTTGCAGGAAATAAAAATGGAACTTCCCCATGATCCTCTTTTCACATGAAAAAGGCCCATTAGAGAAACAATTGATCTGAAAGCTCACTCTGCTATTGGTTTATGACTGTCCCTATTCGACATAACAGTCCCAATTCGTTCATTCCCACTCTAATTTTTGTACACTGAGTATGTTCATTCGAAATTTTCATTCAATAATATGATCGCTCGTTATGCAACAAGTCGATGACTTGCAATACTCATAGTGATCGTGTTATATTTACATAAATGAAAGGACGTTTCGTACAAGCAAAAAGTGGTTTTTATTTTTGTTTATACTTCTGCGATGGTTCACACGCGCATTTGTGCCAAATAAAACTGAAATGCTATTGTTTATGCCCAACCTGTACATTTAATAAACATTTTAAAAGAAGGTGAAAAAGTGACAAATTCCAAAATACGTGAAAAAAGTGAATTTGTGACCACCTTTGTTGAGAGAATTTTATAACTTTAAACGAACATTGTTGCGGAAACATGGCCGATATAAAATTCTATGAAAGGACCACCGGTCACTATCAAACTTCAGGAAAAAGAAAGTCTACAAAGTGGTCATGTAGAAAAAGGTAAGTTTATTAATTTCAATTTATGTATGATGTTTCAAAACATTTTTAAACTCTTTTAAAAATTTAGAAACCATATAAGTCCTCTGTAATCCCTTTACATTTTTTGACTACATCTTACCTTACAATAAACTTAAATATAATTAATGATTTTGCGAATGATAGTGATTTCAGAAATTGTGGAAAAACTCTGAAGCTTTG
>NC_046658.1:32051760-32052270 GCF_010883055.1 Belonocnema kinseyi
AAAATAAATACAGAGCCTATCCATTACAGTTTGCAGTTTGAATCGCTTGAATATCTGTATTAGAACTGAAGATGATATAGTTGCACATTTTTGTACTTTTAAGCAACAATTTATATTATTTTTCTTAATTTCTCAATTACAGCTGGTTCACAACAGTTTTCCTCATACTCATGCATTTTTTCAAATTTTTCCCATCGGCCCTTATATAAGAAATAATGCTCTAAACTTGACTGTTCTTAAATGTACCCAAAAATCTTTACTTTTTTTTTACATTTTTCAGTCTGCTAAGCACAAAATTTTTTTTACATAAACGTGTTCAAGCTCATTAACATAGAACACTTTCAGTTTTTAAATGACTATTTTTTGTTTCGCTGGCATTTTTTTTGACTGAGTTGTTAAGCTTTAAAGGCAGATGCCTATAGTTTTCTCGCCGATAGTAGGAGCGAAGCGTCGCTCGCCCTTTTCTCTTCTCTAGCCAAAGAGTCTCAAAAGGCAGGTCAGCCGGGGGGG
>NC_046658.1:32052280-32055130 GCF_010883055.1 Belonocnema kinseyi
CGCTTTTGCATTAAAGGCGCGAGTCAGTTTTGTGAAGAGCGGCGAGTCTTAAAACATTGGCGCCACCGCTGCGACGCCCGGTCTGCCCGTTGTCTGTAATTATTTTGCGTGTAAAAACTTGTGAAATGTCATAATTCTATCGTCTTTTTGGCGTATTTTATTCATTCACGGATAAATGTGTAACCAAAACCGGTGGACATCGATGTATAGCTCTGAAGTGTAAATCAGGGTACTTCTCAGCCCACATAAGTGAAGTAAAAAAGTTTTTTTCTGCGTTCCAAAAAATGAGGTTTGAAAGTTGGCAGCATGCAATTAAGCGTGCCAAAAAGGATTTCATTGTTCAACCTGGAGACGTAGTGTGTGAAGACAACTTTTTAAAGGATCAGATCATTTGGAAAAGGAAGTTTTAGCTCCTGATGAAACGGTTATTGCGGTAAGTATTACGATTTGTTTACACTCATGTCCTTTAACCTAAAATAATCTAGTGGGTCTGGCGATTTTATGACAACATTGATTTTCATATCTTAATATATTCTTCTTGTTACTGAGCTTTTAGATTATTATGATAGTGTGTGAAATTATAGTTTCAATCGTTTTTGAAATTTAAAAAATATTTCAAGACCCTTACTAACTGTAAGAAAAATGTAAAAGTAACATTAATGACAGTATCAAATCATCGCTGAGTTTCCACATTTATGTTCGAAGGCTGCTAAAGAAACCCCATCATCTAATAAAGCGCGATTTTTTGACAAGGGATTATAAAATGTCTTACACGGTAAAAAAAATTGAGCTGTGCCAGGGATATTATTCCTTATTATAGCTAAACATTTAGCTGAAAACGAACGAAGGAATTAAGAAAGATTCCTGGATCAGCGTAAATGAATATCCTTGACCGTTTTCCATATACCAGGGATATCCTATAGTCAAACCCCTGATAAGTATAGCTATAATAGGGATTTTAAGTATAGACGTCTGAAGGAATTATCGGAACAGCGCCTGTGCATTTGGGAGCAGCGAAATAAAATGGCGAAGGTCTAATCGGGAGCAGTGACAGTTCAGATTTACTTTGGACAATTAAACTTTGTTTACCACTTAAAATGTGCGCGCATGTTAATATTTAATAGAATTTATGATGCGGTAATAATAATTTACAATTTTTTCGATTATAGGCGATAAATATATTGAAATATCAAGAAACGCGATAAAAACAACAAACTTGACCTCCAAATACATTATACGTATTTCAGGGAAATTCATTTTCGCGATACCAGACGAAAGATTGGCTAGTGTAAGTTAAAATATTTCTATAACAACCAAATTGTTTTCCTGATCTAAAGATAATAAAATTATACATAATCTGTTGAAAATAATAAACTCTCCAACTCAGCAATGGTGTCCAAATTACTGATTTACGAGAACAATTTACATAAAGTAATTAAATGTTTAACTCTTCTAACTAAACGTTTTATCTAATCTAAGCGGAGACTTTCTTTGACTTTAATATATTATAGATACACTCGTTCGCCTTAAGAATTTTTTTTCCTTGTATAAAAAAGTCAGCCGTCGAACAATGATCAGGCCAGTTTGGAAATTGAGATAACAAAACCCCTAGTTTTAATTTAGGTTACTTTTACCATTATGGCTGCAAGAAAATCATTATTTTACAACTATAATATAGTTTAATACTTGCATTTAATGCTGTTTAAATTTCTAAAACTATTAAAGCCATAATTTTACACACCATCAAAATCATCTAAGAGTTCGGCAACAACAAGAATATCTCAAAATTTAAAAATCAATGTATACATGAAACCACGAGAGTTATTCGGTTATTTTAGGTAAAAGGACATCGTAGTAAAGAAATCGTAATATTTACCGCCATAACCGTTCAATCAGGAGCTAAAACTTCCTTTTTCCAAATTATCCGATACTTTAAAAAGGGACCTTCACACACAAAATGTCCAGGTTTGATAATAAAATCCTTTTTTTGACGCTTAATTGCTTGTCGCTAACGTTCAACCTCATTTTTTGGTACAAAGAAAAATACTTTTTACTCCGTTTGAACGGGTAGAGTCGCACCCTCCTTGACAGTTCGGATCGATACATCGATGTCTTTAGTCCATATTTTATTCACATCTCCATATTTTGATCCAATTTTCAAATAAATATGTGACTAAATGTACATTAAACTTAATAGCTTCCATACTGATAATCTTTTCATTATCTTGACGATTAATACAATATACTAAATATTAAAAATTATCATTTTTATAATTTCTTGTGTATTTTTATTATAATGCAATAATGCATTAGAATCATTCAAGTAAGTAAAAATAGAAAAACTATTATTTATATTGACATTTTAGAACTTTAAGTTTATTTTCCTTGAAGACGTATTCTTTATATTTTACCATTTTACTCTACTTAAATATTAAAATCCTTAAAAAGACATTTCCAGTGTTTTTAAGGCTTATTTTGTAATCCTCGATATTTTTTTGTAATTCTAGAAACAGTTAATATTGGCTTGATTCAAGCTCAAAGTTTTCAAAATACCCACAAATGTTAAAAATATTACAAAAACTGAGAAAAATACTACATGTCACATGTTTCTTATCAGCTGTCATTCAAATGTAGGGCCTGGCGCTAGTGTTTCATCTTCTGCCGTTCTTCACAAAACTGACTCAGTGTATTTGCATGGCGAGTCACCCCCCTAGTGAGCCTCTTCTCTCCGCAGTCCTTCAGAGAGTCGTAACTTCCTCCAAATAGTTTCAGCAAAACCACTCGCAAAATAATGCATTAATTCAAATTTTGTTTTTTGCACTGTTAAAAGTATATCGAAATCTATGGCGG
>NC_046658.1:32055230-32056534 GCF_010883055.1 Belonocnema kinseyi
TTTACGAAAAAACAAAAAAATGCACATCTAGATTTTTTCGAGAGGAATGCATTGGTGCACTTTGTTTCTCGATCCGGTGCATACTTTGTTTATAACAATTGCCGAAAAATAATAAATAGCGTAATTGTTTAAAAAATTGTTTAAACAAAAAAACAAAAAATGCACATCGAGCTTTTTCCGAGACGAATTGAGAGGTGTGTTTACTTTTTTGATGTGACTCTTAGTTTTTTTTATATTAATTACACAACTTTGAAATCCATATCTGCAGGCACGGGGCAACACAGCGCTGAACAACAAATGCTCTAATTGTTTAAAAAATGGGTTTCGAAAAAACAAAAAAATGCACATCTAGATTTTTTCGGGAGGAATGCATTGGTGCACTTTGTTTCTCGATTCGATGCATACTTTCTTTATAACAATTGCAGAAAAATAACAAATAGTGTAATTGTTTAAAAAATTGTTTAAACAAAAAAAAATGCACATCGAGATTTTTCCGAGACGAATTGAGAGGTGTGTTTACTTTTTCGATGTGACTCTTAGTTTTTTAAATATTAATTACACAACTTTGAAATCCATATCTGTGGCAAACTTCAACGTCATGAATACTCAAGCAAAGTAGAATAATTTTGAACCCCAAAGTTGCATTTTAATCAAAAAATAAAATCTCTACTATAACAAATAAATTTTTTAATCAAAAAGATAAATCGTCCCGAAAATAGTTGAATTTTCTGTTCGAAAAGAGTTCAGTTGCCTTTTTAAGATCAAAATATGAATTTTTAAACAAGAAATAAGTTTCTACGAAAAAATTTGATTTTCAATCCAAAAAGACACATTTTTAACCGAAAAGGATTACGCAAAACAAAATTGTTGAATTATCTGCGAAATAGTTACATTTTTATGAAAAAAATATGACATTTTTATTAAAACAGATGAATTTTTATTAATTTTTTTTTAAATTGGTTTTTCATCAAAAGATTCCAATTGATTTTTTAAAATCAACATATGGATTTTTAACAAAGAAGGACTTTCTACGGAAAAATGATTTTTGATAAAAAAAGATTAGTTTTTTACACGAAAACAGGTGAATTTTTAACAAAATAGTTGAATTATCTCATACCAAATAGTTTTACATTTTTCTCAAGAAAGATGAATTTTCTCTTAAAACAGATGAATTTTTAATTAAAAGAAAAAAAAAGATTAAAAAAAAATAATCGAATTTTTATCCAGAAAAGATTGCATTTCTCTTTTAAACAAGCAGGTGCAATTTAGAACAAAAAGAAATTTAAAAAAGGAGTTGAATTTTC
>NC_046658.1:32056634-32062786 GCF_010883055.1 Belonocnema kinseyi
AATTGATAATACGTACCTGCTTGAAAAAAATAATTTTGCTGAAATATTTTCATTGAATTTTACATGTTGTCAATAATATTACTAGTTAAACAATTAATTAATTAGCTGAATAAATATTTAGGCATTTCTTAGTTTTCTATCCTTTAAATAGAAATATGAAAATGGAGTGTATATTTTTTGCGCATAATAAGAATTCTTTACTTTGTCCGGAATGCTTACGTAAAAATTCCAAGTATTATACTTTTTATGAGCAAAGTAGTAAAAGAAAACATTTATTGATATTATATATTAAAGTATTTTTTAGTTTTCTGTTTTTTAAATAGAAATATGAAAATAAAGTGAATGTTTTCTTTGCATATAAAAGGATTCTTTGAATTGTCCGAAATATTCACCTAAATATTCGAATTATCATCTTTAGGAATACAATATTAAAACAAAACTTTTTATTTTTTGCTTTTCACAAGTTTTCATTATAAAAATAAAAAGATGGAATTTCAAGGTTAGGATTTTCAATCAATAACTTTAATTACTTCCATGCTATGATTATTAATATGATTGATTTATGTATAACAAACACTAAAATTTGTCATACAATGGTAAAATCATCCCATTCTTTCTAGATCTATACTTTATACCGAATTATCTTTATCATCTTTTTGGTGACTTGTTCATTCTTCATTTATATAACACTATATTCTACTTCTTTGAATAAATACGAATAAATTACTAATTATAAAAAAATGTTCAAATGAAGAAAAGTTACTTTCAGTCCCAGAGAATAAATAAATAATCCATAATAATTGAAAAATGTCAAGTTCCCGTTCGAACAAAGTTGAGTTTATTGCGCCGCCTCGTGGCATGTGGTCAAAATAATCCGCTTAAATGCAGCGGCATTGCCGAATTAGGCCGAAAAGTACCGGAAAAAACTGAAGCCACAAATTGCACGATAGCGCCGCTCGCGTGACATGTGGCCTAAGTAGACCCTTGCTGCATCTAGGTAAAATATCTTTGTCCTTACTATTACAGAGGTATAAATCAGCGATTCCCAAACTAGTGCCACCGGCCGATGAGGCTGCCGCCGGCAGGGGCATGCCACCCCGGGCCGGGCAGCTAGGCAGGCTCCCCGCTGCGAGCAGAAGGCTACTTTCCTCGATTTTCGTGTACCTACCGCGAATGACCCTTTCATTGTTATGAACTTGCAATAACTGAAATTATAAAGACTTTGCTCAATTAAATTTTAATTGGCTGAATGAATTTCGTCATATAATTTAAAGAAAATGAAAACAAAGTTTTTGAAAATCGGTTAATATCCGAAATAATAAATGAAATATTTACAAATCTTGTGATTGCAACAAAAGTGCGATAACTCTTGAAGTTATTATCCGATCTTCTTCTACCTTTTTTAACGTTTATTTGATAATCTAACAAATCTAACGGAACTTATTAAAATTCTATTGATTAATATTTAACCAACTTTTCATTTTTCTCAGCCGGCTCTAATTCTCTAACAACGAAAAGGTCAGCGAAGCAAGCAACCGAGCACGAACGACTAGCATCCAGTGTCTCACTTGGGTTCCAGTATTGTGAAAAAATTTGAGGGTGGGGCCCCTGCCGCTCCCCAGAAAGTGCATAAAAAGTTTGGGAATCGCTGGTATAAATGCACCCTCAGTCGTGAAGTTGGGCGAGCTCGATTCATGTTCGCGCATTTCCGGCTTTACAAGAGGCTGGTCTTCGCAGAAGCAAAGTAGGGGGAATCTTCTCCGTTCATTCTTGTGTCGTTTTACCTCTCGATAATTCTTAGGTCTTTTTTGCTCTCACGTGTTTTTACTTCTCTTTTCCGCACGTTTTTTTTTAGTTTGCTTTTGCTCTGAGCGTGTCATTTATACAGTTCAATCATTTATTTGTTGCTTAATCTTGAAAGCTTTTTTCTCGCTGCGTTCAACCCCTTATAATTTTATTAAAAATTTTCCATATAAAGGAGATTGTGAATTATATAGTTAATTATACTATTGAAAACCTCATTTCTAAAATGAAAATACTATAAACTATTAAACTCTATAAACAACCGTACCGTACTCATGCCGCACAGTGGAAAGAAATTCACTTTTTCCGTTCAGCTTGGCGCTCCGAACTATTGTCTCCTCTATTTGTTTATTACTAATTTTTTCACTCAAAGTATGGAAAAACTGAGATTTTGTACATAAAAATTGTTTACGCTTTAATAACTGATCAAGAAAACTATATTGTCTTACATGAATGTTTGGGGACACATAAAATACAAATAATTTATTTATTATTCCATTTAATTGTTATCCACAAATTCGATAAACAAATTGACAACTAGTCTTATTATTGGTAATATTTTTGTTTTGCTAAAAATGCTTTACATTAATGTCAAAATAACATTTAATAACAAAATTAATTTAAAAGTTTATAATAAGTATTGTTATAAATTTGATAAAATATAACAATTTAAATTTTTGTAAACAAATTAGATAAACAAATTGAAAATTTTGGTCCTTTCGCATAGAAAAATTTTCTTTTTTCACTGGAAATGTTTTGAACTGTTAGACGAATGACTGCTAATTGTTAAGATTTTAAAGGTACAAAGATTCTTTACTTTGCAACTTAAGTTGTAGTATTGCATATTTTAATTATTATTATTATAACATATTTTTTATTAATTCTTCGGATGATGTATATGTTTTAAGTATTTTTGTCACAGAGGTCTTAAATATTATTAATTGTTTCATTAGCTACATTAATAATTTTAACAATATATACTTTTTTCAACTAGAACAAATAATAACATCAATAATATCAGCAAAATAAGTCATAGAAATGTGAAGTTTGAACTGCTTTCAAAATGTATCTCAAAATTAAATTTTATTCATATTAAACTACATATTCTTATGACTTTTTATTTTTTTAAATAATTATAAATAGTTACTCTTATTTTATCATATATTTTTTTGTGCTGTACAAAGTGTCTCGAGTTTCAACTGCGGTAACTGTACATTTATTGTCAGACTCAGGCGTTTAAACCCAGTGCTCCAAGGAAGGGGACATGCGCACTGTGATTTGCTATCTCCTTTTCTCACGAAACAAATGTGCGAGTGAGTGCCGTGTTGAATGCAACTAAATACTGAGGTTATGTACCTGTAAATATTGTCAATTGAGTTTGTCAATATACGTGCTTGTTTATTTCTGTGTTTTTGTACGGAATTAAGTTGACAAATTGTGACCTGGAAAGTATGGGTAAGTAATACAGATTTCATTGTAATCATTGAATTATATAAAATGTGCAGATTGAATAATGTGACAGTATAATATTTTTTTTCTTTTTACGAGGGCCTGGTGAAAAATGTTCAAGAACACACCGTGAAGGGTCCGCACTTCTCAGTAGTGTGAGGATCTTAGTTAAAGCATCACTACAATGACCTGACATATCAAACCGTGCCATATCAAACTCTCTCATTATAATGATGCTACCAAGGACCCACTAAAAAACACCACCCTTTCTCCTTGGCATTATTCCCCCCAGGCGCGCTTTCGCATTACTTCAGTGGGTGACGTTTCTTTGGCCGTGCTTCGGCCATCTTCTTTCTTTATGCCAACTTGGTCTTCTTCTGGCTATCTGGGCTTCTTATCGGAACTGCCCAGCCTTGATGTTAGTTTCTGCGTCCGGGAGGCTTCTTCAACGAGGCTGCCTCCCTATATGCGGCGCAGAGGTAGCACTGCGGCGTACTCTCGCATGCCGCATCCCTCTGGCCCTCCTTGCCGCATCTCCATCATGCCTTCGTTCGGTCCGGGCCATTGCATTTTACTGCTATGTGGCCGAAGCCTAGACAGCGATGGCACCTCATTGACTCCGACTTATTGCGCACACGAAGGGACACCCATCCCACCTTTAGGTGTCTCGTGCGCACTAGCCTCGCGGCTTGCTCTTCATTCAGCTCCACAAAAGCCCTCATATTACCTCTGAAGGGTCTTTTGGTGAGGTTGACCTTCACCTCTCCAACCTGTTTCCTTCCGAAGTGGCTTCTTACTGCCTCCTCTACTTTAATTACGTCTGCAGATGGGTTGAGGTCCAAGACTTCGACCTCGGTGCGAGGGATAAGATCTCGCACGCTTCCCCCCTCGCCCACAGCCTCCTTCATGGCAGCCGAGAACTCAGCTCTGCCCTTCTATGCCGGTCCGAGTTCCACAAGAACCCCTCCGCTTCTTGTCTGCCTACCCCCTTTGATTTTTACTCCAAGGGCGTCCGGATTGACTTTCTGTTTAAGGTCTCTAAGGACCTTTGCGTAGCTCAGACCCTCGGCCGGTTTGATGAGAACCGCCTCGGGTCTAGCACGCCTTTGTGTCTTCTTCGTCCTCTTTGTATTCCTGGCTGCATGTTCTCCTTCTTCCGCTGCCTTTTCAGGGTTCGAGGTCATGGGCGCTGGAGCGTTTCTTGTTCTCTGCTTCTTGGTCTGCCTGGAAGACCCTGCCTCAATGGGACTCAGAGTGGTCTCCCTATCTCGCTTCCTGGGTAGCGGGATGGGAACCTCCACGGCCTTCCACTTTCGGGTCATCACTCTTGTCCTGGCCGTCCTTCCTACGTTCTCGATGAGATCCCTGTAGAGCCCTTCGCTCGTAATGGTCATACCGCGTAGCCTTTTCGCCAATTGTTCAGTGTCTTTTAGGCCTTCCCTGATTGGAAGCCACATATTCTGCTTCCTGCTACAGAAATCCCTCATTTCCTTTATTTTTTCTTGTAGCTCTATGAGGAGATCATATGTCTCCAAGAGTGCTACATCCATCTCCGCTACGTGCCTCTTGTTCACCGGTATTACCTTTTCCTCCGTCACGTTCAATAGACCACCCAACTCCTCATATACACTCCTGTTTTTGTTATAATTATCGTTCTCCATGCTATTCCCACGAGTAGCTAGGGAAGTATAGGTCCACCCCCGCAGAGCCCCACATGCGCGGGTAAGGTCTCAATACTCTAGGAGGCGACCTGGTATCTTAGAGGCACCGTTTGGAACACCATACCCTGGTGTCATTCAGTCCTCAGCACGGTTGTTAACACTTTAACTTGCGTGGTTTTTTTCCCTCGGTGTATCCTTCACCCAGTGTGTTTATTCCGCGAGACGTATTTTATTTGGCCTTACCCTCTGTTTCCAGCGAGCATTTCCCTATCCGCCACCTGGGGACGCGAAAAGTAGGGGTTTCACCTCCCATCCATAGACATATAAAGTCTAGACCAACAGTCTCTTTGATCCGCCGACGCTCCTGTTTAGAGAGAGAGAGAGAGAACGAGTCGATATATACATATAATATATATGTATATATTTATATAGATAAAAATGAACTAATAATATGTACCTACTTGCAAAAAATAATTTTGCTGAAATATTTCATTGACTTTCAATTTTGTCAATAATATTACTAATTAAATAAATAATTAATTAGCTGAATATGATATTTAGGTATTTTTTAGTTTTATATTTTTTAAATAGAAATATGAAAATAGAGTGTTTTTTTTGCACATGAAAAGAATTCTTGAAATTGTCCCGAATTTTCACGTAACAATTCAAAGTGTTATACTTTTTACCAATAAAATAGTAAAATAAAACATTTTTTGATATTATACTAAAGTATTGTTTAGTTTTCTTTTCTTTAAATAGAAATGTGAAAATAAAGTTTATATTTTTTGCATTAAAAGAATTATTTAAATTGTCCGGAATGTTCACGTTCCCAATAATATCTTAAATTAAAATGTATGGAACCATATAATTGTCCAATGATTAAATTCCGGAAATTTAATATTGACAAAAATATACCACGTGGTATATGGATGGCCCCAAATAGTAAATTGTTTATCTTGTATCGCTAATTGTATATTTCAGAATTTATATAATTCGTTAAATTATAATTGCGGAGATTTTTAAATTGGGTCACTTTGTATTCTCAAAATTTTGTTACGTTAATCTGTATATTCGGCATCTCATTTTGAATTATTTTTTATTATTAATCCTTTTATTTATAACAGTCACATATTTTTTTGCTTCTGTTTCGCATCAGCCATTTAAAATTTTTTTAAATTTCCTATTTTTCCTATTAATGAAACCTAAGAAAAAAATTCCCGGTTATAGAAGATGTCTCGA
>NC_046658.1:32062886-32064438 GCF_010883055.1 Belonocnema kinseyi
ATTTAATTATATTAATATGTATACATTATATATTAGGACGGAGTGAAAATGATCAAATTAGTCGAATCGCTTGAGCTAAGTGAAACAAATTTGTGGGTTGATATCCAAAAAAAGTGAAAAAAAATTTGAAATCGTTTAATATCTTCTGTTCCCTTCTTTGAATTGAAAATTAAAATTTTTGAAAATTCCAAAGACTTTCCCTATTGCTTCAAAAATTATGGCGAATTTCGTCTATGAACAATTTTTTCTGTTGACTAATAATAATAATTTTTTTTAATTATCGTGCAATTTACGATTTTTTGAAAATGGCCAGAAGGCATGTTTTTTTGGATTGAGTTCTATGCACACATTTTGAAAAAAGTTGAATATGTCGAACCAAAATTTTCTTTAGCTTGAGTCAAAGAAATATGCTATTATTTTGTTTTTTTGGAAAAAAATGTAGTGGTGTTTGAAGCATTCAAAAATGGCCAATTTAAGAATTTTTTAGCGATGTTGACTATTGGTTGCGCGAAAAATATTTTTTTTTTAACAAAATGATAGCATGTTTCTTTGACTCAAGGTGAAGAGGTTTCAGAATCGACATATACGAATTTTTTAACAAGTTAGTTGAATTTTTAACAAAACAATCAAATTATTTTTTAAACAAAATAATTAAATTTTTAAGAAAATAATTAAATCAGTAATAAAATAGTTCCACTTATAACAACATAGTTAAATTCCCAAACCAATGACCGAATTTTAAAAGATGATTAAGTTTCGAACAAAAACAGTTGCTATTCTTTTAATCAAAAAGGACAAATTTTCGGTTCAAAAGGACAAATTTTTATCAAAAAACTTAAATATTAGAAAAAAGATGATTTTTCAAGAAAGTAGATTTAATTTTCGAACAAAATAGACTAATATTTTTAAGCAAAAATATGCATTTTTGAGCCAAAAAGACAAATGTTCAACAATGCAGTTTAATTTTTGACTAAAAAAAAGATTATTTAACAAAATTAGTTTAATCATGGAAAAGAATATATGATATTTTAACAAATAAGTTGAATTCTTCACAAAATAATCAAACTTTCAAAAAAATAGTTTATTTAAATTTGGAATTTAACTAAATTTTATTTAATTTTTTAATTTATCTAAATTTCATTTGAATTTAAAGTTTAGTTAAATAAATTTTTTTTTTAAATTTCACTGCATTTCTAAAGTACGAAAAGAATTTTTTTAAAAATTTATTTATTCATTATCTCGAAAATTTATCTTTTTAAATCAACCGTAAGAGAAATCAATCCATTTCAAAATAATAATAAAAATAGAATATTTGTAGGGTCTCTTTAATTTGAATAGAATTAGGTAATTCAGTGTTCACAACATTTTTGGTGTACAGATCTAGCCGACCGACTCAGCTATAGCAGAGATTGCCTTAGCTGGATAACTATATAGGTTTGGAAATTCAACACTTTCAGTGTGCCCCCTATCCCACTCCGTCCGTTGACATAATCGTGGACGCGGTTGCCATAGAAACGACGAAAAGATGTAGAGGGCAGCACCTCGATATATT
>NC_046658.1:32064538-32070645 GCF_010883055.1 Belonocnema kinseyi
AAGCATAGCAACTTTTTCGGAATAGATGTCCTGACTTTTGAGTAAAATATCTGCGAGAGCCAGGAAGATGCCCGGAGTAATGTCGCCAAGAGCCGAAAGAGTTAACGCCTATTTCAGCGCTAAATTTGAATGATAAAATACTGTGTAATTCGGATGTTATCAAATTCATGTAATTTAAAAATTCGGAATTTTACATGAAGGTTCTAGTGATATTTACAGAACTAAATATTTATAAAAATGTTCTGTAACCTTTATTATTAAGCACTTATACTTTTGTAAAAATAATGTACATTAACCTCTTTGACCAATTGCAAAATGCTATTTCGAATTGAAAGTTTCAAATTGAATTAATCAAAGTTATAGAATTTATGATTGCAAAACCTAAAGCTCGTATAATTTTAAATTGTAAAATACCTAAATTACAAACCATTTAGTTTAAAATTCAAATTTCCACGTTTTTTAGGAATTAAAATATTACCAATACTGCTGGGACCACCTTCCAACTAGCCTTATATCTCACATTCTTGTTTTTTTTCTTACATCTTGTATCACACGCATTATCGACAAAATTATTACAACAAATATTATTACTGTTACGAAAATTACAGAATTTCAATCGGCAAAACTTAACCCAGGGCTCACCAAAAGGCAGCCATTGGCTGCATTGGCTGCCAAAGGTAGTCAAAAGACTAGGTCAAACTGGCCCTGATAAATCTTGTCGTTCGACTGGTTCCTAGCCCTTCACGGTCATTATACCTCCCGCCGCGCCGGGCTTGGAAGACATTATCCGTCCCAAAAATGAAATATAATTAGAAAAAAATATATCAGCATTTTATTTAATAATATAAAAATAAATATAAACGTTTTAACCTTTATTACTAATATTTATATATTTCATACAAATTCACAAATATAGCAAATGCTATATTTTATTGCAAGTTTTATAATAATTAAAGAAAATAGAAATATTTTTAGATAAAAATGTGTCAGATTTCATTATTTCTTGAATGAAATAATAAGTATAAGAAAAATTTAAATGGACAATTATCAAATTCTACTACTCAAATTTTATTTTACTTGAACTATAAAAATTCCATTTAAATAGAAGGTGAACATATTAAAATTAAAATAAATTTTTGTAATTAAAATTTGAAGGAGAGATTTCAGTGACAAGTATTTTGTATTCTAACGCAGATTTCTTTCTCCATGAATATCTATTGTAAACGATTTTGGTCCTATTGCACGGGAGCAATTTCAATTACTTTTTGTTCTCATTTAATTTAATTTAATCAATGAGTACAATTTTACGTACATAATACTATTTAAACAGAATAATTATTATTGTTATTATTGTATATAATAATTATTAGGAGTAATTATCAAAATGAAATGAATGTTTTAATTGAAAGTGCTATTAAATATAACTAATCATACATTTAAATAAATATTAAAATAGCTACCTCCCCTTCAATTGAATTTTTATTTAAATTTAGTTTTAATTGACTTTCAGTAACTTGCATTTTTCATTTTAATATAAGATTTTATGCAAGCAAGAACTAGAAATAAAGACAGAAATTAACATTTGAATACAGATAACAGAATGTTTTTAGTGGTATTCATTGCAATTTTCCATTTTAAAACTTCCAAAAAGAAGAAATTTTGAAATTAAGTAACTTAAATTACAGGATTTTTTGTTGCAAATTATCAAAACCAAAAACTCTTGAATTTTAAAATAATGAAAATTGGACGATATGTAATATGCAAGAGTTACAATCTAAAATGGCCTAATTTTGAAGATATTTAAACTGAAACCCTTATATTTTAATTATTTTGAAGATGAGTTAAAGTTATCCATTCTAAAAATTCCATACTTAAGAAATTCCAAATAAAAATTGTGAAAATTATAGAATTTTTAATTTTAAAACTAAAAACTGACCTAATTTTGATGCTTTTGATGATTTCGGAAAAGAAGAGTCAAGTTTTTAATCCTAACTCTATTAAAAAGAAGAAGATTTTATATTAAATCATCAAAATTAAAGAATTTTTAATTGAGAGTTTAAAAAATTGAGAATTCATACATTTCAATTGATTTATGACTTAATGATCTACAATTTCGAAGAGTTGTCATGCAAAATTTTTAAATCTAATAAATAAATATTGGATTAAAAAATGCTTAAATTTTGAAGATGTATATTTTAATGGTCTGTAGTTTGGAACTTTTTCTGGAAAAGTTTGATTTTTAATATTTAAAAATGAAAAATCTGCAATTTTAAAGATTTACATATTAAAATTCTTCAATTTATAGAATTACAATTAAAAATGATTTAATTGTTAAGACGGATAAATAAAAATGGTTAAATTTCAATAATTTTGGAAAACAAAAGTCAAGTTTTCAAAATTAAAGATTTTTCGAATGTTAAACATGAAAATTATAAAAATGTTTTTACTTTCAGTAAGACGGATCGAAGAAAAAAACAAATTGTATGAATTCAAAACGCTTTAGCACTGTAAGATTCCCTTATCGGCCCCCTAAAAGGGGTATATAAAATTTCAAATGAGTCGATTAATATCATGCGGATGTACAAAGTCAAAATAGAATAAAAAATATTATCTCTGAATTAATGAAAAATTTGTTTTTCCTTTTAAGTGCCTTGTACATTAATAGATTCATTTCAAGTTTTATACACGTTATAAGGAACTCAACAGAAAACCGTTCAATTCTAAGGCATTCGTAAGTTATGAAATTTGTTCTCATTGATCCAGCCTAATTTTCAATCATAAGCATATATTTTCTATAATGAATTGTTTCTGAGAAAATTGGGAGAAACCAGTTTCTTTTTTGTTACTTCGATTCCTGTTTTCAACCATGTATCTGATATTCTGAAGTCCAAATGAACGAAATATTTTGCGACATTTTTATTTTACTAATAAATATTGTTCCAACTGGAATTTAAATTATGCTTTATAATTCTTTTTTAATAATAAATTATAACCAATATAAATTAACAAGCATTTAAGTACTTTTCCTGGTTTTACATTTTTCAACCCGAATTAATTTGTGCACACTTTCGAAAGACGCATATTTCATTTCTTATTTTAACTCAAACTGAAAGAAAAGCACCTGGACACAACGGGGTACGCATAATCCGCTTACCGGCAGCTTACCGACTTTCTACTTAGCTCTTTAAGTTATCAAGCTCTTCAAAGCTGAGTCATGCCATATCTTGAGACCGAAGATGACAAGATAAATGATATCAAACTTTGAAGGTACTACAGTAAACAATTTGGCGAGAGAATTCAGTCTGGCAGTGTCGTTTCCGAAGTGCAGTTCTATTTTGATAACTATTCAACTACCCTGCGAGACCACGGTTAATTTTTAAAAGTATTCGTTACGTGCTTTAAAGTGAAAACATGGAGTGTAATAGTACCAGTTCTAATTTATCCTCAGTTGTTGAAGATAGTACCAAGGCGGGAATTTCGGAACAAAGATTAAAGAAGACTGAAAAACGAGGAAGAACTTATAGTTTTTCAATCGAGTGGGAAGAAGAGATATTTCAGATTGGAATTGATCAAGAAACATGTTACTGCCTGCTTTGCAGAAAAAAGATTTCGATGAATCAGAAGCTAAATCTGAAAAGGCATTTTGATACCTGCCACGCTGAAGTTGATCATTCGCATCCGTTGGGAAGTGCACTGCGCGCAGAAAGGTTACAACAACTGAAAGCTGAATTATCTCAACGCTGTGGGAAGGTAAAAAATGGAGATATTGTGAGTACTAATCCCCATGATTGTACTTTAGCGTCGTTCGATATTTCTTTCCAAATTGCGAAAGCTATGAAACCTTTCACAGACGGTGATTTTATCAAAAACGTCATTATTCAAGCAGTTACTAGGTGGTTTCCAGATGAGGATAACCGAAGAGAATTTGTGAACATTGTGCAAAATACGCATCTTTTTCCTGCTACAATTACGAGAAGAGTGAATTTTATGGCAGATACCGTCCACGAACAACTAAATATTGATCTCAAAAAATGTGTTTGTTTTCAATTCAGTTGGACGAATCGACAGATAAGTCTGATACTGCTCAGTTAGTTGTGACTCAGTCAATGACGGGAAAAATTACAGGATTCACTGGACAATGTTTACGTGACCCAGATTTTCCACGTTTTTTATCTTTCCATTGCATAATACACCAAGAAGTATTATGCGAGAAAACTTTAAATATAAAAACCGTGTTTGAAGTAGTGGAAAAAGTGATAAATTCATTTCGCGCGCGTGCATTACAGCACCGACTGTTTAAGCTTTTGCTTGAGAATGCTTCAGCGGAATTCGCGGATTTATTGTTACTTAACGAAGTAAGGTGGTTGAGCGCTGGTGAAGTTGTGATTAGATTTTTTAATCTTCTTCCAGAAATACTAGCCTTTCTAGAATCTCGCGGTGAACACTGCGACGAGTTTTATGATTCTGCATGGATTTTAGACTTGGAATTTCTTGCGGATGTTTTAAAAGAAATTAACGTTTTGAATAAAACGTTGCAAATGCAGCATGTTGCAGTGTGGACTTGTTTACAATGGATTAACCAGTTCAAAAAGACAATTGACAGGTGGATTAGCATTATCCAACGCAGGACATTCACCGAAGAGTTAAAAAATGTTCAACATGCTATGGAACAGCAAAGCATAATGCTATCTCCTGAAGTAGAACATCGATATCTTCAAATTCTAAAAGAATTAAAAAAAGATTTTGAAGAAAGATTTGAAGATTATGACACTATCAAGCTCATTTTCAATTATTTAACGAACCCGCTAATTGACTTGGAAGTGCCGTATATGGAAGAATTGTGTGCTCAAATGTCGAAGCTCTTTCAGATCGATGAGAACAAAGCTGTCAACGAGATGATTCGCTTATCTACTGCTTCGTGGACTGGAATGAGATGTGAAGATTTTTGGAGGCACCTGGAATTTTCGGAATATCCAAATCTGATCACAGTCTTCCAGAGAATATTGTTTATAAATGGAACTACTTGCCGTTGCGAATCCATGTTTTCTTTAATGAAGAACATAAAATCTAAGACCAGATCGAGCATTAATGACGGAAATTTAAATGATGTAATGTGGCTTGAAGTGACAACTTACACTCCTAACATCGAGGCACTTGCGCAAAAAATGCGTTTGTATACCAGGATGCACTGAATTTACTCCTTAATAACCACAATCACACAATGAAAAACCAAATTACCCTTTTTAGGGCCACCAAATGTTTTTAACGACGGAACATTCTTATTCGTCAAACATATCAAAACAAGAAGGTCCTTTTTAGGGCCACCAAATATTTTTCAGAAGGAATCACGTGTAAAAAAATTATTACATGTATTATTACTATAGTATTGCTATAGTAGGTGTATTATTTTTGAACAGATTCGTTTAAAATTGGACCATTTGAAATTGAAAAAATTTCACAGTTTCAAACTGAAATTTTTAAATTTTAGCAATTTCTTTAGAAAGAAGTTGAGATTCAGGGCGTTTACATTAAATGATTTCAGATTTAAATTGTAATACAGGACAATTTAAAAACCTTAAGAATGGAATATTTTCTGATTAGAATTTTCAAAAATAAATCATTTAAAATTCAAATGGATGAAAATTGTATTACATCTAATTAAAAGAATTTAAAATTCAATCATTTTAAATGAGAAAATTCTGAATTCAATACGTTTTAATTCGAAACGATTGAAATTTGACTAATTAAAATTGAAAACTAAGTCAAATATTTCAGAGTAAAAGCTTCGGAACTTTTAGAAATCTAAATATTTATTACATTAAAAATAATGATCTAAGATAAAAATTGAGCAGGCACATTTTTGTAAAATAAAAAAATAAATTTACTTTCATTATTATCATTCAAAATGGAAAAAATTTCAGTTCTAATATTTCCAAACTTAATTATTCTAATATAAAGTTCGAAATAAAAAGCAGTTTTACCTGGGATATATTAAAAAAACTTAGAAATTTACTAGGCAGTCTGATAAGTACCTGAAAATTCTAAGAGATGGCATTAGTATTCACTAATGTGAACCATTTTCGTCGAGCTTGATCCTTCAAATGACG
>NC_046658.1:32070745-32078281 GCF_010883055.1 Belonocnema kinseyi
TGCTGAACGATCTGGGCGCCCAAAAGAGGTCACTACACCAGAAAATGTCGAAAAAATCCATGATATGATGTTGAATGATCCCAAAGTGAAATTGAGAGAGATCGCTAATGCTGTAGGCATATCATTGGAACGTGTGGGCCATATCGTGCATTTAGTTTTGGGCATGAAGAAGCTCTGCCCGCGATGGGTGCCGCATTTGCTCACAGTGGACCAAAAACGAATTCGTGCGACAACTTCCCAGCAGAATTTGGCATTATTTTCGCGTAAGCCGACCGAGTTTTTGCGCCGATTCATAACCATGGATGAAACCTGGATCCACTACTACACTCCTGAGTCAACGCAACAGGCAAAACAGTGGGTTCCACCAGGCCAAAGTGCTTCGAAGCGTCCAAAAACGCAACAATGGGTCGGAAAGGTTATGGCCTCCGTATTTTGGGATGCACATGACATAATATTCGTGAACTATCTTGAAAAAGGTAAAACCATAACCGGAGCATACCATTCATCATTATTGGGCCCATTGAAAATCGAAATCGCCGAAAAACGACCGCATTTGAAGAAGAAAAAACCGCTTTATCATCACGTCAATGCGCCTGTTCATTCATGCTTAGTTGCACAAGCAAAATTGCATGAAATCGGCTTCGAATTGGTTCCTCAGCCACCGTATTCACCAGACCTGGCCCCCAGCGACTATTACTTGTTCCCTAACCTGAAGAAATGGCTCACCGGTAAGCGTTTTTACTCAAATGAGGAGCTCATAGCTGAAACTGAGGCGTATTTTAGAGACCTTCCGATCGAGTACTTTTCGGAAGGTATCAAAAAGTTAGAAAATCGTTGTACTCGCCGTATCGACCTAAAAGGAGAGTATGTTAAAAAATAAGACCGACTTTGCCCAAAAAAGGGTTTCCGTGTTTCATTTTTCAGGGACTTATCAGACTGCCTAGTATACTTAAGAAACTTGAAACTTTAACAAATCCGAGATTCATCTAAATCTAAAAAAAATTAGTCGCCAAGTGTTTTATCAATAAAACTTTTTTGTACCTGAACCCTTAAAATTTTGATTACTTTCAGTACTTATAATCGCTCAGAACTTGACAATTTTTAAAATGTAAATTATAAATTTTTAAATTCAACCATTTCAATTTTAATTGCAAAATTTAAACTTATAATAGAGAAAAGTAGAGCATTTAGCACTTACCGTGTAAGTTCAAAATTAAAAAATTGATACCATTAAACATTAAAGAAATTATTCAATTTGCCAATTAAAATTTTTTTAACTGAGCTTGGAATGACGAACTTTTTGGAATATTTTTCGAATACAAAATTTCCCATTCAAAATTAGTTTGTATTTTGAACGTATCTTTAAAATAATTTGATTTTGAAGTTTAAAAATGGAAATATTTGTTTATTTTGAACTCTGAAAATAAAGGTGAATTTATTTTTTCATTTAAAAAAATTTGGTCTAATCAATTTTCACGTTAAATCACACTTTTTTAATTAAATAAAAGTTTAGATTTGGCTAATTTTAGAAAGCTTTAATTTGAAATATTCAATTTAGTTCCCAACTTCAACGCCTCTCTACTGGAATTGTTTAAAATCTAAAATCGCCTATATTTAAAAATGTTTGTATGAAAGCTTTGAAGTTTAAAAGCTTCTATTAAACAGTTAAACTAACATCACAGTAGCCACAATCCGCTCTTCATTTACAAGTATTCAAACTTTTTGATAAAACCAACACAAAATTCTTTCCAGCATCTTTGGTAAATTATTTTTTAATCTTTAATTAAAGTTTGTACAAGATAAAGGAGAACGATAAAAACGAAGAAAAAGATTTTGGCGGCAGTCGTTTTTCTTTATTTTTTATGAATTTTCATTCAAAATTTTCCAAATTTTTCCTCCTTTTTAAAACTTTTATGACAGCATTAATTTGCAGGTAAATTTTATTCACTTTCTAAATTGAAAATGAAATTGAAATTGGAAATTAAATGTATTGGAAATTCAAGTAAAAAGGTTCAGACCCCCCGGCTCGAACGACGGCGAGAAGTATTTTACCATGACCGTAACCCTTCGCTCGATTCCTGGAAAACGAAGAAAAAAATTACAGAAAGAAATGGTGGCAGCCATATACTTGTGGTAGCAGCCAGCAGCTGCTTGAAGTGGCGAGCCCTGACTTAACCTATAGATTACTTTGGTTTAACTTAAAAAAAAACACTTTTGGAAAGTTTACAAGTAAGCTAACTCCGAGTTAAATTATGCATTAAATACTTACGGCTTCGAAATACATGTATCTTTTTAAAAATTATCAACAACGAAAAAATAATACATAACACGGCATGGAAACAACTTTTGCTTTGCCTCACATTTAAATGCCAGCCATGATACTCGTCTCTCGGTATTATCGGATCTCGCAGATATTCCACTCACAAAATGGAAAGCCCCCCCCCCCCATCTATTCCGAAAAAGTTGCCATGCCATGCCGCCGTAAATGCATTAGCGTGGTTTCTCCTTAATATTACTTCGTGGCTCTTCAATACAGCGTGGAGCCAGGGCATTAGAGAGCGCTTTTCTTCCAATGGAAAAGTTTACCGCTCGTTAGGAGGCGCTAGAGAACTTACATAAGTGCTCGCGAAATTTGAACTCAGATTAAACAAAGTGATGTTTTTAAAACAAAATTATAAAAAAGAGGTGTACAAAATATGTGACGTGCGGCGAAGAAAAGGGGCTTACTCTAAAGTTTTGACAAAGAGATCGTACTTTTTATTCAATTTGATAAAAAATTTCGTTTTTATTGTCACCTTGGTTTATATAGGCACGTATCTTAATAATTTATACACGCAAAAGTATACACTTACCTCGCCCATCACTAGGAAGTTCTGGTTTATTTCCTTGCTTCTCAAATTAGAGACAAAACCAGCTTCGAAAAACTTACATGCTTCTAAGCTTTTGTAAGCTTTTACTTGCTCACCAGTACATAAATTATGCGATAACACACAATAGTTCCAAATGTGCACTCCCTACCGATATAAATCTCTGAGTATTCTCCAGCGAGATAGCCTGGCCCATTTGAGACTATAAGCAGAGTCGATTTGAAACGATTTAGTCTCTGAGATAGTCTGAGAGATTTGGGTCCTTTTCAAGGTCCGTTTAATGATATCTGAAATCATGGAAACCCGTAGATTCCGAATTTTTATGTTTAAGGCTGTTAACTATCAAATTTAAAAAATCTACTTCTAAGTTTTAACCCGAAAGCTTAAGAAAGGACCCTTGAGTGTCGGCTATTCTATTAATATAGTCTCTCTGCTTGTTATTTATGATCGAATTCTTATTTCAATTTCAGCTTCTTTGCTTGTTATTTATGATCGTATTTCTATTTCAATTTCGGAAAGGACATTTTAAAACCTTTAAAACATTTAAAAATGTCAATATTAAAATCCACATTTTTTAAGAACATAGGGATCACAACCACTTATTAATTGGATTTTTCTCCACTCATCGGCTTTTTAGTGTAATGCTCAAAGTTTCGAAATAGGTACTTGACATTTTTCAAACGTATAATTATTAACAAAAAAGCGGAGTCCTATGTAAAACTACTGTATTCGCTGGGTTTGTGAGGCCTCCAGTGTCACCGCCATTTTGTCTGACGTCATAACTTAGACTAGTCTATCTATGCGTCTCATCTAGACCCCATCCGTGAGCCGCGTCTGCGATCTATGACCTATCTCTTGCCGTGATAATTTTGTGGTAAGTGTTGAGAGAAAATATAGTGAGTCTTCCCTCTCTCCTAAAAGTCTGGTCTATCACGTCGACTTTAAGCGATCGCCCTGAAAAATCTCACTTTTCAGAGTTGAACTGCAAATTCGTAAAGTATTATTGAAATGGAAATATAGAGGTTTGTTAGAGCGGTAAGTTTTGAACAGCAGTAAATAATATTGTTACGTTTGCTTGTCGCTGCAGAGCCATGAAATTCCCTTCTACCCAACAATGTTTGGAGGAGGTTGAAACGTGGTCCGAATCTGCCTTTTTGTCAATTTAAAAACCCAGTGAACACAAAGTTTGGCGACGTCTTTACGACATCGTTACGACATATTTACAACAACTTAATGATATCCTGTGTCCATGTCGATAATGTGTCTTTAAGATATCGTAAAAACGTCGTATGATCTGACGATATTCTAAAGACACCGAAATTACACGGACACAGGGTGTCGTAAAAATGTCGTAAAGATGTCGTAAAGAAGTCGCTGAATTTTGCGCCGATTGGGAACCGACTACCGCGAAAAATTATGTTAAGAAAATTGTAGGTAAATCAAATTAATTATTTCGGCATGAAAGTTTAGGGAAAATATTCGGGTTTTATTTAAAAACACCCTTTTGTAGCACAATAAAATACAATTATTGACCATTTTTATTTTCACAATAATAATTCTGATTTGTCTAAACTTCACAAAATCAATTGTTTAATAATAATTAACATTTGGGTGATTCACGCGCACTCGTCGCGCCAGAATGATTTATTATTAATTAAAAAAAACATTTCTGTGGCGAAATGTTGTCACAGGCTTATACTGCCCAATACGTCGAAGGCATTTTTGGTTAGAGTTCGATTTTTATTTGATCTTTTTGCACGGGGCTCTCCCGGTATATAGCATCAGTCACGGACGCATTTTTATAATACAATCAAGTGATCTGATGAGATCAGTCTGCCCAGACAGATTGGACAAAGCCTGGTTTTTACCCCATCATTGACGGACTGCGTTGCAGTCAAGTACACGATGGGGGGACCTACAGCTTAAGGTGGGTTCCGAGCCACCAGAACCTCGGTAAAGGTACATTGAAAAATTTCCAGAGGTACCGGCTCAGGGATCGAACCCCGGACCTCAGAGGTGAAGTCCAAGGTGTCTAACCAACTGAGCCACCGAGGCTCTTAATTAAAAACATTTCTGTGGCGAAATGTTGTCACAGGCTTATACTGCCTGTGACAATATTATTATATTATTATTATGTGACTATATTATTATTATTATTATTATTATTATTATTATTATTATTAAAGATTTTAGTATATTGTCATCTTGAAAAATGAACTGTAATCTTTCCTGGATGAATATTCAACTTTTTAAGGAAAAGTTTTTCGTTTTTTATAAAAAAATTAATCTGTTTTTCACTAATTTTATCTTTCTTTGATCGAAATTCAACTATTTGGTAGAAAATTGAACTAATTCGTTAAAATAGAAACTTATTTTTTGCTACAAAATTCATATTTTGATCTTGAAAAGTCAACTAAACTCTTTTTTGGATGAAAATTCAACTATATTTTTTTAAATAATCTTTTTAGTCAAAAAATTCATCTGCTTTAGTAGACATTTAATTTTTTTTATGAAAGTGCAACTTTTTGATTAGAAATGATTATTATTTGCTTGGTTATTTAACTATTTTGTTTGAAAGATTTGATCGAATCACTTTACTAAGAAATCATTTTTTGTTTTTAAGATTTATATTTTTAATCAACTGTTTTGGTAGAAAATTCAATTGTTTGGTTGAATATTTATAATTTTAATGGAAATTTCATTTTTTTAGAGAAAAGTGAATCTTCTTGGTTAAAAACTCACCTTCTTTGTTAAAAAATGCACCATTTTTGTTGAAAACTGAACCCTTCGTTGAAAATGCATCTATTTTCTTAAAAATTCATTTTTTTGTGTTGAAAATTCAACTGTTTGTTAGAGAACTTGTCTCTTCGGCTTAACAGTTTAAGTATTTGGTTGAAAAATAAACTCTATCATTAAAAAGTCGTGTTTTAGATGAATTCTACTATTTTAAAAAAGCATTAATGATCTAATAAATCTAGTTTTATAGAAAATGTATAATAACGGCTTCCACTTGAAATCCTGATTTGCACATTTTCATTGAAACTTTCGGTCTAAAGTTTAAAAAAGTATAAGTTTGTGAAACGGCACATAGCTAGCTACTCTTCAAATTTGAATAAGTTAGAATTCACTAACTTTCAGTGAAAATATTTAGTCATGCCAATCAGAAACGTACTAAAACGTCACCATATTTAGATTACGAAAAATTCTCTATAAACTCTAAAAGGGTAATATATACGTATATAATTTTCCGTTGTAATCTGCAGTTTTCGAGAAAAATTAATTTTTCTGTAAAAACAGACCAGTTTATTTCTGCTTCCACGTGATTCATTTTGAACCCACGATGTACAAAAAAGTCGAAAATGCACATTAAGATTCGGACTTACTTTTGTTTAGGCGCCGCTAATATTCATATGCTGTTAATTTATAAATAAACATTCTTTTCTTCAAAAAGAAATGAAAGTATAATGCTATTAGTGATATATTATCGCAAAATCTTCACAATAATTACTCAAAATTATTGTCAGAAACTGTTTTAAATATTACCAAAAATTTTTCGAAAAAACGGGAGATTTATTTTTTTGTGGTATCATATTTTTCGTGCCCGTTTTTGAAATATGATAACTTTATTCTGTTATTTTCAATGCGGGAAAAAAACTGTGGAATTCCACCAGTGGTCTCATTTTTAATGTCACTGAATACAGTTTTCTTTAGCCGTATTCCAATTCCTGTAATTTGGCACTGAGATAATACTTTTTTTCAAGTGTTAACAAGAATTTTCACTTCTAATGAATCTCATATCTACTGAAAAATCTTGTAACTGACTAAATTTTCACGTGAACGATTCCAAAACTTAGCCGAGTTCAACTTCATTCGCACAATTCATTGATTGCGCGAAGTCAAAGAAGGTGAAGTAATTATAAAATAAAATTACGAAATAGTACTGTAAAAGTATTGAGAATTCTTTTTTTGTGAAAGTATATTAGACAATTTTTCAATTTGAAAATTTGGGTCCTAGTCACCAAGAAAATTAATCTACCTTTCTGTGGTAGGAAATACTTGCAATTCAGATATGTTTTTAGAACCAAGAAGTTTTAATTTGCCTATTTTTAATTAATATATGTCCTGCTTTCAAAAGTGTACATCTACTTTTTTAATTACTTTATTCTTCCAATTTAAAAAGTTCAATTATCTCGAGAAGAGACGGAGCTGACTTAGAATTAAATAAGTGAAAACCAGGAACTACTATCGGCGAGAAAACTATAGGCATCTGCCTTTGAAGCTTAACAACTCAGTAAAAAAAAATGCCAGGGCAACAAAAAAATAGTCATTTAAAAGCTGAGAGTTTTCTACGTTAATGAGCTTGAACACGTTTAGGTAAAAAAATTTTGTGCTTAGCAGACTGAAAAATGAAAAAAAGTCAGGATTTTTGTGTAAAAAATAATAAAAATTGTTGCTTAAAAGTACAAAAATGTGCAACTATATTATCTTCAGTTCTAACACAGATATTAAAGCGATTCAAACTGCAAGCTGTAATGGATAGGCTCTGTATTTATTTTCAGTTACCCGGAAGGACGTGTTAGTCTTATTTTTTGTGAACATCGCGATATTTTTATACATTTTTTTGTTGGAAAACCAGTGACAGAAAGCAGGGGGGGGGGCTTTTTTGTTT
>NC_046658.1:32078381-32080562 GCF_010883055.1 Belonocnema kinseyi
GTCTTAACATCTAAAAACCGAAATAAAAATTTTCCTATCACTTGAAATTATAATTATATTTTTATAAAAACGTTAGAATATATAATTATTAGGAAATTGGAAAATACATAAGAGAACTTGATTAGACGAATAGTCTAAAAATATCCGTAGAAATTGCAAACCACAAAACTAAAAATAAAAACTAAATAATATTAAAGAACTATGTATGGATAATATATAGATTGAAAATTATAATTAATAATTTTAGAATTAGTGGAAAAGATATGAAACCGTAATATAAATTACTCATCGACGTATATTTGTGGTATTTATTAAAATAATGATGTTTTGCAAAGTTATTAATGTAAAAATGTCTTAATTGGCAAATTACTTTCAATCCAAATGGTTTCTGTCCGAGCTAAGTAATTATTAGTGCGCCACGAGGGGCCTACTGAGAGTTGCTTACAGCGCTCCAAGTGACTGTTGGCAAAATATATCGATGGGAGTTCGTGGGTGCTATCAAAGATATTTTACCTAGCTGCGGCAAGGGTCTAGTTAGGCCACATGTCACGCGAGCGGCGCTATCAGCGATTTTGTGGCTTCGTTTTTTTCCGGTACTTTTCGGCTAAATTCGGCAATGCCGCTACATTTAAACGGATTATTTTGACCACATGCCACGAGACGGCGCAATAAACTCTGCTTTGTTCGAGCGGGAATTTGAAATTTTTTAATTATTATGGATTATTGATTTATTCTCCAGGACTAAAAGTCACTTTTCTTTATTTGAACATATTTTTAGTATATGTAATTTATTTGTATTACTTAAAAAATTAGAAGATTGTGTTATAGAAATTAAGAATGAACAAGTCACTGAAAAGATGATAAAGATAATTAGGTATAAAATCTAGATCTAAAAAGAATGGGATAAATTTACCATTGTATGACAAATTTTACTGTTGGTTATACATCAATCAATTTTTAAAATAATATTTAAAAAATAATAACATGGAAGTAATTGAAGTAATTGATTGAAAATCCTGACCTTGAAATTCCATATTTTATTTTTATGATAAATACTTGTGGAAAGTAAAAAAATAAAAAGTTTTATTTTAGTATTGTATTCCTAAAGAGGATAATTCGAATATTTACGTGAACATTCTGGGCTATTTAAAGAATACTTTTTATGAAAAAAATATTCACTTTATTTTTATATTTCTATTTAAAAAAAAAGAAAACTAAAAAATACTTTAGTGCAAACGTTCCGGAAAATTTAAAGAGATCCTTTTATGCTCAAAAAAAGGTACACTCTATTTTCATATTTCTATTTAAAGGATAGAAAACTAAAACATACCTAAATATCATATTCAGCTAATTAATTAATTATTTAATTAGTAATATTATTGAAAAAATTAAAAGTCAATGAAAATATTTCAGCAAAATTATTTTTCGCAAGCAGGTACATATTAACAGTTTATGTTTATTTATTTAAATATATATACATATAAATTATAATTATATAAATTAATTAATATAATTATATTATTATGTATACATTATAAGTATATTAGGGCGGAGTGAAAATAATCAAATTAGTCGAATCGTTTGAGCTGAGCGAAAAAATGTGTGGGTTGACATTCAAAAAAAGTAAACAAAAATCTAAAATCAGTTAATATATCTTCTATTCCCTTTTTTGATTTAAAAATTTAAATTTTTGAAAATTCCAAAAAATTTCCCTATTTCTTCGAAAATTATGGGGAATTTTTCCATGTGCTTTTTTTGTATAGGACTCAATAAAAAAAACATTTTTTTTGCCATTTTCAAAAAATTCTAAATTAAGCAAAAAAAATTTGTTTATTTTTAAATTTTTATTATTATTCACTAGAAAAAAACTAAACATAGAAAAAGTTCGCCATAATTTTCGAAGCAATAGGGAAACTTTTTGGAATTTTCAAATAAAAAAAGGGAACAGAAGATATTAACCGATTTCAAAATTATTATTTTTTTTACTTTTTTCGGATGTCTACCCACAAATTTTTTTCGCTCAGCTCAAACGATTTGACCAATTTGATCATTCTCACTCCGCTCTATTACAGTCTGTCCAGTTAAAGCGTGGGTGGCTTTACGCGCAGTCGGTAAGGTGTATCGACATGATTTTGGTGTCAAAATATTAAGAAGAGCTCCCTCTTTCATGCTTTTTGATTT
>NC_046658.1:32080662-32085212 GCF_010883055.1 Belonocnema kinseyi
TTTGCTGGATCGTCGTATTGATTCCTTTACAGACTGTAACCACCTATCTCACGGTTGTGAGACGTGGTCATGGCTGAAATTTTACCGCGATTTCGCTGGAAGTGGGTGCAATTTTTCAGATTAGCACCCGCTCCCGGCGAAATTCTGCGGTTGTCCTTATGACAAATTTTTAATTATATATAGTATAACAAAAATAAAAAAATTTATCATAAATATATGTACTTATGTAAGTTATTAAATGTATTGAAATTAGCATAACTATAAATTCTATTTGTACAAAAATAGATGGTCGGTTGCTTCTTAGTTTCAACAGTGGAGTTGTGATAGGAATTTTAAGAACAATTTAAGTATTTTTGTATAAACTCTATGATAGTTATATGATATAACTCTATGATATTTTGTTTAAACTCTATGATATCGTTATAGAAAAAAGAATGAACTAGACAGTTTACTCAGCCCTCTCACCAGAAGTGTATGGTACTAAATTAAATAAATTAATGATTTAATTTGGAACCTATATATACTCCATACGGCAAGGTGAGCAATCCATCGAGAGAGAAAATGTTTTTAAGGCTTTAAACCCACGTGGCTTAGAATAACATAAGAAAAAATGCAAAAAAAGTACCAAATTCTAACAGATAAAACGGCAGCAAAATAAATTAAACTGCATTTGTTCTTAGGTTTTTTGCTGAAAAATTAAAATATGTTAGTAAAACTTACAATATATATTTTTTTTTCTTAAGAATACGATCAATTAAAATATATATATACATTATCCTAAAATTTAAAACGAAAATTGCGTGCATAGGTGCTTAATGCAGAAAGTTTCAGAGTTTGGGAATTTCTTAGAGCGATCGACGATTGAATTTCTAAATTAGCTAATTAGTTAGACATGCATTAATTTATTACACATGCATTAAATTTTTTACTTTGCACGAAGATTTGACATGCTCCATTGTACTGTTCTTTCGCTTGTTGGTCCCTGTCATCCTTTTTTTAGCAGCATTATCACTTCGCTTTTGAAGATTGACTGCCCTGGCTTCTCTATTGTCGACTGTACAAACACGATGCAATTTTGCTTGAAATAAGCATCACATTGCAAAGAGTCTATGTTCGTAGCAAGGATCAGATTCTGCGAACCAATCAGGGTATACTGAACTGATGTCGCGAATGGCTGTCTTTTCGATCATCTCTTTCACTTTCGCCTGATAACGTACTTGCTTAATGATCCTTTCAAATGAATTCAAATTCCCTGTTACGATCTCGCGAAATTTCACAGAAGGTTTCTTCAAAAGGGTTACTCTATACGAAGACTTACTTTCGTATTCGCGACATTCGATGAAAGTATCATCAACATCCCCTGCGTCTTCTGGAGGCTTCAACAGGACTTGAAAACACTGATCGCAATCCCATTTCTTGGTTGTTGCATGTGCTGCATAGACAGAGAAATATGAAATTGAGCTACCTTGACAGGTACCGCTATACCCTTGAAAAGGTAGAATTGAATCGACCTTTTCAAATTCGTATAACTGGCTCACGAATTCTTCATCATTGACATGGAAATTCTGATTCTGTGGGTCATAATTTCCGTTATCCTTGTTTTCAATACTGTCATCATCGTCATCATCCTCACTATATAAATCATTGTTCTCTTCGATGATAGAGTGTTGGATGCTGGACTGAAGGTCAAGGTTTTCAATTAGAAGAGTATCTTCACTGAATTTTCCTTCTTCAGCGTATGCAATCGCACTGGCTGCTGATATTTCATTTTTATCAAGCTGATTTTGAGCTTGTTCTTGAAGCTCTTCTTTGGTTATCTCTTCATAGCCCACTCTGTCATTATTTTCAGTGATATTAGCTCTCCGAGAAGATGCGATGCTGTGTTTTACTGAAAGCATATTACGAATTATCAATCGAAGCATGTAACACGTGGGATTGGGATTGAAGCCTCCTCTTCCTCGGAATCGTGCAAAGAGCATCTCTATGGAATTTCTCTTGCACAGCCTTGTGTACAATTGAAAACTTGGCAGTTTCCAAGACACATCATCGTACAGTTCCAAAAGACTGCGAATTGTCATTTCTAAACCATTAAAGCAAGGCAAGTTTTTTCATGCAATCATTTTTACCCAGGACTTTTAAAGTTGGAGCCCACGACAGAAAATCTTCTAAAACCGCTCTGCATTCTACATTTTCAATAGACAAGGCACTCTTTAACGGATTTATATCTCGAGTTTTATTGCTGTCGGCGGCATCAGTTAAACGATTAATTAATAGAATGCATTCTGCTGATTCTAAAAGCGTCTCGGAAACTACCAGTCCTTTTTCATGTGCTTCAATCATTGCCTTGGCCAATTTACCACCAACGAAATGACGTGATCTCTCAACATTCATTTTTTGAAATGAGATTTTTTACTTCGTGGCAAAAGTCATGAATGGAAATGATATTTTTAACATTGTGCTCAAAGCTAGGCTTTTGTGCTGTTACTTTCAGGAGATTGTAGAATTTAATATTAGGAGTGCCTTGGTCGCAAACCGTCATCCTGATATCGAGGTCAATTTCTGCACCCTTGTCGAGCAGCATTTTAAGTAGGATCACAATGTTTTTTCCATTGACAGAATGTCGTGCAAAGAAAAATCCAACTACTTGTCACCACCTGTAGGAAGTGTGTATACCATTGAGTGTGAACACAAAAACATGATTAGCACGATTTTGCGTTCTTCCCAATGGGCCAAGATCTTCAAAGCCTTCTATTAAATCGTGTTTTGAACTATACTCCTCGAATTCTTTGCACGACATTTCATTCCATTTTACATTGCACAACTCGGCTTCAGGTGGCAAAGTTTTTAGATCCTTTTCGAGATCTTGGAATGACAATTCTATGAAGCCTGGAGCAACTTCGTTCTTAGCGACCCGTTTTTCAACGATTCTGGGATGAGGCGATTGTAATCCTGTTTGTCGCATTCTATCATAGCAGGAGGCCGAATATTAATGCCATTGCATCGCTAAAAGCTTCTGAGCATCAGTGTAAGGTTGTGCACAATTATCAGGTCTCATTTGCAACCCAATCATAGTTTTACCCACTTCGTTTGTGACATTATTTGACGATAAAAATGTTTCCAGATCAATGCTATTGTTAGTCTTTGGAATTTCTTCTAGTCTAATAGTTGTTCTTTTGATATCTGATAATTGTTGAACAACCTTACTGCACATTGCACGCAATCTTGCATTTTCTGCTTCTAATTGCATTTCTCTATTCATTTCTAAATCAAAATCCTGTACAGAAGAATTATCAACTTCAGCCAGCAATGGCTGAGCGCCGGGAGGAGAAGGAATATACAATTCGTAATTCTCTTCTTCTTTTTGGTTGAAAATTTCTTTCAAAATTAAAAAATTAGGTTAAAAATACATGTAATTTGTTAAAATTAATCTTTTTTGATAAAAAATTAATCTTTCTGTTAAGAAAGTAAACAAAAACAAATGTTCGCTGCATGCACATTGTCGTTGCGCGGGAGAATGACGTGCACGTTATAACTTGGCAACCAGAAAAAGCTACACGGTTTAGAAAAATAAAAAGTTCATAAGGGATAATTTGCACACAAAAAAGTGAGAAAAAAATGAGCTCAAAACGAAAAATCAGAATGAAACTTTTTTTTAAATTTTTCGACCTGAAATGTTGACTTTTTTTCTAGAATTTCACAGTAAAAAGGGTACTTACCTAAAATAGGTTAAAAATGTCTGGGATGTAGTATTTAAAAAAAATCATCAAAAAATTCAATATGACGTCATTTCTACAATTCTGAAATTTTTTCAAAAATATTTTATCACAATATCTTACCTACCTAACACTAATATTTCTCCCAGTTAAAATAAAAACACTCTTATAACTAACAACTCTGATATTCCTGACCTGGAACCTCTCTTTAGGTAATATTTTAAATAATTAGATAAATAATATATTCGGAAATTTCAGAATTTTGGGGATTTTAATTATTCGTTATTTTTCTAATTGACTGGAGACACGCTAATAATTGTTATTTATTTACTCACCTGCATTTTGGCACCATAAGATAAATGTTTCACTACTTTTCGGTGGTAAACAGAATAAAATAATCCTGGCATCTCCTCGTGTATTTCGACAGTCTATGTAAGCACACCGATCGGTAGCACTTGGAGACATTATTTTTATTCTGTATTCACTTTAAAACACTTTTTAAATAATTCACTACCAGTAAACTATTGATTAAGCTCAAGTTCAAGGTAAAAATAATATCCAATCACGTAAATACCAAAGGCTTTAATCGCATCGGCATGTGTGTGTTCCTTTGTTGTGAAATTAGGAAAACAAGTGAGTGCAGGTCTAACATGCGCACGTCGTCGTATTGCGATTTAAAAAATCAGATGATCCAATTTAAATTTTTTGTAAATTGTCACTCCTGTCTCTAATTGGTATTTTAATAATTAATTTACTTTTTTTCTTTTATAAAACTTTGACTACAATTAGGAAGTACAGCCAGGATTACATTAATAATAAATTTTTTCAATGTGAAAT
>NC_046658.1:32085312-32093727 GCF_010883055.1 Belonocnema kinseyi
CCTATTTATTTTTGTAACCATATTCAGCAGAAACTCTTGGTACAGGGACCCTCTATCCGCAACCCGAGGACGCGTTCGGTGGCTTTGTCATAGGCCCTTCGGCCCTTCAAATTATTATTTAAGTTTTTCAGGAGTTTCAAATATATTCATAAATTATCGAATTTGAAAATTCCCGAATAATAAAACTCCAGGCCGAATGCTGTCTAATGATAAAATATACAAACTAGAAAATTCCCGAATTGCAGAAATTGAGAAAACAGTTTTGTGATCAATATTATTTATTTATTAAAAATACAATAATCAAATATTTTCATTATAGAAATTTTGTTTAATGTTTAATTTTTAAATTATTGTTTTAATTTAAAATAACAATAATTGTATAAAAATCTGATACAAACATAAATTTAAAACACGTGAGCTTCAAATGAAACAAACTTTGCAGGATTCCATGCAGGCTGCTTTAAGAGCATGTGACACAGATAAATACCTATATTACCGACCTCACTTTATTAGTTCACTGAATGCTTTTTTGAATCTAAGAACTTTTTTGGTAAATAAAATATCGAGCTGAAACTTTGGAAAATGTATTAGAGTGCAATAAAGTACGTTTAGGTACTGTATTTTGGAAGGAACTTGACTGAAGATTATTTCATCTTTTTTCTGAACCTCGACATTTTTTTGAACATTCGAACTTTTTTGATACATAAAATATCGGTCTCAAACTTTGAAAAATGCAAGAGCCGACAGAAAACTACGTTTAAGTACAAAGCTTAATAATAAAAGATGTAAAAAAAAATTTCAACTATCAATCCCATCGGTATCAGCCGGTAATGTTCTACACCATGGACTTAGGAAACACGGGACTAGGCATGCCATCCTAATTTGGGCGAACATGGTTGAATCCACGGGAGGGGGGAATTCCATGAGCGGGGAGTGCCGCCATCTTACGATGTGCCACTTGATTATGCGCACGGGCATTTTTACCGACAAACTGTGCATGAAAATATAAACATGTGGGCGCTGCTATGTTTGTCGCGGGACATCAAAAGGTGGCGGACCTCCCTCCTCATTGCATCACCCCCGCCATGGCATGCCTAGTCCCTTGTTTCCTATGTCCATATTCAATACGAAAATACGAACCCTCTAGAGCCTCGTCTAGTGGCCGCCAGGGTTCGTATTTTCGTGTACAACGTTACCGGCTGATGCCAATGGGATTGATAATTGAAATATTTTTTTTACAACTTTTATTATTAAGCTTTGTACTTAAACGTAGTTTTCTGTCGGCTCTTGCATTTTTCAAAGTTTGAGACCCCTATTTTATGTATCAAAAAAGTTCGAATGTTCAAAAAATGTCGAGGTTCAGAAAAAAGATGAAATAAACTTCAGTCAAGTTCCTTCCAAAATGCAGTACCGAAAAGTACTTTATTGCACTCTAATACATTTTCCAACGTTTCAGCTCCATATTTTATTTACAAAAAAAGTTCTTAGTTTCAAAAAAATATTCAGTGAACTGATAAAGTAAGGTTGGTAATATAGGTAATTAGCTGTGTCACATGCCCTTAACGCGACTTTTATTTTTATTTTTTTAAATAATAATTTTATTATTGCGAGTTTTTTCTGTAATGTACGAAAATAAAATGCACATTTTCAAACAACTTTTTTTATCCAAAAATACATTTCTTCTTTGGTAAAAATATTTTATTATTCTAATAAAAACATTTTTTTAACAAACTATTTTTTAATTGTTCAAATTAGAGAGTTGTCTAGCCCGGATATTGTATAATTCGGAAATTTTCTGTCGGCAATTCTCAAATTCGGTAAGATTGTAAATTGTTGAGAATTTTCGAATTCGGGACTTTTATATTTCGACAATTTTATAATTTCGGAATTTTTACAGTAATGTGGGAATTTTATTTTTCGGAAAAATCCCGAAAAATAAAATTCTCGACACTGTAAAATTCGTAAATTTAAAAATAACAAAATAATAAAATTCCCAAAATTGTAAAAGTCCCGAAATATAAAAGTCGAATTGGAAAATTCACGAAAAATAAAATAAATAAAATTCCGGACAATAAGATATTACCGAATTTTAAAAATAGCCAAGGAAAATGGCTGAATTATAAAAGATCCGAACTAGAAAATTCCTGAATTTAAACAATTCAAAAAATGTTATTATGTAGGTACGAAGAAAATTTAGGCAGAACATTTTTTTCTTTCAAAGCGCACGTGTTTTTTTAATGTATTTTTTAATACAATTTTTATAAAATCGTTATTTAGGTGCCGGAGTTTTCATTTTTTGGGATGTTTCATTTATCCCTTTCGGAATTTTTTGCAGTGGTCCCATATTTTTGTACCTCCTCTTAAAATGATGTAATTTTTCAAAATAAAAAGTCAACATTTCAAAAAATTTCAAAATCATCAAAAGTATCTATTCTCTTTTAAATTATTTCAAATCGTTTTAAATTATTTAAAATTTTTTTTGGAACTTTTAAATATCTTTTAGACTGATTCCCATTTTTCCTAACATTTTTGTAAAATCTTGCACACAAAATTGTTTTTAGAGCTTCCAGATTTTTTCTTATATTGTAAATCTTTTGAAATGTTTTGAAATATTTTTAAACATTCTCTTTGAGTTATCTACTTTTTCGAAATAACGAATCATTTTAATTCTACCCAGAAATTTTTATTGTTTTCCTAATATTTTAAAATTCTTGAGAAGCTCCAAATTTTGTTCTTTTCTTTGAAACATTCAGAAACCTCCAGCTTATTTGATTTTTTTCTAAATGAATGCTCATTCAACTGTTCTTTAAGAATAAAAATGAAATACTTTTACCTTCGAAATACAAATAAAAAAATAAAACAATTATAATCGTAACATTCCAAGTTTAAATTTGTCACTCTAAAATTGTGTAAATTCGTTTTAAAATTGTTTACTATTGAAAATTGTTTTTTTTTTCAATTTCCAAACCAAATAGATTAAAAATGGAATATTTTATACTGAAATGATACTTCAAAAAGATTTTGAAATTGAATAAAGGCGTTCAACTAAGAAGCCATTAATTCGAATGTTTACACTTTTGTCACTAACTAAGGCTTTCGAATTAAATTAGTTAAAATTTTAACGTAAAAAAATTTGTAAATTATATCATTTTCAACAAATCTAGACAAAATTGTAAAATCAATCACTGTTAAATTTTTAATACTCGAGCTACTTTTATTTTTATAACAAATATTTTTCTTCAATTAAATTGCTGCAATAAAAGTGTTTCGAAGAGATTTTTTAAAAATCTTTCGGGGAATAAAATTAGTATTTATAGGTCGACAAAGATTTGTTTTTTTTTACCAAATTTGGCTTTCGTCTAAATCTTTCCAGTTGTTTTTACTATAGTACAATTTACGTTCGTATCTCGGGTGAAGAAATCCATTCTATTGTTTGACAAATATTCTTTGTAAAACAATATTTTTCACAGAAAATTACCCCGAGTGACCTTCAATTATAATTTGATAAACGTAAAAAAACCACATTTCAATGTTTTCTATGAAAAACACAATCCCTGAGTGACAGAACGAAATCGGAAACAATAAGAGTTAATTTATTCAGGAACAAGCTTTTTGAACAAAAATGACCTTAAGTGAAACTTTAATATATATTTGTAATATTCTTACAAAAATCAGGTGTTACTTTCTTACAAAAAAAAATAATTTGTGGGGGATGACAAATGATCCAAAAATAAATAAAACTTGAAGTTGTACGATTTCAATTTGTAACTAAATAATTTGAAAGGTTTCAATCTAAAATTATCGAACACTTTCCATTCAAAAATTCAGATGACATATTTAAATAGCTTTAAATTTAAATATAAATAAATTAAATTTATATATAGCATTATTAAATTTAAATTTAAATAGAGTTTTAAAAACCTTAAAAAAGGTCAGAGGTTTTAATAATTCAATATATGTGATAGAACCTCTTTAAATTTGAAATTAGTCTATACTTTTTCATGTTTGAGCTACAATTATTTAATTTTAGAAGTTATAAATTACAATCGTGAAAAACAAATAAAATGTTTTAATTAATTTATATTTAAAAGAAAAAACCGTTGTATAATTAAATCTAAATGCAGCTGCAAACATTTAATTTGAAATGCGTTGAATTCAAGGTATATTTTAAAAAGAAAACTGTTTACTGTTTACAACTGTTTACATATTTAATTCAATTCAAAATTTTTTATTTTGCTAAAATAATTATTTTAAATTAATTCCTTTATTAAAAACTTGATTTTTTAAATTTGTTCGTAAATAAATTTATTTTCTAATCATTTAAATATTTTATTAACTTTCAGTTTTTTTGTATAAAATTTTAAACGCTTATGCATTATAAATTGATTACCTCATTAACAAAAAAGGTTATTTAAGAATAAGAACGACAATCATGCAAAACCCCCGACCTTTTTATTTGAAAAAGATATTAACAATGTTTATTTCTGAGATAATAAAAAAGAAATTCAGAAGGAATTTCATATTTGAATGAAATTTTAAATTGAACCAAAAAATATATGATCTGGCACTTTTTTGTTAGATTTACATTTTTAATAAATGTATACTCCTTTTCAAACATCTTTATTGAAAACCGAAGTTGAATTCCACTCTATTGTATGTTTCACAACTTTCTTCTAACTGCAATTAATAACACAGTGGACTATTAGACATAATTTAAAAATTACAATTGAATATGGCACGTCAAGTCTGTCATCTACGTACTTGAAGTTAAAGTAAATATTTATTTCTGACAATATTAAAACTTTCATTTTAATATTGAGTCTATTCAATTAAAAAGGAAGATATTTTTTTATTATTTACGCCTACCCTAATATAAACATTTAGAATTCTGCATTTCAATTTTCAATTCAAAACTTTCAAAATTAAATAATTTAAATTTATAAATTTAAAATTTTAAAAATATTAATGCTTATATTTTTAATTTATCAACTCTATGAAAAAATTTCAAATAATACAATTCTTGAAATTTCTGTTTATAAAATTACTCTATTTGAATGTTTTAAATTGAAAATATATTATAACCTTTCAATTTAAAATTCCTCTCCTTATAAAAAGCTTTTTATTTCAAAGGCTTTATATTAATTCCAATTTTTCAAGAGGTTTGACATCAAATAATCTGCTTATTGCAGCTTTAAATTATTTACATCCTAAAGCTGAAAAAAATGTATTGCCGAATCATAAGTGATTTAATTTAAAACGTTTAAAATTAAATAATTTGAATTGACAGGTTATACTCGAAGAATATTCGAAATTTTACAAATACTGAAATTTTGAATTTTAAGTTTATAAACTAGTTTCTTTTAATAATAATTTTTTTTTCACGCTTCTAAAAGAAAATAATTACACTGTAACTTTAATTGTTTTCATTTCAAATTTCTCTCATTTAAAACCTTTTAATTTCAAAGGCTTTAAAGTTATAATCCAATTTTCGACACTGAATAATTTTGAATGGAATAATTATTCAATTGCTAACATACTTCTAATTTAAAATAAAATTGTGGGATACTAAAGTATTTCCATGCAAAATAGTTATGCTGAAGTTTAAACGCTTCTTTTTATGTTTTGGCATTGTTGACTTCTGAAAAGTTTCAAACCAAAAACCTTAGAACTATGAGTCCTGATTACTTTCCTGAGTTTTTTGTTGAATTTAACTAATTATTATAAAAATAAGGGAATTTTTTTTTAATTTCTCCAGCTTATGTGAATGCTCTCCATTGTTGAAGCCAAGAAACAAGCCACATATATCTGTATTCAATTCAATCAAATAAAAAATTTAACGACAGTTTCATTTTTGTTTAACCAGATTGTGCTTAAATTTAACACCATTTAACACCATTCAACATTTACAATTTTAACTGAAATTTACTTAAGTTTAACTAAATTTTACTTACACTTTGAATTTAACTAAAATGTATTCACTTTTTGAAATGATTTAAATTGTAATCAATCTTTAAATTTAGTTTTAGAAAATAATTTTTAAAATTGCACTACACTGAAAAAATGGGTAGTTGCGACAAGAAGCTCCTTATTAGTAGAGTTGGTATACGCTACAACTACTTCGATTGTAACAGTAACTAACCAGTTTTGTACGGTAACAAGTCGTCGTTAGTCCTCCTATGAAGGTCATATTAGTGAGGATAGTAATTGTAGTCACAAAAAATAAATTAGTTAGATTTACCAGCAATTTATTTTCCAAGAAATAAAAGTAGTAAAGGTTACAAGTTTTGCCCCTTGGCGATTTTGGCAGAACTGAATTCTGAGCAGTGCTGACAACATTCACATCGAAATGTTTCGTCATGTTTTCGATGATGGCCATTTTTATCGGATCCTTTACGTGTAATATGTAAACACGTAGAGAATATTGAAGAGCATCGTATAGATCCTTAGAGCTTCATCTACGGCCTACGCTTAGGGCACCTTTTCATGGAGGCCTGTTTTGAAATAACGTGGAATTAATATTTTTCATAGAATTTCTTTCTAGTTACTTTGTTGGTTTATGACAAATTTGATTGATTGATAACCTAGATGCGAACTCGATGTGTCAAATAAGTTCAACGAATACTTCAAAACAGGCCTCCATGAAAAGATAAGATAAGATCAACTAATTTATTTGTAAAATAACTAATTTAATAGTAAGACTTACTAATTAAAGTAGTAGACACACCTACCTGAAAGTAGTACCTACCATCGAAAGTTGTTGCAAGAACAAAGCAGCAAGGACAACTACTACCAATCTTGCGAATGAAAGTAGTAGCCACAACCACTTTAATAGCAGCGGCATATATTACAAACTAAAATAGTTGGGCCTACTACTTTGTTAGTTGTCCCGACCAACTATTTTTTTCAGTGTGCAATAAATCTTAAATTACGAATAGAATTGTTTTAAAACTTATTTACTCAGTATCTCGAAAATTTATCTTTGAAAAGAAACCAGACGAGAAATTAATTTAATTTATATAAACTTTATTTAATTCTTAAATTCACCTATATTCCATTTAAATGTCGAATTTAGCTAGATTTTATTTAAATTGTAAATTCAACCAAATTTTATTTAATTTGGAATTTAACTAAATTTTATTACATTTTCTAATTCATCCTAATTCCATTTAAATTTTAAGTTTAATTTTTTAAAATAATTTTAGAAATTTCACTGAAATTCTAAAGTACGAAAAGAATTTTTTTACATTTATTTCTTGTCTCGAAATTTTTAAATAATAATAAATAGAATATTTTTAGTCTCTCTTTAATTGTCGATTTTATCCAGTTTTAGGTTCCGACGGCTTTTTTTCTTTAATAATCAATATTTTGTCTTACAAATTTGGACATGATAGCGAACATGCTAACGGACGTCCCCACACACTTTTTTCGGTTTAATTTAAAAAAGTTTTAATTTAGCAAAATCTGATTAATTTGCATAGCGCTTAGGAATTAGTATCGATTTTACCAGTTTTAGGTTCCGACGGCTTTTTTTTCTAGAATAATCAATATTTTGTCTTAAAAATTTGGGAAATGATAGCGAACATGCTAACGGACGTCCCCGCACACTTTATTTGTGGTTTTTTTTTCAAAAAAAAATTTTGATATTGCTAACAACGTGTGTACATTTGGAGGTTATGTATGGTACAATTCTCCTGTGCGTTACTTCCAAAGCATACAATATTTTTGGCCGAAAACTTTGGACTTGCAAATAAACATAGTAACTAATCTCCCGGATTTAACCCTTTTTGCAGGCAATCAAAAAACTTTATTTCATCAATAATTTCCAGATTATCGGAAAGGCAAAGATTAAAAACGACGTAACTTCAAAATAATACATAGGCATAAAATTTTTATTTAGAACAATAAATTTTTTTGTTATTATCCCTCAAAAAAGAGTCCGGAGACGTCCGTTATGATATTTTATAGCATCTCCGAATTCAGTTTTTAAAAGTTTTAATTTTGGTGGAAAAAAAGCCTGGGAAACTGTAAGTATCACATGCCCTTAATGTAATTCAGTGTTCATAACATTTTTGGCGTGCAGGCAGAGCTCACACACCTGAAACGCCGCAACGATGCCGCACGAGGGGAATCGTCCCCCGCCAGTCGCCCCTCAACGGCCGCCTGCCTTTGCCCCTCAGCCTCCTCACCACCAAAGGTCTCGGTCGGTCCCGTCTATACTCTCAGTCCATAGTCTATATCTAATTATCTATACTCGTTTGTTTCTGCTTTTCTCGTTTCTCACCTTCTCCCCAAATTCTTAATTTTTCAGGCGTGTTCGGAAGCATTATAGAGATTAGTATATTTTATTATTTTCTGCGCCAGATTTAGAATTTGAAAAGATTAATTTCCAAATAGAAGGATTATTTCTCAACCAAA
>NC_046658.1:32093827-32095065 GCF_010883055.1 Belonocnema kinseyi
TCCAGCAAAAGCCTCGTGCACCCTAAGAACACGGAGTGACCCAAGGACAACCGCCTTCTGCATTTTTCCCGCAAGTGTTCTAGCATATTGTTGACACGCAGACATGCTTTTTACGCTATTAGCAAGTGAAACCTTGGCATCTCCAAGAGCGCCGATGATAAGGACGATCAGTTTAACAGAATATTCCGGGTACAATCGTTGCAACTCCCTTATAAGGTCTCGATACCTGTCTTTCTTTTCATTCTCCTTGGCTATGATGTTTTTGTCAGCTGGTGCCGAAAATTCGATAACGAACATGGTTCGCTTCTCGAAGTCAAGAAGAACCATGTCAGGCCTCGAGTGAGCAACAGAAACAATTGTCGAGAATATAAAGTTCCAGTATATGCGGCACTTCCCATTCTCGACAATTGACTTAATTTCCCTAAGAGCATTTAGAGGAGCGATATTAAGGTGAATGCCGTAGGAGTGACAGAGATGGTAATAAAGTACTCTTAGTGCCGCGTGTGTTGGACAACTAGATAGTATGTGAGCTAAATGCTCGGGGTGTGCATGGCACGCCCTGCAGCTATCATCGGGAATGTCTTGGCTCAAAATGTGGCGACGGTATGTTAAGGTAGAAATGACACCGTCTTGGCATGCAAAAATGAAACCCTCTGTATCAGACTTCAATTCGGCCGATTTAAGGAAAGCAAACGTTAGCTCACAAGACATTGACTGATCCTTCACATTTCTGTGGAAGATACCGTGCATCCTCTTATCGAGGAGCTGTTCACGAAAGTTCTTGTGCTTTCTTAATCCGGGCTTTTAGGAGTGAGTACTCGAGATAGATTAGATTTTATGCATTTTGCTCACCCCTAATACTGAAGTCAAGTCCGAGTGTTTCAGCAGCCTCCTCCGCTGCTTTGTACAGAAATGCTCCTTTGCCTACTTCCCCGTGATTCCTGACCATTTTAAGAAGAGGGTCTCTTCCATTTGCAACTCTATGTGCTGTACCCAGAATAATCCTGTTGTGAAGACATTCAAGACTCAATATTCCACGACCCCCTTGACGGCGTGAGATGTACAGTCGCGGAACGGAAGACTTAAGATGCATGCTTTTGTTCAAGTGCATAACCTTTCTTGTCCCGATATCAAGAGGAACTACTCCAAATGAATAGAGTAGTACCGGGACGACAAGCATGTTCGTTGCAGATACTTTGTTCCTCGCCGACAGTTCGGAAGACCAAATCTGTCGGATG
>NC_046658.1:32095165-32104698 GCF_010883055.1 Belonocnema kinseyi
TCGGTCCATGGAGTAGAGCTAGTATGTATAAAACGTGTGCATTAAACGCGAGAATTGAAGCTCGACTGTGATCAAATTAGCTTTTTATATTAATAAATAATAATTTGAATTACTTTATAGACGTGCCCATAAACGTGTGAATAAATATTTTTCTTTCTGAGTGTTTTGAAATGGGGTCTGGAAGCTGTAATTGTGAAGACCACATTCAGCCTACACAGGTGCTTAGTAAACGTAAGTAAATAACTTATTTATTTAAATTAACATAGAAAAGGTATATTAGACTAAGTAAAACTAATGTAGAAAAGTTATTTGCGTATTTACGTTCCAATTGCAAACGTATATGAAGGGAAACATAACCTCACTTTAGACTGTATAACATGTGCATTGTATGATGTACACAAAATGAGTGTACCATTTTTTAATACATTAGTTTTACTTGGCCTAATATACTTTGTCCGTGTTAACTTAAACAAATAAGTTATTTACTCACGTTTAATAAGCATCTCTGTGGGCTGTATGTGGTCTTCACAATTCCAGCTTCCACACCCCATTTCAGAACACTCCAAAAGAAAAATATTTATTCGCACGTCTATAAACAAAATCAAACTATTATTTATTAATATAAAAAACTAATTTGATCATAATCGAGCTTCAATTCTCGCGTTTAATGCACATGTTTTATGCATACTCCCCATACTCCATGGACTTAAAATGGCGGGTGCACATGCCCGTCTATTTAGGTGCTTTATCTATCATTACTATCATTACTATCATTACTCTGTGTCAATCATGCCAATGTTGGCACCCTGTGCTACTGCGCTAGCGTTATGGCCGCGCGCTGGTTGGCCGCACTTGGAGCGCAATTTAAAATTACTTTAGAAACCCATTCGTGTAATTTAAATAAATATTTATTTTAAAAATGCACAAAAATGTGTATGTATATTATAGTGATTGAAAATAATTATTTATGTTTTAAATATTTTTTTATGTAGTTTTATGGAGATTTATATAATTATATAACCTATACATGCATAAATTGTCACGACTGCATTGTAGTTATGATTCAAATGCAAAAATGTTATTTTGAGTATGTTTTGATTTTTGTTGTTGTATTTTTCTGAAATTTATTAAAAATTATTTCAATCAATATACTGATGTTATGTAGATATTTGAAGGCCTGTTCAAATTTGATCGTTATATTCTTTTTTTCGAGAAATTCTTCCTAATTTTTTGTTCTTGTTTTGTTATAAATATATCGTTTTCTATCTAAGTGTCCTTGAGACTTTGTATTTCTAATAAATTTTATTATCATGTTAATTAATTTTTTTTAACAAAGTTACATAATTTTCTATGGGAAATTGAATACGGGGAGCAGGTTTAGGAGGCCTAGATATTTGATTAATAAAATGTAGCCCTCTTGTTGCGAATTTCGTTTTTACTTGCTTTTTCTTTTTATTTGAATTAATATACATTTTTTTGGCCCCCGAAAGCTTCTCATTGCATTTTTTTTATCAGCAATAATGACTTTTCTTACTTTGAGCGTCGATTTGTCATGTCTCAATCGAAATGATCAATATTCTGGGCTGAAATTTTTTTTAGAAAAATTCGAATATTATCATTATTGTACTCTGCAGTTAACTTCTATATAATAAGCTGCTGAAACATTATATGGTATTTCAAAAAATGTATCTATTAAAAAATGTTTTGTGCAATATAAGTCAGTCTTTGGATTTCAATGAAAATAAACTGTATATTATAAAACATATGTGTTGTAAATTTTTTTTTGTCTGAAATAAAAAGTTACATAATTTTTATGTATTCTTGTGCATATTTTAATAATTATTTATTTAAATTACAAGAATCGTTTTTTAAATAAAGTTTGAATCGAACGCCAGGTGCGGCCAACCAGCGCGCGGACCTAACGCAAGCGCAGTAGCACAGGGTGCCAACATTGGCATCACTGCTCCGTGGCCGGATCGTAAGAAAACTACTACTGCATACACAATACACGGCCGAGGCAGGGGGCTGATAAAAATATACAGGGATATGTTCCGATTTGAGCAGTTGAGAGTTATTTAAAGTTTCAAAGTTGGCAATGCCAATGTATAAGCATAGGCTGCCGGTGCGCAATGATGCCTATGCTTATACATGGCATTGCCAACTTTGAAACTTTAAAAAACTCTCATATACTCAAATCGGAACATACCCCAGGACTCACTACAGTGTGTACCAGAAATTAGAGTTCCTCAAGGGAGAGTTGTGTCACCACTTACTCCACTTCTGATTGGTGCCGCAAAAGCGGAATCGGATGTTTTAAAATTGGCGCGACTTTCAAGTCAAATTTAATGTTCAGGCACTGAAAGAATAGTAAATAAATATAATAAAAATAATAATGCAGGTGTAATAAAAAAGTGTTTGAAATGTGAAAAATCTTATTCATACATACTTTTAAAAAATACTACTATTCAAGACTGTTTGATAAAGTCTGTGACATCTAATAGATAGTAAGTAGAATAACAATAGTAATTGTTTAGATTTGTTCATTGAAAATGATTAAAATGTAAAAAAAAATTTTAATGTCATGCATTTTTACAATATTAATGAATTAATTGGATAAATCAAATTTTATACTGAAAATGTTCAATTTTTACGAAAAAAATTAAAATGAGACAAAACATGAGAAAAAGTTTATAATTGTATTGTTTGGGAAGTAAACAAAAGATATTGAATTCTGAGGTTATGGCTTTTTCTTCAACACGTTTTGATTAAATTATTTTGAATAAAAATAAATGTAATTCAATTATAGAGAAGACCAAAATAAAGATCACATTAAAGTAATATTTTTCAAAACAGAGTTGAGAAATCAGAAATAAAAGAAGTATTTTAATCAGGGTAAAACCCTTTTTTTACGATATGTGTGTGTAATGTCTTTTTAGTCCTAAAAACTTTTTTTCGAATAAGTCTATTTCACAACAATAGGCTAAACGTAAGAGAGGATTTATGAGACAACTAAAATGTAAATTACATGAATAACGTAGAAAAGTTTTTTATTGCTGATTTGTTTGGAATTATATTTCAATTAAAATTTTTTTAATTATACAATAAATATCACACAGAATTCATGCTGGAGGGGATCGTTTATCTGAAATTACATTTCAAATTTATGCATTATACTATAAAAGTAATAGTAGAAGACTAAGTGCAGCTAAAAAAATCTGAATATTTGTTCCATTTCCTGGAAAGTATCAAACGTAGCTTCGTTGACGCAGAAGAACAAGTTTTCTTTATATTCTTCATTAAAAAAGCTTATTTGCATTACAATCACTACACGAAAACATATAATGACTTAGAACCTCTTCTTAAGAATACTTCAAATGTTTCGCGCTTCGTTACGTATTTCCGATTCCGTTTTCGCGGCGGCTAGTGGAGGGGGTAACGTGACACAACTCTCCCTAGAGGAACTCTACCAGAAATATCCGCGTTCTGACAGAACTGGTTTTGATTGGCTTGAGTTGGCGCAATTTTCAAATCTCAATCTTATTTGCAGGAGAATTTAATACAGAATAGAAGTAACACTCATCGTATGAACATTATAAGTTATTGGAGAGGTTAGTTATTAAGGGTTGGGAAGAGTAATATTTACTTTAAAACACATATAATGCTTAAAAAATTTCATAAACAAAACCATGAATAAAAAATAACACTCTATGCGTTACACTCTATGTGTCCACTGTCGAAGTTCTGACTAGGAATCCTCTAGGGAGCGCTGAGAAACGTTTCCTGTCCAATGTTCGCGGCTCATGGACATAGGAAACACGGGACTAGGCATGCTATCCGAACTTGAGCGAGTGGGGTTGAGTTCACGGAAAGGGGGAGAATTCGATGAGTGGGGAGGGCCACCATCTTATGATGTGCCACTTGATTATACGCACTAGCGTTTTGGGCCAACAAACTGTGAAAGAAAATTTAAACATGTGGGCGCTGCCATGTTTGTCGCGGGACATCAAAATATGGCAGACCTTCCCCCTCATTGCATGAGCCCCGCAATGGCATGCCTAGCCTCTTGTTTGCTATGTCCATGTCGCGGCTGTACCGAAACTATGGTATTTTCACAGAGCGCTAATAGTTTGAATTATATATATGTATATATTAAGAACAGGCCCAAAAACTAGATGTATTTATTATTTATATATATTTTTTTTATATTTCATTATATTTATAAATTTATTAATTTGGATTAATTTTTTATTTATTTCATAAATTTATCAGTAAATTATATGTCATTATTTATTACATATATATAACGAAAATTGTTCACCCAAAAAAGATCGACAAATAGTAGTTTTTGTTTTAATAATAAAAAAATCATATAATAAAAATAAATTTTTTTAGATAAATAACAAAAGATACGAAAGAAAAATAAATAGATCAAAGTTATTCACCACAAAATAATTGATAAATTTGTTACAATTTATTATTTTTTGATAGGAAGCGTAGTTTTTTTATAGTAAAAAATCACATTTCAAATCATTTTTTTTGCGTTATATATGCTAGATGTTTATTATATGTTCAATATGTTAAATATTTAGTATTAACATTGCAAAAAAAAGAACAATCCGCACCAATGTGCCTATAGAGGGTGCGTGAAAGGAATGTGCCTTCCACGTTCCTTGTCCAGTCATCATTTTCGTGTGTTCAATTATACCTGAAGTTTTTTTCTAACATTTTCAATATTTTGACATATGAAAATGCGTAAAATTTTACAAAATTTTAAGCATTAAAATAATAGTTTGTATAGATTTAGAAAATTAGTGAACCGATTAATGTAATTTACTACTAGTAGGTGATTACTTTTTAAATCGAGATAAAATTCTGAGAATTCAAGCTTTGAATGATGTAAGTCTAAATTTTTCCTATGGAAATGCATATTGCAATAATTTAATTTATATCATCATTTAATTAAAGATTAAAATTTTTTTAATTTGATTATTTTCTTAAGGGTATGTGACACTTATCCGATTCCTACTTTACCGATATTTTGGTGTGGATCATAGCAATTTCACACGAGATGAGATATCAAACTGAAAGTTTGGGAAAATATAGAAAAGAAACTAAGGAAATTTGATTTACTAATAAATTTGTACCAAAGATATTAGGTCATAGATACGGCATGGGTCAGTGGTGGGGACGGCGAATATATATATCTAACTACATTTTCGACAATATCGAGGTGCTGCCGGGGCGCACACCGAAAGTTGTTGAATTCCAAACCGAACGTGATTTTCTGTTTCTCGTTCTCGCGTTCGCCTTCGCCATCACTACAGCAATCTTTGCTATAGTTGAGTCGGTTGGTTGGCTCTGTACGGCCTGTACACTAAAAATGTTATGAACACTGATTTAATTAATTATATTTAAATTAAAGAGAGCCTAAAAATATTCTATTTATTATTATTTTAAATTTTCGAGACAATAAATAAATGTGAAAAAATTCTTTTCGTACTTTAGAATTTTAGTTAAATTTCTAAAATTATTTTTAAGAACTAAACTTAAAATTTAAATGAAATTAAGATAAATTAAAAAATAAAATTTATTTAAATTCCAAATTAAATACAATTTAGTTGAATTTAAAATTTAAATAAAGTTTAGTTAAATTAATTTCTCGTCTGGCTTCTTTTCAAAGAGAAATTTTCTAGATACTAAGTAAATAAGTTTTAAAACAATTCTATTCGTACTTTAACATTTATTGTAGTGCAATTTGAAAAATTATTTTGTAAAACTAAATTTAAAGATTGAATACAATTTAGATCATTTTAAAAAGTGAATACATGTTAGTTAAATTCAAAATTTTATTAAAATTTAGTGGAATCTCAGTAAATTTCAGTTAAAATTGTAGATGTTAAAAAAATTCCCTTATTTTTATAATAATTAGTTAAATCCAACAAAAAAACTCAGGAAAGTAATTAGGACTCATAGTTCTAAGGTTTTTGGTTTGAAACTTTTCAGAAGTCGACAATGTCAAAATATGAAAGGAAGCGTTTAAACTTCAGCATAACTATTTTGCATAAAAATACTTTAGTATCCCACAATTTTATTTTAAATTAGAAGTATGTTAGCAATTAAATAATTATTCCATTCAAAATTATTCAGTTTCGAAAATTGGATTATAACTTCAAAGCCTTTGAAATTAAAAGGTTTTAAACGAGATAAATTTAAAATGAAAACAATTAAAGTTACAGTGTAATTATTTTCTTTTAGAAGCGTGAAAAAAAATTATTATTACAAGAAACTAGTTTATAAACTTAAAATTCAAAATTTCAGTATTTGTAAAATTTCGAATATTCTTCGAGTATAACCTGTCAATTCAAATTATTTAATTTTAAACGTTTTAAATGAAATCACTTATGATTCGGCAATACATTTTTTTCAGCTTTAGGATGTAAATAATTTAAAGCTGCAATAAGCAGATTATTCGATGTCAAACCTCGTGAAAAATTGGAATTAATTTAAAGCCTTTGAAATTGAAAACTTTTTATAAGGAGAGGAATTTTAAATTAAAAGGTTTTAATATATTTTCAATTTAAAACATTCAAATTGAGTAATTTTATAAACAGAAATATCAAGAATTGTATTATTTGAATTTTTTTCATAGAATTGATAAATTAAAAATACAAGCATTAATATTTTTTTAATTTTGAATATGCCTCAAATGCAGAATTCTAAATGTTTGTACTAGGGTATTATCAGATTTTGGAAGCCATTAATTCAAGCCTAATCAAGTTATAAGGGTTACAGTTGTCAATTTTACGATATTAAACCCTTATATTCAAAACTAAATTAAATTTAAATGTTAAAATTTTTAATTGTTTAGAATTTGATTCTTAAATTCAGAATTTGTTCAATGCTTTACATTTTTAATTGTACACTCTCAAACCTTTTTGTTTAATTTGAGTCATCGAGAAAAAATATTACATTTTAGTAGACACGACTTTTTTACGTACAAAAATTAATTTAGGAAATACCCCGCGCGCCAAGGTGAACAATCTGTCGAGAGGGAAAAATGGATTAAGCCAAATCTGCTGTTTGTTTGAAGAAACTCACTATCTTCGTTTTGACGTGAGTCTTCTTTACGTATACGCTGCAACGCGAAAATGACCCTTACGTCAAACTTTAGAGAGTAACTTTTTTCTCCAAGACGGCAGAAATAATCACGGCTTATCACATTACAAAAAGTATTTGATAACAAAATTTCGTCACTTATTTATTACATGAAAACAATTGTTCTTGTTTAGAAGATTTAAGAAGGAAGAAAAAAATCTTGATTGGAATATAATGATTTTTGAAAAACAAGAAACTTTAAGCATTATAACGCTAGGCTTAAATGATTTTAACATATCTTCCTTTTTAATTTAATAAACTCAATATTAAAATGGAAGGTTTAATATTGTCAGAAATAAATATTCACTTGAACTTCAAGTACCTACATGACAGTTTTGACTTTTCATGTTCATTGTAATTTTTACATTATGTCTAATTGTCTACTAATTGTCTAATGTAAGCAAACTTACATTTTTTCTTAAAGTTAGATTTCTGGAGCAGGGAAAAGGACATTTTGTAAGATTGAGTTACTTATTAATTCAATTTGAAAAAATGGTTCATATTTATACCATGGCCTTAGCTAAACTCTAGAAGCAAGCCGTAATTTCCTTTGACTTTCGAAAATGCTTCTTACACTTTACAGCTGTTAAAAAATTCATATACCACTTAATTCAATAATATTTAAAAAATGCAACATTTCAGAAGACATTTGTCTAGGTCTATAAGGAAATTTAGGAAAAAAAAATTTTTATATGTTTTTATAAGGAAATTTCTTTTCAGAATTTTTGTTTCTTCAACCAGAAAAAAATAGTAAGGACATATTTAACCACAATTCTGGTTGATTTAACCATACAGCTTTTTTAGTTTATTTAAATTTAAATAAAACTTAACTGTATCTTCAAATTCACTTTTCTACTAATTTCCAAAAAAATTATAACTTAAATAAAAAATAAACTTTTTAATTCACATTTGTTATTACTATTTTATAATAAAATCTTTGCTACATTTTGGGCATAATTTTGATTTCAAAAAGTCTTTAGAGTTTTCGAATTCCTTCAAGACCTTTTCCACTCAATTAAAATTATTTTTCCATTCACTTATAAAGTAAAATTAGATTATTACCATTTTGGATTTCAAATGCACTATAAATTGGCGCGACCGAATATATAGCTGCCTGTCGCTCCTCTACAAACATGTGGCGGAACCAATCGGTACATTTTTGGTTAAACTTTAATCCTTTATTTCTGAAATCGGACCATTTCCTTGAAAACTCAACTGTTTTGTAAGAATAAGGAAACTCTTTTCTTGAAAATTCGGTTATTTTGTGAGAAATTTAACTTGTTTGTTTAAAAAATCATATATTCTGTTTCAAAATTGAACTAATTTTGCTGAATAATCTTTTTTTTTTTGTAAAAAATTTAACTGTTTTTTTTTCATTAAGCCCTTTTAGATAGAAAATGCATCCCTCTTTATTGAAAGTCGGTATTATTTGAATTGAAAATTTGTCTTTTTATCGAAAATTAAACTGTAATGTTGAACATTTGTCTTTTTGGATTAAAAATTCATGTTTTTGCTTGAAAATACTAATATATTTTGTTCGAAAATTAAAACTACTTCCTTGAAAAATTATCTTTTTTCGAATATTCAACTGTTTTGTTAAAAATTTGTCTTTTTTGATTGAAAATTTGATCTTTTTGTAGAAAAGTCATCTTTGATGGTTAAAAATAAAATGTTTTGTTGAAAATTCAACTTTCTTCTGAAAAATTCAACTACCTATTGGGGTCAGAAATACAGCGATACGCCATCTGGCAGCTAAATTTGGCACTAAAATAGCGGGGTCGTTTTTAAAAAGCTGTGTGATATCCCGGTGATATTCAGAGTAAAATATAGATATATTTTTTGAATGTTACGATTTAAATCATCAAATTAAAAAAAAATGTCCGATAATATTGAAATAGACGATCTAGGTACGAAATTCAGTCCGAAAAAAAGCAAAAGTAAAAGATTTTGCTCTGTTTTCGGATGTTCAAGCAAGACTAGCAAAACCCTAGATGTTAGGTTTCATCAATTTCCCTTGCCTAAAAAAGGTTTTGTTAACGTGGTTAATAAAAGTGAGCCTGAAGGAATGATCGCTCGGAAAAAGCAATGGGAAAATGTTCTAAAAACTGGAGAAGAAGGTAACCTCTAACATATGTGTGTTTGTTCTCTGCATTTTAAAAGTGAGGATTACTCATTTCGAACAGATAAGTTCACATTGATTTCTAGAGCCAAATATATTTTCTAATATTTTTAATTTATAAATAATTTAGATATATCATTTGAGTCATCTAGATTGTTCATAATTTTATTTTATAACCTCAAAATTTTGATAGGAACTAATCACAAGTTTCCTAAAATACATTCAGCAAAATCGTTTATTTTTTACAGATATCGAAAAT
>NC_046658.1:32104798-32109561 GCF_010883055.1 Belonocnema kinseyi
AACATGCTCAATTATGATCTTTTCGAAGTCAACTTACAATGTCTATCCGATGACTCTTTTCTATATTGCTTTGTAAATTTAAAAGTACTATTAATTATTTCAACAATTTTAATTCAAAAATTAAAAGTATATCTTTCCGATTATTTTTTTTCTCTGATGCTTTGAAAATCTACAACTATTAATTATTTAAAAAATGTTTATGAACATATTTATAGCTTGGATATTTTTCAAGGAGGAGGCACATTTTGTTTACGGAATGAACTAAGAATGTCTTTCGATGATCATTTTCCACGTTACTTTGTAAATTTATAATAACTATTAATCATTCAAACAATTATCATAAACATATTGAGAGTTGGGGTATTATTCAAATTTGTTTACGAAGTTAACTGAGATTGTCTTTGGGATGACTCTTTTCTAAGTTAGTTGTTAAAATTACCAGAATTATTAATTATTAATTATTGAAAGAAGTTTCATAAACATTTTAGAATTTGGCTATTTTTCAACGAATAGGATCAGTTTTTTTTACTAAGGTTTAGTTACAATGCAGCTGCATATGAGTTTGCTCGAAGTACTCACATCTGCCTAAACATTTGGTCACATGAGAGGAAAACTGCAGAAAACCACGTCCCGAGTTTATTTGGGTTTTCAAAATTCGAGTACACAACCCGGTCTTTCGTCGTATATGGTACCCATACGAAGTCGTGTATAAATGGAAGATATTAAAGTAACAATGATTAGCGTGGTATTTTCTTGAACTTAATTCCCAAATAGAATAATTACAAGTTAATTAAATTTTAGTTAAAAATTCATCTGGTTTTTTTGTTTGTTTTTTTTAGGAGGAAAAAGTTTTTTGTCTTTTTCAGATTGCAATGGGAACACTTTGTCGTGTATGTCTGAATTTGGTTGTTAGATCCTTGGTTTTGTTTTCAGGAATTCTTCACATTAACTTGCTTATTGGACGTTAAATAGGATTTTATATTTGATATTAATCTCATTTAAATACTTGAAACTCTAAATTTTACCATTTGGTTGAAAATTCAACCACGTATTTGGTTAGAAATTGTACTGTTTTTAACGAAAATTTTATTATTTTGTTAAAAATGCAACTAACTTGTTAAAAAATTCTCAATTAAAAAATTCTTATATGTCGATCCTGAAACTTCTTCACCTTGAGTCAAAGAAACATGCTATTATTAAAAAAAAAAAAAAAACATTATTAGCCCAACCAATAGTCAACATCGCTAAAAAAAACTTAAATTGCCCATTTTTAAATGCTTCGAAGACCACTACATTTTTTTGTCCGAAAAAACAAAATAATAGCATGTTTCTTTGATTCGAACTGAAGAAATTTTAGGTTCGACATATTCAACTTTTTTGGAAATGTGTGCATAGGACTCAAACCATAAAAAGATGCCTTTCGACCATTTTCAAAAAATTGTAAATTGCGCGAAAAATTTTTAAAAAATTTTTGTATTTTTCTTTATTATTCACTAGAAAAACTTGTACATACAAAAAATTCGCCATAATTTTTGAAGCAATAGGGAAATTCTTTGGAATTTTCAAAAATGTTAATTCTCAATTCAAAGAAGGGAACAGAAGATATTAAACGATTTCAAAGTTTTTTTTTTACTTTTTTTGGATATCAAACCACAAATTTGTTTCGCTCAGCTCAAACGATTCGACTAATTTGATCATTTTCACTCCGCCCTAATATATAATGTATACATATTAATATAAGTATATTACTTATATTATATAAATATAATATATATATATATATTTATATAAATAAAAATTTACTGATAATACGTACCTGCTTGCAAAAAATAATGATGCTGAAATATTTTCATTCACTTTTAAAGTTGTCAATTATATTACTAATTAAATAATTAATTAATTAGCTACATTAATATTTAGGAATTTACTAGGTTTCTATCTTTTAAATAGAAGTATGAAAATAGTGTGTATATTTTTTGCGCATAAAAAGAATGATTTGAATTGGCCGAAATGCTTACGTAAAAATTCCAAGTATTATACTTTTTATGAATAAGGTAGTAAAAGAAAACATTTCTTGATATTATATTAAAGTATTTTTTAGTTTCCTGGTTTTTAAATAGAATTATGAAAATAAAGTGAATATTTTTTTGCATAAAACGGATTCTTTGAATTTTCCGGAATGTTCACGTAAATATTCGAATTATCCTCTTTAGGAATACAATCTTACAACAAAACTTTTAATTTTTTTGCTTTTCACGAGTTTTCATTATAAAAATAAAAAGATGGAATTTCAAGGTTAGGATTTTTAAACAATAACTTCAAATACTTCCATGCTATTATTATTAATATGATTGATTTATGTATAACAAACAGTAAAATTTATCATACAATGGTAAAATCATCCCATTCTTTCTAGATCTATATTTTATACCGAATCATCGTTATCACCTTTTCAGTGATTTCTTCGTTTTTTATTTTTTTATAACCATAATAATTGAAAAGTTTCAAATTTCCGCCCGAACAAATTTGAGTTTATTGCGCCGCCTCGTGGCATGTGGTCAAAATAATCGGTTTAAACCAGCTCCCTGGATCTTGAGTTGAAAATGTACAATGTGTTGAAGGTGGCCGTGTGGCGGCGCCAGATATGCAGTTGGCCTATGATCGTTTGCAAATGCATGGCAACATAATAACATTGAAGTTAATAACACATCAATGGTAATTTACTGACAGTGTTAAATAATCTTTAAATGTTTTGAATGATCTTTTCGACATTTTTCATTTTCTAAACGAAAGAAAACTGAAAAAACTACTTTTAGATCAAATATCTGCAGTGTTGAAATTTTGAACAAAAATCGTGAAGCGCGTTTCTGTTGATTGTAAATTGAGATGAAACAGATAATCGGGAGCAGGGCAAAGCTAACAAAATTCAATTTTTCAAAGCACTAAATGATCCAAATATTGTTCAATAATGGCAAATGCTATTTTAAGGGACGATCGTTGTGTTAAAGTTTTTCTCTTTTAAAAAATATTATTTTATCGTTAATATTAACTGTGAATATGGGGCATTATATAATATAATCCAAGTCAACGTCTTTGTACTTTAGATAATAAAAAATGATATCTTGATATATTTTCAATTTAAAGAAATTATAAATTGTAAAGAAATTTAATTAATTTTAATTAATTCATTTTAAAAAATGCTTTTGGGCATAACTCTTTTCATGAAATTTAGCTTAAGATTTAGGGCGAAAAAGGAATTTTCATTATACTTGTTTTTAAGTTGAACATGAACTAAAGGATCTTATTCTAAATAAGAAATCGCAACATAGGACCAAGTTTTCAAAATAAGTTACAAATTGCTATTTTCTCCATTTTACATTGATTTATTCTCGCCTATCAGTGCATTTAGGTTTTGAATTATTGATCATAATTATTTGAATGGAATCTACAAAAAAAAGATCAATAAATGATTTTCATTTTAAATGATTAAATTATTTTTTTTAAAGAATGATTTAACGAAGATATAAATTATTTTACAGTTTTAGATGACTGTAATGTAATAAATAGAATCAAGTTTATCGTGGCTGAAACTTTATAAATTTGTATAATTTTATAGTAAGTTTTTAAAATTTTATAATTTTTTATTTTTAAATTTTCTATTGTTTTTATTTTAAAAGGTTAATTTTACGAATTTTTGAAGATTTTAGGAGAATAACGGATTTTAAAAGAAAATTGAATCAAAATCACAAAGCAATTCTATTATGCTTACTAAATATTTTCAACTATTCAAACAATTGCAAGTTAATTTTAAATTTGTGAATTTGAAATTTGTGAAGCATTTCGAAAAAATTTTGGAAAAATAATCTGGGAGTCTTGAAGGCAAATTTTGTTGTCTTTAAACAATTTTAAGAAAAATTCGAAAAGTTTTAAAGGACATTTAAAACTTTTAGACATATTAAAAAAATTTTGTAAAAAAGAAGCTTTTTATGAATTCGGAAAGAGTTTTAGAAAATCAAACAATATTCTCTAGATTATTAGGAAAATTTAAAGTTATTTTCTGGAAGATTCCAGTACATTTTTTTTTATTTTGCAGGATTTAAAAAAATGGCAGCTTAAAAAATTTGCAAGTTTAAAAAAATGAACTAAAATAACAGTATAGTCAACGAATTTAATTGATGTTAATGAATTCATGTCAAAATTTTATTGTTTATTTAAAAATAGTTTTCGCGGTTTAATGTTTTTCTCTATCAATTTAGGTAAAAGATGCAACTATTATTCAATTCGAATGCTGTAGGGCTTATTTTATTCCAGAAAAGAATCTCCGTATATCTCATCGATACGTTTTTAGATAAAAAATTTATTTAGACAGTATAAAATCGTTATTTTTGTAAGCAATAGGTTTTCATAAATATCGTTTTTTAAATAAAAACTACCAATGAGATTTGCAGAAAATCTTTTAAGGATTAAAATAAGCGATACAGCATTAGAATTAAATAAGAATTGCAACTTTTACCTACAGAGAAAAATAAAACCCGAAATATTATTTTCCTAAGTTCACCTCGACTTCTTTTCCAAAATTAATTATAATTAACATTAGAATATTTTCATCCATTTAATCAATCATTTTTAACAAGGTTCATTTTTTGAACCTGAAATAACATAACATGATAATAATAAATAAAGAAGCCCACTGTGTTCATTAATACACATAATTTATTTATTAAAATATTTGAAAATCCGAAATGAATTTAAATTAATAAATA
>NC_046658.1:32109661-32129427 GCF_010883055.1 Belonocnema kinseyi
AAAAATATTATAAAATTTAGACTATTTTCTTTTTGGATATTTAAAAATTACACAAATAATGATATGTCTAATTTGATTGCGTATGTATAATGTTTTGTTGTGGTTAGTAGAAATGCATTGGGATTTACGTCTAAAAGCAGTGAATTTTACGGTTTTTGCTAATTATTTTTAATTTAGAAGGTAATCAAAAATCTTAAAGATTATTATCTCTTACCCATAACTGTCCGAAAATTATTTTTATTCAAAAAACATTTTTTTTTCAACTTTCGCCTTGCAATATTTGAATTCTAGGCCAACTGCATAGCTGGCGTCGCCACACGGCCACCGTCAACTCTCATGACAAATATTTTTCACAGCCCTGCAGAAAAGTAGCATGGGGCTGGTTTAAACCAGTCCCATGCATCGCCCCCACTTTTCTGTATTCTTATGATCCGGAGGGGAATTGTCGGTCAAACTAATCCAACAGATGGCGCCACCAACAGTAGGTATGTCTTTTTCATTGAATTGCATTAAGAAATAGCACAAATAATTAAAAACTTGATTCTGTTTGCATATAAACAAAACAAAAAAAAATACATGTATGAAAAAATAAGAGTAACTATGACTAATTATTTAAAAAAAGAAAATTTAATAAAAATATGTAGTTTAAGGGCATGTGACACAGCTAAATATATTTCAACTATCAATTCCATCGCCATCAGCCGGTAACGTTGTACACGAAAATACGAACCCTCTAGAGCTTCTTTTATTATCAAGCTTTGAACTTTAACGTAGTTTTCTTTCGGCCCTTGCATTTCTCAAAGTTTGAGAACGATATTTTATGTATAAAAAAAGTTCGAACATTCAAAAAATGTCGAGGTTCAGAAAAAAGATGAAATAATTTTCAGTGAAGTTCCTACCAAAATGCAGTACCTAAACGTATTTTATTGTACTCTAATACATTTTCCAAAGTTTCATTTAAAAATTTAAATTTAAAGGAGATTTTGAATTAAATTGTTAGTTATACTATTGCAAACCTCATTTCTAAAATAAACAGACAATAAGCTATTAAACTCTATAGACAAACGTACTGTACTCATGACGCACAATTGGAGGAAATACACTTTTGTCAGTCAAAAATGTTCAGAGCCTTCAATTTTTTGCGATTTTGAATTTTTTGTTTTAAATTAAAGATTATTAAATTCTATAGATCTTGACTTTACGAACTTTTGTCTCCTCTATTTTTTTATTAATAATTTTTCCACTCAAAGCATGGAAAAACTAAAATTTTTTATATAAAAATTTTTTACGCTTTAATAACTGACCAGGAAAACTTTATATTGTCTTAAATAAATGTTTAGAAACTCATAGGATACAAATAATGTGCTTATTAATCCATTTATTTGTTATAAACCAATTTTATGAACCAATTGACCAATAATCTTATTATCCGTAAAAAAATGTTTGGCTAAAAATGCTTCACATTAATGAAGGAATAACATTTAATAACAAAAATACTTTAAAAGTTTATAATAACCACTGTGATAAACAATTTTTGTGGCATAATATTATAATTTGAGATTTTTCAAATTATAATTTCTTTCAATGGCCAGAACGACTTCAGGTTATCCTTAAAATAATAAATATTTAATAATATTTGACAAAATATAACAATTTAAATTTTTGTAAACAAATTAGATGAAGAAGTTCAAAATTTTGGTTCTTTTGCATAGAAATTTTTTTCTGCACTGAAAATTTTTTAAACTGTTGGACGAATGACTGCTAGTCACAAAAATATTTCAGAAGTTAACACTAACCGTTGTTATAAATAATTCTTGTGATAAAATATTCAAAGGTAAGGTTTTATCAAAATTTTTATTTTCCTTAGTTGCTACAATGGCTCTGGATATTCCTAAAAAAATGTATCTTTGATAACATTTAGTAAAATATAACAACTTACATGTTTAAAAAAATTTACCTAAACAATTTCTAAATGTTGGAAGTTTCACTTGGAAAAAGTCGGGTTTTCAATTTTAATAGATTGAAAATGAATCATAACACTGCATGCTAAGGTTCACTCAATACAAAATCTTTCGACAATAACGCACCGACTTGGCCATCAAAGAAAATTTAAATTTGATAAAACCTTAAGTTTAAATATTTTGTCACAAGAATTGTTAATAACAGTGGTTATTGTTAACTTTTCTAATATGTTGGTGACTAGCAGTCATTCGTCCAATAACTTAAAACATTTCCAGTGCAAACAAAAAATTTCCATGCCAAAGGACCTAAATTTCCAATCTGTTTATCTAATTTGTTTAGAAAAATTTAAATTGTTATATTTTATCTAATATTATTAAATATTTATTATTTTAAGGAATACCTGAAGTCGTTCTGGCCATTGAAGAAAATTATAATTTTAAAAATCTCAAATTCTAATATTTTGCCAAAATAATTGTTTATCGCAGTGGTTATTATAAACTCTTAAATTATTTTTGTTATTAAATGTCATTCTTATAATAATGTGAAGCATTTTTAGCAAAAACAAAAAAATTTTTACCGATAATAAGACTATTTGTATATATGATGTTCGGTTCAATTTAAATAAATATATACATTATATTAAATAATATTAAATCCGTTTTCTCATTAACCCTTAGGACTCCGCGCGGCGGTCCCGTGGACCGCATTTTTCGTTAATTTCGTGTGTACTCATAACGGCCTAGAATTGAGCGGTACGGCTCCTGCTATCCCTCGTCCTGTTGCTATGCAACCGTTTGAACTGCTGCTCTTTCGCCGTGAACAATTTGCGAATGTAAACAATTTGCACGTAGAAAACATTCTACAACTGTTACCACATGTGAGACTTGATCATGAAAAAAAGAATGAAAACTGAAAGAGCATTATTCTTTTGATTTTGAATTTACAGCTCCTATATAGTTCCCTTTCTTCTAATTTGTCTTGAGAATCGATTTACTAATGATTCTCGTGAGGCTGGTCCAATTTTCCAAACAGAAAGATTTTTATACAATATGTTTTACCAAAATTTGCATTGCGTTCAAAGTTTATTTAATAAGGCTGAGAAAATACTCTAAGTTGCTCATTTATTCATCCTAAAAAGAGAAAATACTTCATTGCATGCTCATACTGTAAATAAAACTAATTAGAAATTGTTGAAATGTGTAAAACGTGAATGCGGTCTCGAGAACCGCACGCGGGACAAATTAGATTATCAGGGCGTGCGGAGTCCCAAGGGTTAATCAGACTTGTCATTGACGTTCTACCGAATAATTCCTTCCGAAAATTTTAATTAAAATTGCCATTACTTTTTTAAAATATTTCCTTCAAAACTTGAAATTGTTAAGATTTTAAAGGTACAAAGATTCTTCACTTTGCAACTGAAGTTGTAGTCTTACATATTTTAATTATGATTATATTTATATTGGATATAAGTGATATATTTTTTATTACTTCTTCTAATCATGTATATGTTTTAAATAATTTTCTCATTGAGGAATTAAATGTTGTTAATTTTTTTAACTAAAACAAATAATCAAATCAATAATATCAGTAAAATAAATCATAGAAATATGAAGTTCGAACTGCTTCCAAAATGTATCTTGAAATTTAATTTTATTCATATTAAACTACATATTTTTATGACGTTTTCTATTTTCAAATAATTAGTAATAGTTACTCTTATTTTTTCATATATATATATTTTTTGCTTATTTGCAAACAGCATCAAGTTTTTTTTATTATTTTTGCTTTATCTTAATGCAATTCAATGAAAAAGTCAGACCTACTTTTTGTGGCGCCATCTGTTGGATTAGTTTGACCGATATTTCCCCTCCGGATCGTAAGAAAACTACTACATCATACACATACACGGTCGTGGCAGGGGGCTGGTTTAAATGCAGCGGCATTGCCAAATTAAGCCGAAAAGTACCGGAAAAAACCGAAGCCACAAATTCAACGATAGCGCTATTCTCGTGACATGTGGCCTAACTAGACCTTTGCCACATCTAGGTAAAATATCTTTGCTACTACCATCTCTGCTACCAACTACCACCTACAGAGATCTTTGTACTCACATGCAAAAATATTATAAACGTAGATGCGGTACGGGTCGTCAGAGTGTGGAATTATATATATAGGAAATTACATTTTCTGTCCTATCGAGGTGCTGCCCTCACCGTACTACGAAGTCGAATTCTTGTTTTCTCATTCTTCGTAAAATATGACGGTAAACCAGTAGAAAGATTTTTCGAGGTTAGAAAAGTTTGACATGTATGCATATCACTTCATTTTTTCAGATCTGAAGCCTGATCCAGATTTTCGGTAGTCTTTTTTTTTTAATTAAAAAAAAAAAATTCTTGAAAAATCATATTTTTAATTTTAAAAAAACTATTATAGAAAGAAATTTCGAAATAAACAATTGCTGAAACATTTTTCTTTGACAAGTATTTTTTTTAATTGAAACAATCAAATATTCATACCAAAGAAACAACTTTTTTAATGTTTAAAGTGTTTAAACATTATTGTTTAAATTTAAAATTAAAATAATTAAAACAAAATATATTTCTGGATAAGATATTTTGGTTGAAAATGTATATATTATTTTTTAAATCACAAAAGTTCTTCCGAAAAATTGAAATGTTGATTAAAAAACACGTGTTTTTTTATATTAATTTACCGGTAAAATTCTTGTATAATTTTAATTTTTAATTGAAACGAATAATTTTTAACACTTTAAATATTAAACAAAAATATATTTGATACAAATATTTTATTATCGTATTTTTAATGAATAATTAATATTGATTAATAAACAATTTTATTTTGGGCGTTTTATTATTTCGAAATTTTCAAATTCGTTAATAGTATAAACTGTTCAGGAATTTTATTAGTTTTGCAATTTTATTATTCGGGACAGAGAGTTTTAGCGATTCGGGAATTATATTTTTCGGGATATTTCAGCCGTCCCCATAAAATTACAGAAAAATTGCTCTAATAATAATTTCGGCACTCGATCTTGTTGATTTTTTTCTACAGCAATAATAAAAAAGTTGTGTATGGAAATTTTTGATATTACAAAGTTAAAGATAATCTTAATTAAAAATTTAAAAATTCGCTGTACGTCCAATTTTTATTCTTGGGTCTTGGCGATTTTTTTCTAATCCGTTTCAGTCACTGGTAAACAGGGGTGATTTTCTCTTAGAAAATAAGTGATTAAAATTTGAAATAATTGGGTAGGCTTTTTTGACATTTAGGTATGTAAAGAAGGTAAACTTCCAAAAATTTAAAAACTAATTTAAGAACTATTTATAGTCTTTTAAGATGCCAATACAATTTACACAACACTAATTGTAAAATTTGCAAATTTTTAGGCCTTCAGTTTAAGAACTTGAATTTTAACGTTAAATATGCTTCATTTTCAGAATACAACCTTATTGTTTGAATTTTCAGAATTTTCGTTATTAGTTATAGGGTAGGTTAAAAATAACATTAAATTAAAAATTTAAAAATGCGAAAATACGCCATTTTCCATGTTCATTTGCAATCCAGCGAGTCACTTTCTTCCGCTTTTTTTGAAAGTCGATCCTCTGCTTTCAGTTTTCTTTTTAAAATATACCTTGAATTCAACGCATTTCAAATTTAATGTTTACAGCTGCATTTAGATGCTTTTTGTTTTGAATATCAATTAATTAAAACATTTTATTTATTTTTCACGATTGTAATTTATAACTTCTAAAATTGATTGATTGTAGCTTAAACGTGAAAAAGTATAGACTAATTTCAAATTTATAGAGGTTCTATCATATATATTGAACTATTAAAACCTGTGATCTTTTTTAAGGTTTTTAAAACTCTTTCTTGATTTGTGATTGTGACTTGAATTGTGATTTCTTGATAAAAGAATAAGTGTTATTTAGTCTCCAGATCATCAATTTTAAAAATATTTAAAGCATTTGATTCTTAAAGAACAGGATTTTACAAAAATGTTAGGAAAAATGATAATCAGCCTAAAAGTTATTTAAAAGTTCCGAAAAATTTTTTAAATAATTTAAAAAGATTTGAAATAATTTAAAAGAGAATTGATACATTTGATGATTTTAAAATGTTTTGAAATGTTGACTTTTTATTTTGAAAAATTACATAATTTTAAGAGGAGGTATACAAATATGGTACCGTTGAAAAAATCCCCAAAGGGATGAACAAAAAATCCAAAAAATTGAAATCTCCGGCACCTGAATAATAATTTTATGAAAATTGTATTTAAAAATACATTAAAAAACACGTGCGTTTTGAAAGAAAAAAATGTTCTGCCCAAATTTTCTTCGTACCTACATAAGAACATTTTAGAAACAAACTTTACAGGATTCAATTCAACAACAATTTATATCAAAATTTATTTTTATTATTTTTTTATTTAAAAAAAATTCGATTTTTTAGAACTTTTAAATATTTTTTTCTAATACTATGCACATTTTCAAACAAAATTTTTCATACAGAAATATATATTCGATTATTGTATTTTCAATAAATAAATAATATTTAATAAACAATTTTTTGAGTTGTTTAAATTCATGAATTTTCTAGTTCGGATATTTTATAATTCAGCCATTTTCTTTAGGGATTTTTCAAATTCGGTAATATCTTATTGTCCGGAATTTTATTAATTTTATTTTTCGTGAATTCTCCAATTCGACTTTTATAATTTTGGGAATTTTATTCTTTGGTTATCTTTCAATTTACGAATTTTACAGTGTCGGGAATTTTATTTTTCGGGATTTTTCAGTCGCTTTTTCCGAAAAATAAAATTCTCACATCATTGTAAAAATTCCGAAATTATAACATTGTCGAAATATAAAAGTTCCGAATTGAAAAATTTTCGACAATTTACAATCTTACAGAATTTAAGAATTGACTAGACAACTCGCTAATTTGAACAATTAAAAAATAGTTTGATAACAAATATTTTTTTTTAATAGAATGAAATACTGAAATGAAATAAAAGTCGCGTTATATTAGTCTAAATTGAATCCTGTAAAGTTTGATTCAGTTGAAGCTCACGTGTTTATAAATTTATGTTTGTATCACATTTTTATACAATTATTGTTATTTTAAATTAAAACAATAATTTATCAAAATTAAACATTAAAAAAAATTTCTATAATAAAAATATTTGATTATTGTATTTATAATAAATAAATAATATTGATCACAAAACTGTTTTCTCAATTTCTGCAATTCGGGAATTTTCTAGTTTGTATATTTTATCATTAGACAGCATTCGGCCTGGAGTTTTATTATTCGGGAATTTTCAAATTCGATAATATTGTAAACTATCCAGAATTTCATTATTCTAGAATTTTTAAATTCGGGATTTTCAGGTTTCAGAATTTTATAATTTCGGGAAGTTTACAGTATCGAAAATATTTCAAACATTTTAAAAAATTTATAAGATTGTAAAAAAGTCTGGAAGATTTTGAGGTATTTTTTAGCAGAATTTTACACAAATTTTACGACAAAATGGGAATCATTATAAATATATTTAAAAGTTCTGAAAAATTAAAAAAATAATTTGAATTATATATATTTCGAGTAAGCTGTAGTAATTATAATAATTTAAAGTTTATTTTAAAATATATTTTATGGAACATGATATTTTTTATGAATATAACAGTGAAATTCTGTTCGTTTAATTTTGTTTGCCAATGCGAAACGTAATCTGGCTTGGGACTGCCGTCAAAACATCTAAAAACCGAAAGAACAATTTTCATATCACTTGGAATTATAATTATATTTTTATAAGAGTCTAAAAAAATCCATATAAATTGCAGACCATAAAAATAAAAAGAAAATAACATTAAAGAAATATGTATAGACAATATATAGAATGGAAATTATAAGTAATAATTTTAGAAATATGTGGAAATATATGAAACCGTAATATAAATTATTCATCGACTTTTATTTGTGTTATTTATTAAAATAACCATGTTTTGCAAAGTTATGACTTATAAATGTAAAAATGTTTTAATTGGCAATTTACTAAATTTACTTTCAATCCAACTGGTTTTTGTCCGAGCTAAGTAACCATTAGTGCGCCTCGAGGGGCCTACTAAAAGTTGCTTGCAGCGCTCCAAGTGGCTGCTGTCTATGTGTGCTATAGCCTAGGAGCAGTGGGTAGAGGGGAACTGATAATTTTCGCCGGACGCGCCGTCTATATTTATCGCGGGTAACTAAGCTCGCACCGCATCTACGTTTACAATATCTTTGCTACATGCCTACCTACCTATCTATCAATCTACCCACCTACCTACCTTACCTACCTACATGCCTATACATATAATACATAATAACGATCAAGGCTCTAGAGTCTAGAAGCATTAGAAGCATTCTAATCTAACCAAATTGATAGCCGCCAAGTGCTGTCAATTTCAAGCCAGCTGCAGCTGCTAGCCGCGGGCATGAGACCATTCATTTTCATAAGCTTTTGAGTGTTTTTGATAGTGAACATAGAATAGAGGAACAGTTTATTCTCTTTTCTGTTTTTCTATTTGTATCTTTGTGAACTCCCAACACTCCCAGTAAAAAATGAACCCAATATAGTTATCAAAACATATATTCGCTCGTGAAAGTTAATGAAACTCGATGTAAGAAAATAGGTTATGTTCGTATCGTTCTCTTATCTGAAACAAATATAGCAACTTCATCGACATAAATGAAACTATTTTAAGTGTGTGAATTATATTCCGACTCACTCTGGATTGATTAGAAAATTAAAAATGTCAAACCGAAGCGTAGGCAGAGGCCCAGTTCCTGACCGATGGTTGCATTGTCCTCGAAAGTCACTTAGAATTATTCAAAACAAGTTCTGTGCTTTCAAGACTCCACTCTCTTCCGAATTCGATAATCAAGTACCGGAAGAATGTAAGTTTTCCGTAAAAATGCTATTTGCTTCATTGAAAAGTCAAAGGTTGAAGATGGGCATGTGGATAGATTTAACCAATACTTCGAGGTTTTACGACAGAGAGGAAGTTGAAGAAAATAGCTGTTCGTACGTGAAATTACCTTGCAAGGGCCATGAGGAAGCACCAGATTTAACCACGACCAAAACGTTTGTGCAGCTTTGTAAAAAGTTTATACAAAATAATCCACTGGAAATTATAGGAGTTCATTGCACTCATGGGTTCAATCGTACGGGTTTGCTTATTATTAGTTACTTAGTGGAAGAAATGGAGATGAGTGTAGACATTGCCCTTGCTGATTTTAGAATGGCAAGGCCACCAGGTATTTATAAGTCTGAGTACATACAAGAACTGTATAAAAGATACGATGACATCAACGACGCGTCACCAGCACCCCCGAGACCCGCTTGGTGCTTGGAAACAAATTTCGAGGATGACGATGACAGAGACGAGGGTCCTAGTCGAGACAAATGTAACATTACTGATGTTCCAACGAAGAGGAGAAAAAGAGAACATAATAATAGGAATCCGGTTTTTATGGCTGGTGTTCCCGGCGTCACACCTCTCTTGGATTATCAAGTCGTGAGCGGAATACAGAGACATATTCAGGATATCTGTTGCTGGAGCAGAGCTGGATTTCCAGGATGTCAGCCGGTTTCAATGGATGTTGAGAATATCTCGTTATTGCGTAAGAAACCGTATCGGGTGTCCTGGAAAGCTGATGGAACCAGGTGGGCCCATCTTTCCTTTGTAGCATTTAGCATAATGAATCCCAACATGTGAATCAAGTTTTTGAGAAATAACTATTCGCAAATTTGCACACTTTATGTATATTTTTGCCATGTATTTCTTTTTATTTGAGATTTCATTGGGTACACCAATTTTTTTATTTATTTATTTGGAATTGAATGTTTACTATGTACCCTTTTTTAATGCCAAAGTTTTATTTTATTTGGACGAAAAGGATCAGATTATTTACCTATATAATTTATAAAGTTACAAATCTTAATATAAAACAGGATAAGGTAACTATACTATTTTTATAACCTCACTTGCAAAAAGAAATTTGAAAGTAGTCCCTGTCACTCTCGTAGAAAATTTTTTAAGTACTTTCTTTTCAGAGTGAAAGCCTGCTTTTATTTAATTACTATCTGTTACCAGTTCGATACTCTTAAAGATGTTTTTTTCCATATATTTTGGCAGTTTTTTCTTTCGCCAAATTATTCAAAGTGAAAGTCGCTAAAGGCTCGACTTTTGAAAGTAGTTGAGTGAGCCATTGCACGAGTAAACCGATACGGAACGTATTTCTTCTCATACAATTCAATTAATTTATAGAAAATGAAATTATGAGTTCATCTTAGTTTTTAGGATCATTAACTTGGCTAGATGTGAAAATGTAAGTTGCAAGACAAATCTTTTTAGGAATTTATTTTTTTTGTATTCTGAGGAAGATTACTTATAAGATATACTTTCAGATTGTCTAAAACTAGTTATATCGCACGTTATTATGCATGCAGAAAATCACAGATGTATGGCAAAAATATAAATAAATATCTTCTAACTAGATACGTTACTCTTATTTTATCATTTAGTTTTTGTTTAGGTACATGATGTTGATACAAGGTGACGGACAAGTTTACTTTGCTGATCGAGACAATAGTATTTTTGAAGTTGTTGGACTCCGTTTTCCACATGTAAAAGATACAAAAAGGGTCCTCCAAGATACCTTACTTGATGGGGTGAGTTGTTTTTGCACTTATCTAAGGTTTATTCTTCATTTCCTTTTCCATTTTCTATATTAATTTATTGCATTAGAAAATAATTTCACATTCTCAAAATTTAAATCTAATAGCCTTAAAATTGTCAATTTTAAATTTAAAACGTTCATAATATTGAATAATTCCAGATAAAAATGAGCTTTATAGCCTAAGCGTCTAGAATAATAATAAGTTTTCCATGTTCAAAATCGAATAATTAGATTAGATTATATGTGGACGTCCACGTGAAAAGGGCCCTTATGGCCGGTTCTAGTTCAAGGGATATTTGTGTTTTCCTAGGTTCAAGTCAAAATGATTAGTTTTGGGTTTGACCTATTGATACTGGTCATTAGGGTGGTCCAAAAATTCAACTTTTGATTTTTTGCGATTTTGTGATAACCCCCTCCCCCATTTTGTTTGCTTTCTAAAAAAAATTCCGTATTTTTGTCAATGTTAACCCGTGCCCCCGGGCTTTTGAAATTAACATGAGGTTTTAAATGGGAAAAGCTCGATTTTCGAAAAAAAATGGAAAAAAGAAGTACTTGCCATAAATTGTTTGTGAATAGAAGTATTATCACCTCTTAAGGAGCATTTAAAATATAGTATAGATCCAATAGCTTTTAATTTTGACACCCAAATCCCTTAAATTGCCCCCGGAAAATGCCCCAAAAACTGCAAATTAGCAGTTTTCTGTGAAATTCATGCTAAAGACGGTATTTAAAAAAAGAATTAATATCATTTTTTTTTAACCGATAATTGGTGAGTTTAAAGTATATTTTTAATATCTTTAAATTGTTTAAATAATTATTATTTGTTTAATCAATTTTTTCCCCCTGTAAATCGTGAAAAGTTATTATCTATCGGAATAAATTGTACGAAGTTGATGAATGTCAATAGTAGTAGTTCTTGTTTAACTTACTTGGTAATTATTTAAAAAATTGTTATTTGTTTAAACCATTTTTTTCCGAAAGTCGTAAAAAGTTATTATTTTCTGGAAATAATGACACAATTAAAGATTATTGAAAGCGATATATTTTTGAAGGATGTTTGGTAATTACTTAAACAATTTTGATTTGTTCAAACAATTTTTTTCCCTTGTAAAGCATGAAAAATTATAATTTTCTGGAATTAATGGCACAATTAAAGGAATTTAAGATTAATATTTTTTTCTACAGAATATTTAGCAATTTTCAAATAATTTCAAATTTTTAAACAAATTATTATTGTTCAAATAATATAGGTTATATGTTCTGAGATAAGGAAATACTGAATATTAAGCGACATAGTGTGACAGATTCGAAAAATTTAGACTTTTCTCCATCTTTCCGATGAACAGGCGCAAGTGAATGGTGAATAGTTGTTTAAATAATTGCAAAATATCTTAAGCAAAAAATATTACTTTTAGCATTCGTTAATTTTGTTATTAATTGTTGAGAAGAATCACGTTTTACGATTTACAGAGAAAACCTTGCTTAAACAGATAAAAATTGTTTAAACTAATTATAATTGTTTAAAAAATTTCTGAATATCCTTTAGGAAAAATATTACTCTCAACATCCGCTAATCGTGTCATTAATTCCAGAAAATAATAATTTTTCACGCTTTAGAAGGGGAAAAAATTGTTTAGACAAATCAAAATTATTTAAATAATTATCAAATAAGTTGAATAAGAACTACTACTCTTGACATTGAGCAACTTTGTACTATTTATTCCTAAAGATAATAACTTTTCACGATTTATAGGGCGGAAAAATGGTTCAAACAAATAATAATTGTTTAAACAATTCAAAGTTATTAGAAATATACTTTAAAGCTCGTAAATTATCGATCAAAAATAAATCACGTTGAAAAAATTTAAGAAACTACCGTCTTTAGCATGAATTTGATAGAAAAATGCTATTTTGCAGTTTTTGGTTCCTTAAGTTTCCTTACGGTTTTTTCTTAAGAGGTGACAATACTTTAATTCATTAAAAACTAATAACAAGTACGTATTTTTTTAGGTTTTTTTGAAAATCGAGCTTTTCCCATTTAAACCCCCATGTTAATTTTAAAATCCCGGGGGCACGGGTTAACGTTGAAAAAAAATTACGGGATTTCTTTTTCAAGAAAACGAACAAAATGGGGGGGGGGGGGTATCACAAAAAATGGAAAGTCGAATTTTGATAGGTATAAATTTGGACCACCATGTCATGTCTAGAAAGTAACTGGGAGTAGGTATAGGTATATTTCATTTTCAAAGAAATAAATAATATATGTGCGCTTATGGCACTCGCTTAATTTAGATACGCTTCTCTAGAAAAATGGTTTTTCGAAGTTCCAACTTCAAAAATGCCTTGGTGACTCGTTTATCAAGTTAGAGGTTTCATTCTGGACCTAAATTGCCGGGAATTTATCACGCCATAAGATCCGTTTTTTGTGCAAATACCTACATATTTACTGTAACAGAAAAAGGAGCTCGCTTTTTTCTCCATTTTGCGAATGAAATTTATTTTTACTGTGGCCGAATCGTGTAATATTTCATCAGAGATAAGAATCGTGTTCCGAGGTCTATACCTTATTTGACTCCGCTATAAAGCTTTGATTTGCCTTTCATTACGAGATTATTCTTCGTTAATAATTTTTTTGTCATAACCCAATTTTTTAAATGGGGTATCCTTTTTACTCGAAAAAGGTATCATGTGAGCGTGACAAAAAGTACCCTTCTCCCTATGCTTTAGCCCACAGGGACTTTGAGGCTTGAAACTGTTTGATTTTAAACATTTAATTTTTAAATTGACTAATTATGATGGTTTTATATTGAAATTGTCCGATTTGAAACAAATTTCAGTCGAATTAGTTCAGTTTTAAACGATTTTAATTAGTATTCATTAGTAATTTTAATGAAAATTCTAGTATTCGTTCTTTAAGGTGTTAAAAGAAATACCCTAAAGTAATTTTTGAGAAAATCTAAAAACTTAGGGGGCATTCAAAGTTGAAAATGTTCATCCTTCTGTTTTTAAACTTTCATAAGTATGGTGATTTTTATATATATATTTTTTTTCAATCATTTGTAATAGGAAGCAGTTTTGAAAAAATATTTTTTAAACAAAAAAATTCTTCAATTTTTCAAAATCTAATTTGGAAATAAAGTTTTTGAAAAAAACCTACTTTGTATTTTCTTAATTTTATTTAAAGATTGCTCACAATGCCGTGGTATGGTGTGCTCAGCGTCCGAGAGTCTGAACTCGGAAGTTCGTGTATATGATTATAATACTCTTCTATTGTTCGTCTATTGTTTATTCACATCGTGTTCATCGTGTTGGCGTTTGCTTTTAGTTATTTATTGAAAACTAATGGAGATCCCATTTTGATATTTACAGCGCTTGTAGAGGACATTGTAAGCTATCTGTATAAAAAAAAATGAAGAAAATAAAAAGTGGGATTTTTTCAGAAATTCATTAAAAAAATTAATTTGTGAAAAATCCTAGAAGTTTTTCAAATTTTGTTGTGTAAAAAATATTTGTTCAAAACTGCGTCTTATTATGAATAATTAAAAAAGTATATTTCTATATATTATTAAAATCACTATAGTTATGAAAGTTTTTGAAAAAAGACTAAACTTCTCAATCTTCAATATCTTCCAAGTTTTTTGAATTTTCAAAAATTATTTAAATTAGAGTGTTTGTACAACTAAACATTGTCTTAGTATATAGTCGTTGAAAATTGAATTATTTAAAAGTTGAATAATTTTGCAAATGGAAGATTTTAAACTCATCGCAGTCCTAAAGCTTATACTAAGAATTTAAAAAATTCTCAATAAAAAAGTGAATTCACTATCATTTATTGGTTTTTATGGTCACTTTCAAAAAAATAATCACCGGTTTATTGTTTTTAATGAAAGGCATACCTTGCTAAATACAAATAATTCTGAAGTTTAAAGACACTAAGTTAGCCCGTGAAATTCTTATATTTTAGTTTCAGAAATTAAAAAATGTGTATAGTAACCGCTCTTATTTTGCAGGAGATGGTGATAGACATTGATAAATCGGATGGAAAAAAGTATCCTCGGTACTTAGTTTATGACGTAATCATGTACGACGGCAAGGACGTCAGTAAACGTCCATTCGATACTGTTCGCTATAACATAATCGAGAATGAAATACTAAATGGGCGCAGAAGAGCCTTTCAAGAAGGGAGACTAAACAGGGACCGTGAGCCGTTTTCGGTGAGACGCAAGACTTTCTATGAATTAGACCAGACTGCCAGCATCCTTGGAGAAAAGTTTGCGAAGCAGCTTAGCCATGAACCAGACGGTCTAATATTTCAACCCGCTGAGGAACCCTATGTAACTGGCCAGTGTCCGGAAGTTTTGAAGTGGAAACCTTTGTCTTTAAACTCTGTGGACTTCAAACTAAAAATCGTCACAGAATCTGGCTTGGGTATAGTGCCGAAGAAGGTAGGATACCTTTATGTTGGCGGACAGACTGATGTTCACTTTGCAAAGATGAAACTCAGCAAGCAGATGAGAGAACTAAATAACAAAATAGTTGAATGCAAATATGAGAATAATCAATGGGTCTTCATGCGAGAGAGAACTGACAAGTCCTTTCCCAATTCTTACAATACCGCTAAAGCCGTTTGCGAATCTATTGCCAATCCAGTAACGAAGGAGAAGCTACTTGATTACATTAGGGAGAATCAGTTTCGCCATGACGATTCTGACCTCATGCCACCTCCCAACCGAACTAGGTGACAATAGGAGGGTTCTGGACTGCGTCCTATATTATTATTATTATTATTATTATTATTATTCTGTTAATAATTCACAATTTCACAATCTTCGAATAATTAATTAAACTAAAGGAATTGTAATTATAAACAACAAGAATTATTTACTGTTTAATTAACCATGTAAGCTTTACTTTTGTGAGCATGTTTAATTATTTTATTATGCTCTTTTTGAACTTGATGGACTTCAATAATATTGTTAGGAGGTATAGTAATAAACTGATTTTTTAAAAGTTAAAATTGATATTTTTATTTAATTACCTATCGTCTCTGAAATTGAAACTTCAGGGTGGCCACATGTCAGGGAAATGTCAGGAGGAACAAAATTTTGTCAGGGGAAATTGAAATTGATATGTTTTTAATAATATTTTGGAAGCACTTCCTAATATCAATATTAATATTTTTTCAATGTAGATTTTAAAAAAATAGAATTTGAATCTTAGTTTTTTATTTGTAGTTATTTATTTACAGTTTGGATACATGTCCTTTAGTTAATTAATCAGATCAGAAAACTCAGCGGCGCTACTAACGAAAAACAAAATGTTATATAATGCATATTTTTTCGCTATATTTTACCCAAATTTTTGTTTTGTTTTGCTCTATTAGTTTTTGAGAAAACATGGCGGCGCTAGCTTGCCGTCAACTCAGCGGCAACCTCTACACAAATCATTAAATTAAAAACTGGCTAGGTTAGATTTTTTTGCTTTACAATGTGCTATGAATCGCTTTTGTAAAATACAACGTATTCAAAGAATACGTCGAAAAGCTTGTGCCATAATTAGACTTGCGAAAAAAATTATTAGTAGGGCTGGGGCAATTTTCGCGCACTTCCAGAATGGAGATGGTATTTCATAATTGAATTTTTTTAAATTACTTTTTGTGACACTAAGAATGTAAATTCTGTTATATTCTCTTTACTATAATTTAGTTTAGGCTGTGCCTGCATTCCCATCTGTATAGTCAGATGAATTTACTCTAGGAAAATCGTCCGGCTACAGCACACTGCCAGTAGCCGGATGAATTTACTCGAGAAAATTAATTCGCCTAAAGCAGAGTGCCAGCCCTACTGAAAATTCCTATATATGTTCCCATATAGGAACCTACATAGGAACCTATATGTTTCACCTATAGGAAATTATATAGAATCCTGTTTATGTTTCTGCACGGAACCATATCCAGATGCGCAGTAGTATTCTATGGCACCTATCGGCTGCGCAGAAGTTTTTTTGGTCCTACAAGAGCACCTAGAGACATACCTACCATGAGATACCATTATTTAGGCACCATCACTTAGGTACCATAAGTACCTTATTAGGGGATTTCCTATAGACACCTATATAGGATCCTATGTCTTTTCTTATAGGTGAAACATATAGAATCCTATATAGGACTTTTCAGTAGGCAGCAGCCGGAGGAATTTACTCAAAGAAATTTGTCCGGCTAATGATACAAAATAATTTGTGAAAACTTTCTTATTATTAATTTATATGTATATTGTCTGGCCTATTATTTAGCAGATTAATCCTATAGCGAAAAAGACGAATTTTTATTTCGGGACGTTATTTGGTTAGAAATGTCTGTATTGTCTTTTTTGGTTAAAAGTTCCACTATTCGGTTGAAAATTGATGTAATGTTTTGAAAAATTCGTCTTTTTTGGTAAAAAAATTAATCCTCTTTATTACAAGTTTAACTATTTGTTTGAAAATTAATGTAATTTGATAAGAAAATTCTTTTTTATTAGAAAATCTTTGTTAACAAATTTTTGTTAAAAATTCATGCAGTTTGTTGCAAATTTATATTTTGTATAGAAAAATAATCTATTGGTTGAAAATTCAAATATTTGGTGAGAAATGTATGTATTTTGTTGAAAATTCGTCTCTTTTTAGTAAAAAATTAATCCTCTTGCTTACAAGTTTAACTATGTGGTTGAAAATGGATGCAATTTGTTCAAAAAGTTGTCTTTTTGGTAGAAAATAATCTTCTTTGTTAAACAAATTCGTATGCTGTATGAATGGTATGTTATTGTTTGCAATATATAGTATGATAATAATTGTTGTGATATCTTTATAAACCCGGTAACAATCGTTGAATTCAGAAAAATTAAGAATTTGTATTCCTATGAATATGCGATTTTTCCTCCGTCTAAAAATCCCCCAGCGGGAACAGAAAAAGTGCAAATCCTATTCCTCTCAATCGACTTGGTAAAATTTAACGAAAGCATTTATTTAACCTATTTTTCATTATTAAATCTTTTTATAACTTATGAATTAGAAAAATATTCAAATTTATATATATTTATATTTTAATAATTTATTTAAACATCTTAAAAAATGTAACAAAGAAATCTATGCAAATGTGTGAATTTAAATAATTTAAACTCTAGAGAGGCAGAGTTGAATTGGTGAGAATTAAAATTTCAGAATTTACATTACGCATGAAGGAATTAAAACAACTTATTACACAATTTTTGTGAACTTATTGGAAGGAATTAAGTAAAATCAAAATATGATCACTTCTGAGGAATAAAAAATATCTCTGTGAGGTGCGTTACCGGTACAATTACAAGGAATGAAATATATTGAAAACACGTTCTCTTTGGGAGAATAGAAAACTGTGTGGCGGTCGCTATGTAAATAGAAGTGAATACGTTTAGAAGGTATATCATTTTTATGATGGCATTTTATACGGATGGAAAATCATGCATTCAAAATAATAGAATAATCTTCACTTTTGCGCTGAAATCTGAAAATATTAATTTTTCTCTATTCTAAGCTGATTTAAGTTCCTAACGAAACGCGGTAGGTATGGCCAAAGATATTATCTTTGGTTTGGCTGAGCACGACAATGACTGCAGTGATATCTAAAAGAAAATCGGAAATACAGTCTAGTGCCCCCTGGCAAGTATGAAGACAACCTCATACCCGAAAATTGGTAGGATTCGGTTGGTAAAATTTTTGACCTGTTGGAAAGAGAAACTTAGCAACGAGAGAGACAGACAATATTCAATAATTTTTATCAAACCATGTTTCTCGGCTTACCTGCTCAGCTGAAGGGAAATATAGCAAATTGACAAATATCTCGTCTACACAATATGCGCGTGAAATATCACATAATGTTTTCGCATTCAATAAGAAAAATAATTAAATGAATAAAATTGTGTTTATAAATTTTCTATGCGCCCACATAATCTGATTTAATGAACAAAACACGTTTTTTGGTAATTTTGCAATTTATCACGGTGAAGAATCGTAAAACTAAAATATAAAATATTTGAAAGTTTCATATTCCTCCAGCTCGACAATTTAATTAAATTTTGTTCAATTTAATAATGTGTTGCTGTTCATATAATCGAAGTGAGAGCTATTTCGTATGTAATGGTCTTTCTGCATTCTCACCCTAATGAGAAGGTATTGGTTTTATGTAAAATTTCATTTTGTCGGTTTTCATCAAATCTCGACGTTTTGAGACCCACTGAGTCAGAAAAAACGATTTTTACGAAGGTGTTTGTCTGTCTGTAGCGTGTATTCTGTAGGCACGATAACTTTCGAAAAATTTATCAGATTGGATTCTGTTTTGGTACACTTTTTTAAGGTCTAAAAAGAAAGAACAAGTTCGCAACCCAGCTATTTTGGATAAAAATTCAAAATGTGAGCACGTTTTCAAAATGTTTGAAATCACATTTTTTCAAGATTTCAAAATTCTATGAACTATGAACAAAATTAGCACGCAGAAACTCAAACAATTTATCCTCTTGACTTTTTTCTATAAAAAGAAAATTATCAGAGTTAGAGCATTTTCAAAATCCGAAAAAACAAACTAAAATGCACATTTTAAGCCAAAAAACGCATGATATGAAAAAGGTCAAGAAAAAAAACGTTGAATTTTTTCCTAAAAAATTAGGTTCAACATAAATTTGTTAAGGAAATTTCTCATCAATTGTGGATAACATTTCATAAAAAATTCTGAGTGGATTTCTGGAAAGACCTATAACAATAAATTTAAGAAATGTTGTTTTTGTTTTTATATTTACGTTAAAGGCAAAGAAAAAAAAACTGTTAATTTTTTAATTCGTATTTCTATATTTTTTTTTATATTGACGTATAAAATTAAATTTGATTAACAAACTAGATTTAAAAATACTGAAGATTATGAATTTTTACATTGCAAACAATACTTTTACCTCAAAATTTCTTAAATTTTCAATTGAAATTTTTTCTTTCGCTAGTAGATGCAAATGCCGCACTATGTGTGGGAATCGTCATAATAACGGTAATGACTAATAAAA
>NC_046658.1:32129527-32136406 GCF_010883055.1 Belonocnema kinseyi
GTGCAAATTTTTCATTATTTTTCTAGTGTTTGGGTAGAAAAAAAACTTTTTTTTACCGAAATCTACCAAGAGATAAATTGCTCAATAATCACTTCTATTTTACTTAAATACTAAAAGTATAATTTCGGATATAATTTGATTTCGAAAGAAGCCCGCCTTATCAATATATGTAGCAGTAAACATTAAATAATCGAAATTTCAATTTTTGTATTATTTTTCAAGAGGTTTGGCAGAAAGAAAACCTTTCTGAAAGTATCTCACATTATTTGAACTGGAATAAATGGGGTCATAAGCAAGGGCTTCGTCTCGATCTGAGGTATACGCAGGTATAAGTTCTCCAATGTTACCGACATTGCAGTTTTCGCAAGGATAGTCTCAAGTCAAGAATAGATCAGTAGTGACCACTGGCGGTAAAGCCGGGAATTAAAAAACCGGTTTTCCGCAGATTTTTTCCTGGTTTATTTTACTTTGTTTTCAGCAAAACCTTGTTTAAATAAATGAATAATTTAATTTTTTTTATTGATATTATGTTTATTAGTACTTTCCGCATGGCGGGCTTCTCCCATTTTTAACATCCAAAATTTTCGGAATTCGATAATCTCAGATTTTGTTCATAACAATTTTTTAAAATGAAAAATATTAATTTTGAAGAGAAGCCCGCGATAGATTTCGATATACTTTTAATAGTGCAAAAAAGAAAATTTGAATTAATGCATTATTTTGCGAGTGGTTTTGCTGAAACTTTTTGGAGGAAGTTACCGTTTCACCTTAAGGGCATGTGATACTTACAGTTTCCCCGGCTTTTTTTCCTCAAAAATGAAAATTTTTAAAAACTGAATTCGGAGATGCTATAAAATATCATAACGGACGTCCTCGGACTCTTTTTTGAGGGATAATAACAAAAAAATTTATTGTGCTAAATAAAAATTTTATGCATATGTATTATTTTGAGGTTACGTCGTTTTTCATCTCTGCCTTTCCGATAATCTGGAAATTATTTATGAAATAAACTTTTTCGGTTGCCTGCAAAAAGGGTAAGTTCCGGGAGATTAGTTACTATGTTTATTTGCAAGTCCAAAGTTTTCGGTCAAAAATATTGTGTAGTTTGGAAGTAACGCACAGGAGAATTGTAACATAGATAACCTCCAAATGTACACACGTTGTTAGCAATATCAAAAAATTTGTTGAAAAAAGAAACAAGTAAAATGTGTGGGGACGTCCGTTAGTATGTTCGCTATCATTTCCCAAATTTTTAAGACAAAATATTGATTATTCTAGAAAAAAAGCCGTCGGAACCTAAAACTGGTAAAATCGATACAAATTCCTAAGCGCTATGCAAATTAATCAGATTTTGCTAAATTAAAACTTTTTTGAATTAAACCAAAAAAAAACAGTGTGTGGGGACGTTCGTTAGCATGGTCGCTATCATGTCCCAAATTTTTAAGACAAAATATTGATTATTAAAGAAAAAAAGCCGTCGGAACCTAAAACTGGTAAAATCGACAATTTTCTAAGTATCACATGCCCTTAACTACTACTAAAATAAGATGCAATTGAAGCCGCCTTCGGCCCATGTAAATGGCAGGTATTTTATTTTCTAACGTTTTTAACGCTACCAGAAAAAGTATTGCGATTACTCCGTGAGTTTCTAATGGAAATTTTAAAGCAGAATACGAATTTCAACCATTTAAAGGTTGATATTGCTGTTTTTTTTTAAATTTTGGATCCGTGACAAAAAGCCCAAACGACAAAGCGCCCATCCAATGAGAGTCGCGCTCCGTGAAAAAGGCCTGCGAATCTGAGAGCGAGTAGGGGCGTGCTCATACATACATTCATCGCGATGAGGCGAGTCGGATCCTGAGTTTTTAAAGAAGGAACCGAAGGGGGACTCAGTGGGGGTTTTAAGGGTACTTTTCGGAGGCTCACTTTCACAATGTTAAACTTATATGGATTTCACTAATGCAGTTGTCCAGAAATGTGCGTAGTCTACCACTAACCAAATTCAGAAGAATTTCACGATAATGGCGGTTTTCTGAGGATACTAAAACAAATGGTTCTCACAGGTTATTACACAAATAAAAGCCAAAATGTATTTTACAATATACATGCAGATACCCAGCATCCCTAGTCACACAACTGCTTTTTAGGATTTTAAAATTATTTCAACTTATCTTTAAAAACAGCTTTAATCACTATTTGAAAAAATTATTTTAGAAAAAGTTTGCTCTCAAAAAATTTTCAATTGCTCTGAAAATTAAGATTGTTCGCTATATGAGAATGGATTTTTCTGTTTAAGAATTGTTGGGCTGGAAATTTTTTAAAGGCATAAAAAGATGCACCGAAAAGTGTAAATTACATTTTTTGAATATACACACATAGACTGGAAAATAATGTTGATAAAAGATGTTGTAATTTTAGCTTACCCTACTAGTCAATTTTTGATTGTAGTATTTGAAACAACATTAAGTTTTTAGATAGCCAACTTATTTTATATCCTCCAACGGTATTAAATTGAACTGTATCTGAACCGTTTATACTGTAGCGATATTAAAAATATCATCATAATAACGCGTGGGCTTCCACCACATGATTTTTCATTTACAGAATTGGGTTCTTTACAATTTTTAATGGTTTTCGATGACAAGATCACTATACACTAAGAATTTCTTCATGGGACCTCAAGATCCCACTGAGAGCAACTGAATTCTAAAAAAGATACTGGCTCCCAGTAGAACCGCGACAAATGGCAACTTTACACGATTGTGAGATGGGGGGCCACAGGGCACGATAAAATCGCAACGATAGGCTGGTGAAACCCTCGTGTGCCTTGAGGAAAGAAAGCGACCCAGGGATGATAGCTTTCGATGTCCATCTCCCAAGTGCCTTGGCATATTTTACGCATGCCGCAATGGCTCTTAGGTTAGGGGCCAGCAGTGATAGTTTCGCACCTCCGAAAGCACCAACCACAAGTACAATCACTTTAATCGAATATTTTGGGTATAGTAATTGCAGCTCCATTTTAAGGTCTTTATACCTCTTCTGATGTTCCTTATTCTTGGCAGTAATGTAGTCGGCTGGTGCCTAAAATTCGATCTCGAAAATAGTACTTCCAGAGAATTTGGCACTTCTCGGTTTGGACAATCGACTCTACCCCCTACTAAAAATTCCTATATATATATATATATATATATATATGTTCCTATATAGGAAACTACATAGGATCCCATACAGGATCCTACATAGGAATCTATATGTTTCGCTTATAGGTGCCACCTAAAGGATCCTGTATATGTTCCTGAATGGGATCCTATCCAGTTGCGCGCAGTAGTATCCTATGGCACCAACGGCTGGAGCCATATGCGCATAAGTTTTTTTGGTCCTCCAGGGGGACCTGGAGACTTTAGTACCATTAGTTAGGTACTATTAGTTACGTACCAATAGTTACCATTACGGTGCAGGCGCGAGTGCGAATAAACCGTCACGCGTGTCACGCAGGTCACCAAACAGATGTGTCCGCATATGCGTGAAATATGGGCCGCACCTCCTGCGAGTCGCTCGCGTGCCGATGAAGTGCGAGGCGCACACGTGCCGATCAAGTGTGAGTCGCACGCGTGCCAGTGAAGTGCATCCCTGTTCAATTTTTATTCTGTTTTGTGGAGTCAAAACTTGAACTTTAGACTTTTCAAGAAAATTCCAAAACTTGATATTTTAATATGGTAGGGCTTTCAAAAATTAACGTTGTTCTTTTCTTCAATTTTTTTCATAACGGGGTATTTTCAGCTTAAAATTTTAAGTTTCGTTTTTTTGTTGTTGTAAATGTTATAACTTTGGTGACTTTTCTGCTGTGATTATATTTTGAAATATAATTAAATAAATATTCTCAAATTTAAGTAGATTCAATAGATTCGAAATATTTTGTTGTACCTTCAAACCCTGGGAACGACATACGTATCTCTCACTGAACCACACCCAACAGAAGGAAGTTTTTAGGGAATTATGCGTATTTTTTATTGATGACCATGTCATCAAAGCTATTTGCTGTCTTCATTCCTAGGACATCGCCTTCTAAGAATCATTAATATTCAATACCTTGTTAATTGATTTTGGATTTCCGAACCTGAAAAATCAATTACCGATACCCCAGAATGAATTTGGCAAATTCGTTAATTGATGAAATGAACACAACTACATAATATCGAAGGTATTACTTTTCTCCAAAAATTTCGTCTTTCCCTTTAAAACTACCCATAATTGTTCATAATAATGTTTCTTATTGTTTAAAGTCACTAAATTGCATAATATTTTTACAAATAAACTTTGCAAATAATTTTAACAGACTTTAACAGACAAATAACTTTAACAGATATCATAAGAGTTCGATGCAATTTTCTATTGCAAAAGCATGACTCGTACACCACAACTTGACGCTCACATAACCTGTCTGACGGCAAGGTCGGCACCCAGCAAAGACGTTCTGTAACTGTTCTAGATGAAAAAAGCAACTGTGTTCTATAGCAGTTGTTACAAGATGGTGACAGAACTGTTCGAGAACAAAAAGGTAACAGTGTTCTAGAACACTGTGACAAAATTGTGACCGAACTGTTTTAGAACAAAAAGGTAGCAGTATTCTAGAACAATGTGACAAAATTGTGACAGAACTGTTCTCGAACTATATGACAGCACGGTTCTGTAACATTTGCTATGGTATTGTTCTAGAATAAACTGATCACAGACGTTCTATAATATTTCTTTCGAGCCTGTTCTAGAACTGTGTCGTAATAGTGTTATATCGAAGTTCTAGAACCCTGTGAGAAGTGTGTTCTAGAACGAATTAGGAACAAAGATTAATAACTGTTCCAGAACACTTGTTACGTAATTGTTCTAGAACTGACCAGTCACAGACGTTTTGTAACATTTGTTCCAAGGTTGTTTTAAAACTGTGCAGTAATAGTGTTATATCGAAGTTCTAGAACCCTGTTACAAATGCGTTCTAGAATAAATCAAGAAAAAAATTAAGATCTGTTACTGAATAGTTCTAGCACTGATTTTCATAACTAATAACGGGAAGAAAGAATTGTACTACCGTAATGTCTTTTCTGAATAAAATGCATTGAAAAAGAAGCAACGCTGTTTCGTAATTAGAATTGTAGAATAAGAATATTCATTATCAGAACAAAAATAAACATTTATGAAAGAATTAATACGTTTTTTAATAATGAAATTGTATTAATATAAACAAAAATATATTTTTCTATCGAAGATCATAGAATAACATATTAAAACACATTAAGAGCACGTGCACTGAATTCTAAGTAAATAAGTATGAAAATTTAGAGGGCAAATAAATCGACCACATATTCACGATATCATTACGAGGTGGACAAGACGTCCTATGTCCGTGGGGTTGAGACATATTTGCGACATTAAAATATGTTAGAGATTTTTAAAGATAACTTTACGATACGGACATACGTATTCATCGCGACATCGTAAAAATGTCGTAAGGACGTTCTCCAATTTTTTGCCTCGTGGGAAGTTGTATAAAAATATTTAAATTTATAATTTGATGTATCGGAAAGACATTTTGAGGCCAAAAGTTATGTTGAAAAAAGTAAGAAAGAAGAAGAAAAATGAATAGAAAATTTTATGTACCAAGAAATAATGAAGTTTTGACGAAACAAAATTTAGACATTTTGCCACCAATATTTTCATATACTTTCTTCCACTTAGGTTAGTTTGAACCCAAGTTATTTTGATGTTAGAGAAAAATTTGTAAAATATCGAAAAATATCCTTAATTTCGTTTGGATTTCTGGCTTTCTAGATCTATCTGGATATCCTTTTGTTATGGCGGGTACATAACACTGTTCCATATTTGATACACAACAGTTCTAGAACTGTTATAGAATTTTGATAGAAGTGTTATAGAATTGTCCTAGATTTTTTACAACGCAGAGTACCAAAGTTCTAGAATTGTTCTAGAAATGTTACAGATCGGTTGTCACAGCGTTCTAGATCTGTTACAGATTTGTCGTACAAAATTTGCAATTGAGTTCTATAATTTTTCTAGAAATGTTACAGATCAGTTAGCACATCGTTCTAGATCTGTTATAGAATGGTTACATAACACTGGTAACCGAATTCAAGAATTGTTACGGAAATGTCCCAGATCGTATGTCACAACGTTCTAGAACTGTTACAGAATGGTTCTAGCGTAAGTGGGATGACATAGTCACTCCCATGCTCGTAACCTATTACTAACCTGTTCTAGAACACGTTCTCTTGTGTTCTAGTACAGTTACAAATATGTTCTGTAAACATGTTTGATGGGTAACGATGTCCAGTGAACCGTGAAGTTTGACATTCGCGCATGTACAATGCGCAGGTGCAAATATCATTTAAAATAAGATAAATACATAATTTATTTGAAATAAAGTATTAATTTGATTCAACTCAATCGAATTTGATCAATACAAAATATTATTGACGCATTGTTTATATGTATTCAGTAAGGACTACGACGAAATAACATGAGTGATGCCTGAATGAGCCTCATTTTACACGCACGCACTTACCCATCACTTAATCGCGGAATGTGCTTGCCATTTGCTTGCGATATGGGTCGCATCATGCGAGTCGCATACGTGCTTGAAGCGTGCGTCGCACGATCGTTATCTAGGAAAGTTCTCTTACCCTATCGATAGAAATCTCAGAATATATACTGAAGATTCTTAGGCTCTGAGAAGCTCTAAGAAATTCTCCGCAGGCACTCAGGTAGATACCAGGTGTATGCATATGAAACCGGTATTTTTTCAAGAAAAAAACACATTTATTTCAAGAGAATGATAACAAATATTTTATTCAAAGTATGCGCCCTCGC
>NC_046658.1:32136506-32146941 GCF_010883055.1 Belonocnema kinseyi
ACGCCAATTAGCACAAATGGTAAGTTCCGACAGTGCCTACAAGTGTGCCTACTGGCCGCTAAATGGCAATACCGGTTTCATATGTATACACCTGGTATACTCGTATTTAAAGTTCAAGGTAGTTCGTTTAAATGGTCTGAAGGCTTTAAAATGTCCTTTCTGAATTTGAAATAAAAATACGATCATAAATAACAAGCAGAGAGACCTCCATTAAATGTTTCATAGATACATATAGAATTTCTACAAGTATCTAATTGTTCCTAATGGTTTCTATTGGTATTACCACTTAGAGAAAATTTGCCACATAGAAAATCTACAAGTATCTATATGGATTTCCTTGTGATTTATTCTATATGGATTTCCTATGAGAATAGGTAATTTTTTCTGAATAGAATTCTAAGAGCGTGTTTTATTATAAGTATTTAAATGGATATCCATATAGGATTTTCCTGTAGACACACTAAGTCCCGAAGCATCTACATGGATTTATATGTATCCTCCTAACATGTAATCTATACATGGAAACACAAAGAAGATTTGAAGTTTTTCTATATGGATATACAAATAGGGTTTTTTTAACATTGTGCAAATTCCCTACTTCTATATGGATTTATATATACTGTCCTAAAATGTAATATATATGAAATTGCAAATATAGGGTTTGAAGTGCTTTCTATATGGATTTTATAAGTGGGACTTTTCTGGAGGCGCGCTAAGTACCTACTTCTATATGGATCTATATGGATCCTCCCAATACTTACTCTATACGTAGTACTGCACAAAACAACTTTGACGTGCTTTCTATATGGATGTGCAAATAAGATTTTTTTTAACATCGTGATAATTCTCTACTTCTATATGGTTTTATATGCATTCTTCTGACATGTAATCTATATGAAATTGCAGACAGGATTTGAAGTGATTTCTATATGGATTTTATAAGTAGGACTTTTCTTACGACGGGCTAATTACCTTCTTCTACTATATGAATCTACATGTATCCTCTCAAGACTTATTCTATATGGAACTGCAAAAATAATTTGACGCGCTTTCTATATGGATGTACAAATAGGATGTTTTAAACAGCCTGTAAATTCCGTACTTCTATATCGTCATATATGTATATTCCTGATATTTAATCTATATGAAATTGCAAACAGGATTTAAAGTGGTTCATATATGGACTTTATAAGTGGGGCTTCTCGACCACGACGCGTTAAGTATACCTACCCGTATATGGAATTATATGTAACATGATGTAAAATTATGTAAAATAATGTAACAGATGTGAAATTATGTTATTTAATGCTTCTGTCGGATGTCCCTCTGTCTGTCCGTTATACTATTTTCAAAGGACGGGAAGTGAGAGTTCTGTAATGTAGAGAGAAGAATAGAGAATTTAGAGATTTCAAGAGAATAAAACTATTCCCTAGGATTCCTTATTTTTTTCTGGAAAATTAACTGTGAAGAAACTTTTAAAAATACTAAAAGATATTTCACAGCTTGTGAAAGAAGAATCAAGAAGATCAAAAGGCCATTTTTCAGTCAAAACGTTTCAAAATTGTCGCGAAACAGAACAGCGTCGTGATTAGGTATTTCAAGTTGTGACGTTGATGTCAATATACTTAAGGCACTTCCTCAGGCTCGAAAATTAGCCCATGTATTACCCTGACAAGCTTTTCTCCTACAATTCTGAATTGTAGGATTTCATATTTCAACCACAGAATATAAATGTCTTAAGTACAGATCTGTAAAGAGAGCTTTTTTCCAAAAATGGCCTGATTCTTGTTTTATTGCAATTAATTGAAAATTGATGCATTTTGCGCCTGGGAAATAGCAAACCGCCACCATGAGTGCACTCATGGTGAACATAGTACTCGGGTCTTTGTCTGGATATAAAACTGCAGGTGATCTAGAATGTTATTATTTCAACGATACTTAAAGCATCTTAAATCCAAGCTCGAGCCACGGGTTTAGATAGAGTGCCTGTCATGCCTCACTCAACTCTCCTATTGTTAGAGATTACAGTCGGTTTAAAGAAATTAAAAATGATTAAATTTTAAGGAATTTCATTTTAATATTCTGCAATCGGTTCATTACATAACGACGAGACGATTAAAAAAAACGTAGAAGGAAATTGGTTAATCCGTTCAATTTCTGGATATACCTTTTTTCTCTCTTCTCCGATTGTACGACAAAAAGTACTGGAGAAAAGATGCTGCGTCCAGAATTGGAAACTGTCGAATCAGAAAAGTATCAAATTTCCATTCATTTTATTTTCATTTTCTTATTTATTTTATTTATTCATTCATTAATTCATTTTATTTTTTTATTTTTATTTCATTATTTTAATTTCATGGTGACGATTTTCAATTGAAAACTCTGCAATCATAGATAATGATTATTTTCCTGTCTTTTTTCTTGAATCTTTATTTGTTTCAGATAGAACTGCTTCTAGGCTAGGTCCTCACTGCTATGGCTAGATAACCACCTAGAAAAAGTAGACTCCTCCGCTTTCTGTAAATAATATTTTAATTTTTCGAACGCAAAGCAATGAAATTGAACCACACAATATGAATCTTAAAGCAAAAAATTTAATCAATTCTGACCATGAGTACATTCATTGTGTCGCAAGCAGTCTACCCTGGCGGACCGAAGAAATCGAATGGAGCCTCTACAAAGTACCCGTAAAGACCCCATTCGTTTCCTTTTTAAAAAACTCAAGAAAACAGCAAAATCAACTTTTAAATTGTTCAAATTCGGATTCTACGTTAAAATTCTCTATAGAAGGTCACGGAATAATCGCAATAGTTTTTTTGCAACGGTAAAAAGTTTAAAAAAATATAAGACGTATAACGCCTGTTGACTGCTACACTTCAAACGCATCATCTGTAAGTAGCAGTCAACAGGTGTTATAGATCTTTTATATTTTTTAAACTTTTTACCGCTCCAAAAAAAAAGTATTGCGATTACTCTGTGAGTTTCCAATAAAAAATTTAACGTAGAATCCGAATTTCAACAGTTTAAAAGTTGATCTTGCTGTTTTTTTTTAGTTTTTAAAAAAGGAACTGAATGGGGACCCAATGGGGTCTTTACGGGTATTTTTTAGAGGCTCCATTCAGTTTCTTCAGTCCGCCAGGGTATTTGAAACAAATAAAGATTCAAGAAAAAAATAGGAAAATTATTATTGTCTATGATTGCCGAGATTTCAATTGAACATTGTCACCATGAAATGAAAATAAGAAAATAAAAATAAAAAAATGAAATGAATGAATGAATAAATGAAATAAATAAGAAAATGAAAATAAAATTAATGGAAATTCCATACTTTTCTGATTCAGCAGTTCCCAATTCTAGACGCAGCATATTTTTTTCAGTACTTTTTGACGTACAATGGGAGAAGAGAGAAAAAAGGTAGACAATCAATCTAAAACCGGGGCTCGAGCTACGGTTTACAATGTTTTAAGTATCATCGAAAGAATAACACACTAGTCCAGCTGCAGTTTTAGAGCCAGACAGAGGCCCGAGTACTATGTTCACCATGAGTATACTCATGGTGGCGGTTTGCTTCTTCCCAGGCGCAAAAAATACATCAATTTTCAATTCATTGGAATAAAATAAGAATCAGGCCATTTTTCGGAAAAAAGCTCTCTGTACAGGCCTGTATTTAGGCATTTATATTATATGTGCGACAGCCCAGCGTGGTGCCGTTTTTTCAGGGGATCGGCCTGGGTTTCCCTCAGCACGTGCTTTCAAAGCCTTGCCACCAGGCTTTGACCAGGGCCGTGCCCCTTGAGCTGTGATGCCCCTCGAACTGCAATTAACATTTTCATTCATGAAATGAAAGTAGTATGCAAAGTATGACATTATTTTTATTAGAAACTATTATAATCACTATAGTGTGCTTACGGTTACATTTTTTTATTTTTTTAATGTTTTTTCTATAAGATTCGTCATTTTAGTTGGTAATTTATCTCTTTGTTAATCTCTTTATTAAGAGTTGTTGTTTGAAAATTTGTAGTTTTTTTTTAGATTCGGCAGTTTAGTTCTCAAGTCATCCCTTTTTTCATCTATTTAGTTACAGTTTCTATTTAAAAAATGATCTTTTCTAGTTGAGAATGTAAGTAACTGTTTGAAAAGTAATCCTTTATATCTAAAATGTTACCGTTTACTTTTTCATTAATATACTTTGTTTGGCGGAAATGCTGAGTTTTGAAATTTAACTGTTTCGAAAATAATTCATCCTTCCAAATTCAGACTTGAACAATTTTGTTTAAAAATGCTATGTTTTCGGTCAAAATAGTTTTTTTTAAATTCATTTTCTTGGTGGACAATTCGTTTTTGGAAGGAATTTTCATTTTTCAAACTGCATTCCTCTGTTCAAACATAAAATAAATTTCTTGGCTGATTTACAGTTGTCTATAAATTTTTGAAAGTTGAAGATATTGTAAATATGTATGACTTATGAGGGCAACGTAATAAATAAATTATTATTTCTTGTGAATACTTTCGATGTTGACGAAGAATGACTTTTATTATATAACGGCCTAAGAATGTAATATAAACGACAAACTACTGGTAATAGCACAATGTATAATGAACAGCGGCAGTTAAAATTTATTATATAATTATATAATTATTATATCTCCTGTTAAAATTTATTGGTGCACCATGGAGTTGCTGAGTTTACAGCTTATTATATTTATCATTTTATTGCCCTGTTTTCCTCTTTGACAGGTTTCACGAATAATTTCTCCCACTATTTTCTGTCAACTTATTCCGGGTAAGTTTTGGGGAAAACCGTTTGAAAATTCAGTAGTTGTCGAGAACTTCGCGAAGAAGCAACATTTCTTGCAATTAAATTCTGTAAAAAATGATTAACGTTGATGGAAAACAATTTGTGATTAAAGACTGCGGTAGTAGAGGTGATTGTCTATTTAAATGTTTAGCTTTCAAACTACTAGATAACAATCACGAAGATATGTGTTGAATTTCATTACCGACAATTGGAATGTAAACGGAGAATACAGACATTTGGTTGAAAGAGTTTTGGATATAAAAAATCGCAGATTGTACTCTCAATACATGAGTTCCATGGGTACTTTTGCAACCGAAGTAGAGTGTATTGCATCAGCCTACTTGCACAATGTGAACATGACAATGATTAAAAAATTGAATAACAATACCTACTTCTCGGTTTCTTTGCGCGTAGATTAAGAGAGTACTAACTCACTGCCAGTAGGTCATGAAGAAATGGATTATTCAAGTGTCAGTGGTGAAAGTGAAAATAGGAATTATTGTGCTACTGTTAGTGGCGAAAGTGAAAATATAAATTATCATAACTGCGACAGTGATATTTTCTCCAATAGTGAAAATAGTATCTGTATAGATTACGAAAATACCAGTTCTATAAACAGTTACAACGGCAGTAAATGCTGTGAAGACTTCAGCGAGTATTTGATGGTTAAAGGGTCGGGAAGGCGTAGCCAAAACTCAAGTTCTGTGAGCAGTACGGGCTCTGAAGTGAAAACTCCATTTTCCAAAAATGAAAAACAATTTATAGCTAATGCCAAACGCTATTTTCAGGCCGAAAAACATGCTGGAATATCTGAGGACCTTAATCAGGTTGTGCAAAGAACAGCGAAATGTTTTAATATATCTGAGAGAAGCGTCGTTCGAATTAGTGCAGAAGAAAAGGAACACTGCGGCCAGTTAATCGAGCCAAGAAATCAGGAAGCAGGAAGAAAATGTATTGAATTTGATGAGCATATAGAAGGTGTTGTACGGCGTCCGATATTTGAAAAATCCAGAATCGATCGCTTCTTATGGAGAGTTCTTTGATCGCTGGAAAAAGAGCGATATACTTGCAAAAAATTCATTTCTATCGAAGAAATGGTTGGCACATTTACTTTGTCGACGAGACATGGTGTGGTGCTAATCATCACCGTCAACATGGGTGGCTTGAAAAAATTGAGGACAACGTTCGAGACAATTTTGATGTGTACCGCTTTGGCGTATAAGCAGTCGGTGGCTATCGAGGAGGCCACATTGGCAGCAGGAATGGATTTTTGGATGGCAGTTTGAAATGTTTCATTGGTAAAAAGGGGAGTGCCGATTACCACGATGAAATGAACGCGGCTCATTTTGAAGAGTCGTTTAGGGAGGTGCTTCACAAACTGCCATCTAAATCTGTGATTGTGATCGATCAAGCACCCTACCATACTATGATCGATCTTGAACGTCACAATCTAACGTCGAGTTGGCGGAAAGCCGATATCATTCAGTGGATGGTAAAAAGAAATATATCGCTTCCAGTGGACACTGAATCATTTGAGCATTTAACGAAACCATATCTCCTACAACTGTGCTTGCCACACAAATTTGAAAAATCTTACTTGTTAGAAAAAATAACGCAAAATGTGAGAGGAAGTGTCATTCAACTGCTCTGGTTGCCTGTCTTAAACTGTGAATTCAATGCCATAGAATATGTATGGGCATACGTGAAAAAAAAGGTTGCTGAGCAGAATACAACCTTCAAAATTCGCGACGTCTGCAATTTGTGCGAAGCTGTTATGAATACCGTACCTCTAACACTCTGGGAAAGCTACGTAAGACACGTGGAAAAATTAGAAGAGGAGTATAGAGGTACTGATCAAAGAATGGACATGATAATGGAAATGGAACCGCTCATTATCAACGTTCGTGAAGACGATTCTAGTGATGAAGAACCCTTGGAAGAACCTTCTGAAGAACTGAGAGACTCAGATTGAAGAAGAACTTTCCGTCTTTCATAGGTAAGACAGTATGTCTATAATCTTAAATTGTATATACTTTTCATACACTATATTTCCACTCAATATTTCTCTTTTTTGTGCATACAATGGCATAATTATAGTGAAAATCACAGCAGAAAAAAATTCTTCTATACTTTCCAACAATATTTTTAAAAAGTTCGTAGTAATCTAAGATGTGCATAAATTAAAAGGCGGGATAATTATTTACTTGATAAAATCTTCGGAAAATGTGGAAACTTTCTGAGAAATTTTATTTTATTTTTATTTTAGAAGATTGTACAGAATTGTACGAAGAAGTAAATTAATGTAAAAGATATTTATGGCATTTTCACGCTGAAAAAAGTTGAGAAAGATTCGAAAAGTTTTGAAGGTTCACAATACTTTTAGTCTCTTAAGAATAACAATAATTCGTGAATAGTGCCAAATTTACTGGAAATATTTCTTAAATTATATTACATTTCTCCGGATCCAGATTTCAGAATTTTGAGCGTACTTTGTAATAATTTTAAATATTTTTAAATCGTATATTGATATTTAATTTTTTAAATAAAGAGTTGTGAGATTTCCATGAAGCTGAAGAAAATTTTCTTATTATCATGAAACGTTCGAATAAATATTTAAAACATATCAGAATTTTATTTTCAAATCTTTAAAAATTTAAATTTTTGAAGGGTTTATAAATGTTCTTATCACTTTACAATTTTTTTAAAACTTCCAAATAGGTTTTAAAATGTTCTTGAAATTTCGTAAAAACTCTGCAAAATTTAAACAAATGCTTTTCATTGTTGAAGATTATTTTTTGATAATTTTAGAAATCTTTTTTAATTTTTTTTATTGTTCCCTCATAATGAATTTTTCATAATATTTACAAAAAATGTTGCATTCTCTTGAAACCTTTCAAAATGCTGACAAACCTTCTGAATCAAAACTTGTGAAAATCTCTCTACTTTATTCGAATCTATTCTAAAGTTTTGTAACCATGCAGAATTAAAAAATTTTGTTTGAAAGTTTTCTATATTATTTTCCGTAATTGTAATATTTTTGATATTTTTTTTATAATTCTCAAATTATGTTAAAACTTCTAAATATTTTTTAAAATCTTTCAATTTTTCCTGTAATTTCGTAACAAATTTTGCGAAATTAAATGCACTGCCTTTTAATCATTTAAATTACTCTTTGATCATTTTGGACATGTTTTTGAAGGTTCCTGCATCATGACTTGTTAACATCTCTTGGATTTATTGAAATTTATTCTACAATTTTTAATCATGCATAATTGAAATTTTTTTTCGACATTTTCTACATTATTTCGAATTTATTTTAAAAAAATTAGTTTTTATTTTCTTCGCAATCTTAAGATAAATTTTTTTCCTACAGTATTGAACCCCTTTAAATACTTCACAATCTTATTCGTTACTTCTTCTAAAATCTACATTTTACTTGAAATTGGTCGGAACCGATTATTTTTCCGTTACCTGTAACAATATTAAGTAAATATTTATATTTCGTGCAGAAAGCAGTTTTCACCATAGGGTCTAAGTTCGAAAGATACAGCCCTGTTCATTGGGGCCTTGTTGAAGGCCACACGGTAAAAAAAATTGAGCTGTGACAGGGATATTATTCCTTATTATAGCCAAACATTTAGCTGAAAACGAACGAAGGAATTTAGAAAGATCCCTGGATCAGCGAAAATGAATATCCCTGACCATTTTCCGTATACCAGGGATATCGTATAGTCAAACCCCTAATAAGTATAGCTATAATAGGGATATTAAGAATAGGTGTCTGAAACAATTATCGGAAGAGCGCCGGTGCATTATGGGAGCAGCGAAATAAAATGGCGACAGTCTAATCGGGAGCAGTGACAGTTGAGATTTACTTTTGATCATTAAACGCTTTTTACCACTTAAAATGTTCGCGATATGATGCAGTAATAATCATTTACATTTGTTTCGATTGTAGGCGATAACTATATTGAAATATCAAGAAACGCGAGAAAAATAACAGACTTGACCTCCAAATGCATTACACGGATTTTAGGGAAATTCATTTTCGCGATACCAGACGAAAAATTGGCTACTGTAAGTATATATTTCTATAACAACTAAATTTTTTTTCTAATCTGCAGATAATACAATTATACATAATCTGTCGAAAATAATAAACTTTCGAACTTAGCAATTTTGTCCAAATTACTGATTTACGAGAACAATTTACATAAAGTAACTAAATGTTTAACTCTTCTAACTAAACGTTTTACCTAATTCAAGCGTACACTTTCTTTGAGTTTAATATATTCTCGATTCACTCGTTCGCCTCAAGAATTTTTTTCCGTGCAGATGGAGGTTTGGAGGCACAAGTTCGGTAGCACGTAGTGAGGAAAACCCAGGCCGATCCCCTGAAAAAACGGCACCACGCTGGGCTGTCGCACTTGTCTTCCTATATAAAAAACTGACTTCAAATATCGCAATATGCACGAAGACAACAAGAAGCACATACTTCCTTCAAATTATAAATTATTACAGATAGTTCAACTAACTACCTCCAATTTAAATCACTTCATTATCTTCATTAGAACTGAAGATAGTTTAGTTGCACATTTATGTACACAAAATTAACAATTATTAATATTTGGTAAATTTTTCGACGGCAATCTGTTCAGAAATGTTCAAAGTACTACCATGAATTTTTTCAGATTTTTCATGTTATTTTTTCAATAAAAAACTATGCTCCAAAGTTCACTGTCTTTAAAAGCTGTCAAATTTCCTTACTTTCTATCGCATTTTTAGATCTGCAAGCTACAAAAATTTGTTTACGATATTGCTTTTCGGTTTAGTAACGTACAACATTTGCATCTACAAAATGATCCTTTCTTATAAAGCTGCGATTTTTTCTTCCCCTACTTTTTCAACGTCAAAGCCAGAGAACTCGAATTTTCTCGCCGATAGTAGTGTCGCATCACTCTTATAAGGACCCCGAAAAGGACCGAAATCTCTCTGACTATCTCTGAGACTAAATTATTCAAATCGAAATTGCAGACAGCCTCAAACGTGCCAGGCTATTTCGCCTGAGAATACTCTGATATTTCCATCAGCAGGGTAGGGCCGCATTATAATTAATTGCTGGATTTTCAAGAAATTAATCAAATGGACTTAAATTTTCGAATTGCTTCCTGTGGCCCACTGTTAATTATTCTCTATTGAAAATAAGCGGTCGTATACAATTCTTTTCAAAAAACCTAGAAATAGGAAAATGTCAAAACTATTTTCAAAACAAAACTTTTTTACCTCCCCATTTCAAACATTGCATTTGCTCAACTATCATTTATAATTATTATATCACCTTGTTTCATGACATTGCTTTTTTGTATTAAGAAAAAATGTACAAGCTGTTTATGAAATATAATGTGCCCTAAGCTCATGGAATCGCAAATTTGAGCGCGCCTAGGGCGCGCGACTGTTGGATCTCGCGCTTCGCGCTCGATTTTTGTGCAGAGACTTCTTAAAACTAATGGTAAAAACATCGACAACAGTAATTTGGTGATTGTGAATTCTCTTTTGCTAAAGCTCCTTCGGCTTTAACGAACACATTCTCATGACGTATCTCGTGCTTCGCACTCGAGTTTATCCCTAAAACTTCAT
>NC_046658.1:32147041-32151267 GCF_010883055.1 Belonocnema kinseyi
ATATTTGAGAATTTTTGAAATACTGTGAACCTGTTTTTCGGATTTAGGGGGTCTCAAAACGAGGACAGTTGACAAAAACTGAGGGCTCAAATTTTACAAAAATCTAATACTTTCTCTGATGAGAATGTAAAAAACAGATTTACTCTAAAATTGACTGCACAAAAGAATGCGTAACTGAAAATACTATGGGGAATTATGTATAACCGAAAATTTTTATGATTTTAAACAAATACCTTGGAGAAATCACTACCAATGTCTCTTCCCTACCGACAGAAATTTCTGAATATTCATTCAAGATTCTCAGACTCAGAGAAGCTTCAGGGAATATTCTCCGCAAGCACTCAGGTAGATATTTTTTAAGATCCAGGTAGCTCGTTTAAATTGTCTGAAGGCTTTAAAATTTTCTTTTCGAAATTTAAATAAGAATTTGATCATAAATAACAAGCAAAGATGCTTGGTGACGCCCAATCTCTAGAGACGAAATCATTTATATCCAGCTTGCAGATAGCCTGAAACGGGCCAGGCTTTTTCGTCATAGAATATGCTGAGGTTTTCTATCGATAGCCCTGGCAGGCCGAGTGAACGGAAATGATACACTACAGCGTACCCTTCCCAGATAGCACAGCAGTTTGCGGCAAGTTTGCGTTAACCTTGCGATGCAAGGTTTGGAAGCTTGCATTGCAACACAGAAAAACGCTGGTGTTAAATTGGTTGCAGCTCAAATTTCATTGAGCTCCCAATTATCATTTGAGAGAGTTTTCAAGTCTCAAATGTATTCCTCTGAACGTAGGTGCGCATGTGGGCATCAAGGGGAAAGTATCATTTGGAGACTGAATTTTGGCTCATGCAGAGTTGTGGAGTTCTGAACCGCACTGTCAGCCACCTGAATACCTGTCAAAGCAACTATTCTCTTTGCGATATTAGCCTAAATAATTGTTAATAAGGAAACTAATTGAAACAATATTTACCTAATTTTCAAATTTCTTTCATTTAATAGGGCGTACCAGTAAATTAGAATAAAATTATAACTTCCTAATGCAACTTTCAAAAGTTAGGTTAGTCATGCCCGTCGACATTTAAACTAAAGCCGGGATGTATAGAAAAAGTCATGACCGTTGCATATATAATAAGGCATTTTCACTCCAATCACTAGCTCACTTCACTTCATTGAATACTGAGGGGATAACAATTGACCAAATGCATGGGAATCCGTTAATTTTTGCTCTATTTTTCTAATATATCTTCGTAGAAAGTAATTTTTCTGTATAAGTGCAATTGAAAAATAGTTTTTCTTTGTTAGGCACTATTTAATGCAATAATAAAATGACAATAATTTTCATTCATGCGTGCGTTAGGGCTAAGCGTTGATTGTCTACCCTTTGAAGCGCGATTCAAAATTACATTGAAAAAAAATTCTTGGAATTTAAATAAATAATTATTAAAATATACACAAAAATGTATACAAATTGTGTAACTTTTGATTTCAGACAAGAAAAAAATTATAACACATATATTTGATGAATAACAGTTTATTTTCATTGAATTTGAAAGACTAATATTTCTCAAAATATTTGTTAATAGATACATTTTTTTAAATACCATATGATATTTCAGCAGCTTGATATATAGAAGCTAATTGCAGAATATAATAGTGATAATATTTGAATAATTTTAAAACAAAATTTCAGATTGTTCTTTTTGATTGATACGTGACAAAACGACGCTTGAAGTAAAAAAAAATAAAGCATAACTACAATGCTGTCGTGATAATTTATGTATTTATAGGTTATATAATTATATGAATTCCCAGAAAAATACATACAAAATATTAAAAACTTATAAATAATTATTTTCAATCACTTTTCCAAGAAATTTCTGTTTAAATCAAATGTTTTGTAAAATATAATTTGGTCTTTGGAATTCACTGAAAATAAACTGTTATTAATATAATATATGTGTTGTATTTTTTGCCTGAAATCAAAGTTACACAATTTGTATATATCCTTGTGGATATTTTAATAATTATTTACTCAAGTTACAAGAATTGTTTTTTAATGTAATTTTGAATCGCGCGCCAAGTGCGGCCAATGAGCGGTGAGCTCTAATGCAAGCGCAGTCGCTCAGGGTGCCAACATTGGCATCATTGGTCCACAGTATAAACGGGAAAAATAAATCAAATCAGCCAATAGGAAAAAGTTGGGATATGAAAGCCTCAATTAGGTATTTTCTTTCAACCATCAGCTAATTTCACTTTGTTAAAAGCTGAGGGGGAAAAAGGGATCAAATGCATGGAACAAAGCTTTATTTCTGTAATATATTTGTAATTGATCATCATTATTATTATTTCATTATATAGTAATTAAAAAATAAAAACTATCTTTTAACTACATTTATATCAAAGATATTTTACCTAGATGCGGCAAGGGTCTAGTTAGGCCTCATGTCACGTGAGCGGCGCTATCGGCGATTTTGTGCGCTCGTTTTTTTCCGGTACTTTTCGGCTAAATTCGGCAATGCCGCTACATTTAAACGGATTATTTTGACCACATGCCACGAGACGGCGCAATAAACTCTGCTTTGTTCGAGCGGGAATTTGAAATTTTTAAATTATTATGGATTATTGTCTTATTCTCCAGGACTGAAACTCACTTTTCTTTATTTGAACATATTCTTAGTATATGTAATTTATTTGTATTACTTAAAAAATTAGAAGATTGTATTATAGAAATTAAGAATGAACAAGTCACTGAAAAGATGATAAAGATAATTAGGTATAAAATCTAGATCTAGAAAGAATGGGATAAATTTACCATTGTATGACAAATTTTACTGTTGGTTATACATAAATCAATTTTAATAATAATATTTAGAAAATAATAACATAGAAGTAATTGAAGTAATTGATTGAAAATCCTGACCTTGAAATTCCATATTTTATTTTTATGATAAATACTTGTGAAAAGTAAAAAAATAAAAAGTTTCATTTTAATATTGTATTCCTAAAGAGGATAATTCGAATATTTACGTAAACATTCTGGACTATTTAAAGAATACTTCTTATGAAAAAAATATTCACTTTATTTTCATATTTCTATTTAAAAAAAAAAGAAAACTAAAAAATACTTTAGTGCAATAACAAAAAATGTTTTCTTTTAATATTTTATTCGTAAAAAATATAATACTACGAATTTTTATGTGAACATTCCGGATAATTTAAAGAGATCCTTTTATGCTCAAAAAAAGGTACAATATTTTCATATTTATATTTAAAAGATAGAAAACTAAAACATACCTAAATATTATATTCAGCTAATTAATTAATTATTGAATTAGTAATATCATTGAAAAAATTAAAAGTCAATGAAAATATTTCAGCAAAATTATTTTTCGCAAGCAGGTGCATATTAACAGTTTATTTTTATTTATTTAAATATATATACATATAAATTATAATTATATAAAATAATTAATATAATTATATTATTATGTATACATTATAAGTATATTAGGGCGGAGTGATAATAATCAAATTAGTCGAATCGTTTGAGCTGAGCGAAAAAATGTGCGGGTTGACATTCAAAAAAAGTAAAGAAAAATCTAAAATCGGTTAATATATCTTCTGTTCCCTTTTTTGATTTAAAAATTTAAATTTTTGAAAATTCCAAAAAATTTCCCTATTTCTTCGAAATTTATGGGGAATTTTTTCTATGTGCAGTTTTTGTATAGGACTCAATAAAAAATTTTTTTTTTTGCCATTTTCAAAAAATTCTAAATTAAGCAAAAAAATTTGTTTATTTTTAAATTTTTATTATTATTCACTAGAAAAAAACTAAACATAGAAAAAGTTCGCCATAATTTTCGAAGCAATAGGGAAGCTTTTTGGAATTTTCAAATAAAATAAGGGAACAGAAGATATTAACCGATTTCAAAATTATTATTTGTTTTTTTTACTTTTTTCGGATGTCTACCCACAAATTTTTTTCGCTCAGCTCAAATGATTTGACCAATTTGATCATTCTCACTTCGCTTTATTATATATACACATATCGAATTTCACATTGAAAAAATTTATTATTAATGTAATCCTGGCAGTACTTCCTAATTGTAGTCAAAGTTTTATAACTGAAAAAAGTAAATTAATTATTAAAATAACAATTAGAAACAGGAGTGACAATTTACAAAAAATTTAAACTGGATCATGTGATTTTTTAAATCACAATACGACG
>NC_046658.1:32151367-32152384 GCF_010883055.1 Belonocnema kinseyi
AGTGGCTGCAACAGCTGACGTTGCCGAAAGTATTGAAAGTGGGGGGATGGGTGATGTTGATCGCAGTGACAGCAGCGGTGATGAAAGTGCCGAGAAGTCGACTCGGGTAGGGAGGGTAGCGGATTCAGGTACGGGCAAGCAACGGGGAAGGCCCTCAAATTTACAGCGCCTTAACAAGCTAGGCAACGCGAGTTCGAACAGAAGTCTGGACGAATGGCAAAAAAAGGCAAGCGCGACTAGCAGTGAAGGGGAGGAAAAAAGGAAAAGAGTAGCTGGGGAAGATGAGGTAGAAAGGGACCAGGAGAACAAGAGAGTGAGAATTAAAAGGAAAACACCAGAGAGAGAGGGGGGGATGGGGAAATGTTTGAAAAATTGGAAGCTCTCATTAAAGGCTTTAGAGAGGAAACAAGCAAGACACTGGATGAAATGAATAGGGATATGAATAGGCAGGGAACCGATGTAAGGGGCGAAGTGAAAAAGGTCAGAGAAAAATGGGAAGAATGGGATAAACGTTGGAAGGAGGAGAAAGACAAGGTTTGGGGTAAACTAGAGAGCATTGAGAATAGACAGAGAGAGGTTGACGAACAGAGATCTAGAGAAATAAAGCAGTTGGAAGAGCAGGTATCTAGTCTAGAAATTAGGAATGAGCATATGGGGGAAAAAACAGAAAATGAGGAAATAGTTCAAGGGAATGAAAAGAACGTCCGCAGTGAGAATGAAAGATTGAAGAAAAGAATCAGTGAGATCGAAAGAAGATTAGAAGGGGACGAAAGGGCAAAGAGGAAAAATAACATAGTAGTCAAGAGATTAAAAGTGGAGAGTGAAACAGGAGAAGTGGAAATAACAATTCTTTTTCGAGATATTAGAGTGCAGGTAAGGGTAGAAGGAGTCAAGAGAATAGGAGGGTCAAAAGAAGGAATATTTCTAGTAAAAGTGGGGAGTGAGGAGGAGAAAAAGAAAATTATGGAGAGAAAAAAATTATTGAGAGGAAGAAGGGAAAGAATTGAAGAAGATCTG
>NC_046658.1:32152484-32162223 GCF_010883055.1 Belonocnema kinseyi
ACTTTCACCCTTCACACCTTTGCCTTCACTCACCCTTATTCCTTTACACTTGATCTCCGCACTTTTTGCCTTTTCTGCATCCACTCACCCTTATTTCCTCCATCAAAGCCAAAAATACACCACTTGACAAAAAGAGTTCTTTCGCGATCGGTACCGGAAACGGAAGCCTACACATATATACATATTTTATTGATATAATATAATTAATATAATTATATTAATATGTATAGATGTGTATATATGTGTTCCCTTTTTTGATTTGAAAATTAAAATTTTTGAAGATTCCAAAAGATTTCCCAATTGCTTCGAAAATTATGGCGAATTATTTCCTGCTTTTCTGTCTAGTAGCCACCGTGACAATTGTCCCAAAAATTATTCACATTTCAGCCTTTTCTTTGAATTTTGTATACGGTTCAAATAAATTTAATTTACTTATTAGAATACTGCACAATGTAGGATACTCCTGGTGAGAGGGCTCAGTAAACTACGTGCAGATTATTTTAATATAATTTCTTCTCTAGATCTATTCTTTATTTTTATGAGTCAGTTATAATTTTAATTATTACTTTCCTGAGCTTTTTGTCCATATATCTGTATCCAATAAAACGGTTAAAATGCGTATTGTACATAAACTTGTAATTGTACTTAATAAAAACTATAAATAAAAAATACACTAAAAACAAACTTTGTTTAAGATCACTACTAAATCAACTTTCATTTACTACATAATTATTTATATGATGCTCGATTTATTAACTAAATTGCAAGTAAATATTCAATTTGTGAAATCTGGTGAAAAAATCGTATGTCATATACATTCTACGTAAATAGCATTAATAATTTTATTTTTCAATATGGATGCACTATTTTTAATATTACTGGTTTCAAAAATGTATTCAAATTTAAAATGTAACTACAGTTTTATTTTAATTTAACTAGATTGCAATTTAATTTAAAACCATTTAACGCCATGAAACATCTACAATTTTTGACTGAACTTTACTTTAATTGTACTAAAATTTACTTAAATGCTGAATTTAACTAAATTGTATTTAATCTTTAAATTTAGTTTTACAAAATAGTTTTAAAAATTGCATTGCACTAAATGTTAAAGTACGAATAGAATTCTTTTTAAACTTGTTTACGTAGTATGTCGAAAACTTCACTTTTAAAATACAGCAGACGAGAAATTAATTTAATTTAACTAAACTTTATTTAATTTTTAAATTTATCTAAATTTTATTTAAGTGTTGAATGTAGCTACAATTGAAACAAATTTGCTTTAAATTTGGAATTTAACTAAATTTTATTTAATTTTAAAATTTATCTCAATTTCATTTAAATGTTATGTTTATTAAAAAAAGAATTTTTGAAATGTCACTACAATTCTAAAGTACGAAAAGAATTTTTTGAAATCTATTTATTATCCCGAAAATGTCTCTTTTCAAACCAACCGTAAGAGAAATTAATCAATTTAAAAATAATAATAAATAGAATAATTTTAGGCTCTCTGTAATTTTAATACAATTAGGTAATTCAGCGTTCACGACATTTTTCGCGTACAGAGCCAGCCGACCAACTCAGCTATATCAAATATTGCTATAGTGATATCGAAGGCGAACGCGAGAAACAGAAAATCGCGTTCGGTTTGGAATTCAACAACTTTCAGTGTGCGCTCCGGCCCCACCCCGCCCATTAATGTGGTCGAAGGACGCGGTTGCCATAGAAACGACGAAAAGTTGAAGAGGGCAGCACCTCAATATTATTCGAAAATGTAGTTAGATATATCTATCGGCCGTCCCCACTCCTGACCCTTGCCGCATCTAGGTAGAATATCTTTGATTTATATAGAAAAAATTACCTTTTACGAAGATGTTAGCAAAATAGGGCTAAAATGAACTGAATTCCATACATTTGGTCCCTTATTTTCCCCTCAGCAATCTACGAAGTGAAGTTAGCTGTTTATTGAAGTGAAAATATCTAATAGGCTTTGATCTTATCAGTTTGAATGTTCCCGCCGCTATATTTGAAACATTGCAATGTTTCACGAAACTCCCAATGTTTCATGAAACTTTTCATCAGGCTAAAGTTTCATGCAAATTTACATCCCTACTCATCGCGAAAAACAAATTTCTGTTTTTATTATACAATTGTATTTACCTTATCTTTCATGTATGACACTAGCCACTGCAAGATTAGATATCTAAGGTACCTTTAAACTTCCGCAGAAAATCTAGTGGATATTTGTTCGAACGACCAGGCATCAATTTCGATGCAGATGGTCACGACTTAGTTTGTACATCTCGGCTTTGGTGGTTTGAATGTCATATAGTAGGTTTTGACTAACCTAACATTTGGATATTACATCACGCCAAGTACTATTTTTATTCCACGACTATTTAGTCGCTGGTAAATGGGAGGAAATAAAAAGTTAGGTAATTATTATTATTATAACTTACCTGCTTATTTACATCTGTTTCACTTAAATAACGACAGACAAAATGATCTTGACAGGTGACTTACAGTTTATAGACGACTCTTCACGTTGCACTGGATAAGAAAAAATAGTGTCTAAATGATGCTTTTCCCCTAGATTCTCAGAATGAAGCTGTGTGGCTCGAATTTGCTGCAACTCTATTGAACACCGATTTCGGTGTACATTGGAGGATCGGCGATTTTCTGTGAAGGTTTAGGCAAACTGCCCGCAAATAAGACAATATCCGCCATGCGGCAATATTGCTAGGCAAGATTGAGGGAAATTGCCATGGGAATCTTTCTGCAAGCTTGCCTGCAATATTGAGAAAAAATTGGATGAAGATTCGTGGGCAAGTTTTGTTACCAATTTCTTTTTTTAATTACCATATAGCATACGTTTTTGTAGACACGTAAGGCGGCATTCTGGAAGAACATTAAAAAACTACTACGCAGCCATAGGTGCCATGGAAAACTAATGCGCAATGAATCAAGTTAAAGATTGACAGGCAACGTTTCCTCAATCTTGCTTCGCAATTTTGCCACATGACGGACATTTTCTTATTTGCGGGAAGCTTGCCTAAACCTTGCGATGCAAGCTTCCGAAACTTGCAGGACAAGATTTAGGCAAACCTGCTACAAACACTTGTGCTATCTGGGTTATGGTATCCACATAGTATGCCTTCCGTATCATGCAAAAAAACTTAAAAATACAGCAAGGTGGGTATTTAACTTGTTTCAATTAGGATTCTACGTTCTTCATAGCACGGAACATTCCGGGAAAGTTCCGCGGGAACCTTCAGAACGTTCCAGAAATATTCCCTGAGCGTGTAAAATGTCCGCCATTTGGGAATGTTCCAGTGGAACGTTCAAAGAATAAATTATCGTTATTGTTATTATTATGAATGAATATCCGATAAACCGTAGGTAGTAGGTAAAAATGAATGTCAGTTTATGATATGGATACCATATTGCAAGTGAGTATATGTTGTACTTAAAACGCAAAAATGATATCTATTTTTACCTACCTCTTACGAGTTACGAGATAATTGTTATTAAAAATAATAATGGAAGGTTCCCCTCAGGTTCCAGTGTAACGTTTCCAAGTAACGGATATTTTACACGCTCAGGGAACATTCCTGGAACAATCCACTGGAACATTCCGAAGGTTCCCACGGAATGTTCCAGGTACGTTCCCGGAACGTTTCGTGCTATTAAAGTAGAATGGCACGGAGTAATTTCAAATGTTATTTTTTGCAGCGTAGAAAATTTAAAAAAATGTCAACGTCTGCTAAAGGCGACGTCATGTGCATGCATAGAGCTTAAGTAGTATTCTGCTACTGAAAGAAGATGCGCTTGAAGTCACCTTTATCCTACGTTAATGACAGGTATTGCATTTTTTAATTTTTGAACGCTGCAAAAAAAAATATTGCCATTATTCCGTGACCTTTTCCAGGAAAGTTTAACATAGAATCCGAATTGCAATAAATTAAAGGTTCATCTTACTTTTTTTTTAGTTTTTGTTGCATGAAACGGATGGGATATCACTGTTAATCAGTGAAAGGTTACTTATTGATTCAGTGAAATAACCACTTTTGAGGTTGGCAGCACTGGACCATGTCAATTTAGCAATCATAATAAAATAATAATTTAGTACATTCCATCAAAGAATCATAGTAAAAACTTACAACCCATGAATATGATCAAATATTAAAAAAGGTGAAAAGTGTCGATGCTTTTAAATGACTAACAACCTCACACATTACTTTAATATCAAGATTGTACTGCCATGTACACACCCGTTAAGTAAGTACTTCCTATATGAGTTCAGAGTATATTTTTACCGCTGTTAATTCAGCAGACTTACATCCCGAAAATTAAAAAATTTATTTCATCAAGGAATTCTTCTTGCTACTTTAGTAAAAGAGTAACAACAACGCTTAACTTAAACATTCAGAGGTTATGATTCACATGATTTACTTTGATGTTACTGAACTCTGAAATCACTGAGTAATCAGTGAAATGTCTAACCACTATTTCAGTCAGTGATATTTTCACTGATTCATATTTAGAGAGTACGCTGTAGTGTATTCTTTCCGTTCTTTCGTTCCGCTAGGGAGGATAGTAAATCTAGTTCCCAAAGGGGCATCAATATCTATGCAAACCCTTAGCGGAAAAATCGGAAAGAAAGTACCGTTCCAATCCTTTCCGATGTCTATGTGAACTTTGCTTCCGTTTCTTTCCAAACGCTTTCTCTTCCGAAGGTTTCCGATTCCTTTCCGAACTTTTGTCGAACTGTCCCGCAGCGTTTACTTCGTTCTTAACCTTTCCGATTTCTTTCCGAATAAATATCGCGGTGTCCAAATAGCTTATTCAGAATTTTCAACTGTGTTCCACTGTCAATGTTCGTTGTGAAAGTTTCTGATTTCTTTCCGAATAAGTGTGAAATGTAAATTATCAATTGAATATTGTATTAGTTATACATATATGTATTTTTTAATTATTTAAATTAATATAATAAATACATAATAACATGTAATTTGATAATAAATTTATTAAATTAAAAAAATATAATTAAAGATTAATTAAAATAAATAAATGTATTAAATATATTCAAATTTAAAAAATATAATTAAATATTGATAATTAATTTAAAAAATATTTCTAATAGAAAATGATGGATCATCAAGCAAAAAGAAGAATGTTTAATAAAGCGTTTTCGCTTTTAACTATGATTTATTGTATTTTCAATAAAAAAGGATGAAACAGGCCTAAAAACTAAAACGATGCAAATTCCATCTAAATATATGCACTTTTCGGCAAAAAAAATGAATTTTCAACAGCACGGTTGAATTTACAACCAAATAAAATGACTTCATAACAAAACTACTACATTTTAAACAAATCAATCAGATTAACTACAATTTTCGAATTGTTTTCTCTGTGTACCCTATTGTTATTTATTCTTTATTGAAAATAAACGGTATTATGAAACTTTTTACAAATAAACAGGAAAATTTCATCACTATTTTATTATTTTGTACATATACTTACATTATTTTTGTATTGTAAAAAAATGTACAAGCTGTTTATGAAATATAATTTGCCCTAAGTTGGACTTATAGAAGCATCAATTGTCTCCAAAAAAGTTGGGAAAATCGCTGTCAATGTCTCTTGCGTCGCCATTTTATTTCTTCAATTTCATTCAAATTGATTACGACAGGTATTCGATTGCACTGAACTCGATTTTGAACCAAAGGTCATTTGAAACAAATCAATTAAATGTGATTTTTTTGTGAGATCTACAAGAGTGATTGTCATTGACATTGGTTCATTCGAGTATTAGTGAAATCAAATGCTTACTATCGATTGAGTTTATCGATCGCACAACTGGAAATGAGTGAGGAGTGAGTGAGGGACAATCTTAGATCCAAATGACGCTGAAGACAATCAGAGACGAGATGCTGGCAGGTATTCTTGATTGAAATCAGAAAAAATATCTGATATTCATAGTTTCCCAATTCTGATAGTGCTTTCTGTAAAAATGTCACTGTGCTCAGTTACTTTTTCAGTAAATCTTGTTACATTCTCATCATTTATGATTGAGAAAGTATTAGAATTGTCGAACATTTGACACCACAGTTTTTTAACGGATCTCCACGTTCCAAGACCCCCTGAATCCGAAAATTAAGTTTATACGATGGCGTCTGTGTGTCCGTCCGTCCACCCGGCCGTGCGGCTGTCCGGCCTACCGGTCGTCCGTAAACACGGTAACTCTCGAAAAAATGAACGGATCAATGCCACCTTTGGCACACTTTTTTTAGGTCCTAAAAGAAAGGACAAGTTCGTTAACCAATCATTTTTGATAAAAATTCAAAAAGTGAGCGCATTTTGAAAATTTTTGATACCACTTTTTTCTGAATTTGAAAATTCTATGTACGGATATTTATAGTATTAAAAAGAAACAAAAATTTCTCCTCACGAGTTTTTTCGATAAAAAGAAAAACATTTTTTCTTGACAGCCGTACAAGATTATAATAACAACTTTGAGGATTTTCTTGAAAAATAAAAAATTAAAATTTTCCTTCTTGATAGGACCCGTACCTTTTGTTTTATTCGTGAAAAATAGCATTGAAAATAAAAAAAATAAAATAAAAATGTGTGGAAAAACGACAAACGTTACGAGAAAATCGAGCGCACGCTGAGTGTCATGATGAGAATGTGAACCTCAAAGCCTATTGAGCTTTGAGAAACTTAATCTTTGACTATACTTAATTGGGGGGGGGGGGGGCATTTAAAATTATTTTGTTGCATTTTTTTATTTGATTTTCTGAATGGAGAATTTTTCAGGAATATTGTGTGATAATTTGAGATGAATCGGAGCAAAACTAACGAGGATACAGCGGTTTTAACAACCGAGCCTCATATCTGACTCAGCGCAGGAAAACACGACTCATAGCTGAAAACTCGCTCATGAACGTTTTATCAGTGTCTCCAGAACGTAGGATTTTTCGGTCCCCACCACTCTCTCATCTGGGAGCGACACATTCAAACGTAGCGTGTCGGTGAGTCGGCTCTGCTACATGTCGCGTAGGCCAGCCTTCTGTAGAGCCGAAAATACACGAGCACGAGCCCGAGTCCCCCCGACCTCACGATTCGTTTTCGGTGGTATTTGGAGGAGTTTTTAAGTAAACTGAATTTCGCAGGGTGTCAAGAGAATGAAAGTTCAGGCAATTTTGTTGCACATTTAAAAAAAATTTATTTTGGTTAAAAAAATGACCTTTCAAATTTGCCTAAGTTTAAGAGATATTCAGGAATTTTGAAACCATTAGAAAATAGTTAAAATTTGTAAAGATGTTGTTAAAGAATTTTGTAAGGTTTCACGAAAATGAAGAAAATTCTTTGAGGTTTCTGTGAAAAATTACTATAATTTTTTATTTTGAAAAAATAATTTAAAAAAATTCGAATACATTTTAAACTATGCTTAAAATTCTCAATAAAGAATCTCCAGATTTTAAGGCAATCTTTTTCATTTTGCCGAATTTAAAAGAAAATCAGGACAAATTTAAATAGTTTTTAATGATTAGAAAGCTTAGAAGGTCCGAAAAAATTAGAAGATTTTTAAACACATCAAACAATTTCCTAAAATTTCGAAAAAGAGTGTAGAAAGTTTTAAAATCAGCATTTTTTAATTCGATAATATTACAAATTTAAAACAAATGTAAACAATGGAATAAATTCAATAAATATTGAGTAGAATTGATGAGATTAAAAAAGAATTTAAGCTTCAGAAGAGTTTTAGAAACGTCGGATAAACTGATTTAAAAACTTAAAAATTCTTGTAGAAGAATAAGAAAGATGCGCCTGGAAATTATGTACAATTATCAGTCTTTAAAATTAAAATGATTTTTTCTTTAAATTACTTTCAGCACATTTCTTCTCAAGCAGAATCCCTGCTTTTAATCGCAAGAGGTTCAATTATTTTCAATCAGATTAAGTAATTACATAAATTTTGAAAAATAAAAAAAGATAACTTGGAATAAGTTGAATGAGATTTAACAAAAGTTTATTTTAATTACACGTAAAATTTGTTCAATTATTTCTAAAAATTTGGAAACATTAAAAATTATAGTATTCAAATACACTTAACATTTAAGATTTTTATATTAAATTTTGATAAGATATAATAGATATGTATGTAAAATGAAAAAATAATATTAAGAAGTCGATAAATGAAGGACTTTCAGGCAATGAAAGAAATTCCTTGGGAAAAAATATAAATAATTGTTTTTGAATGACTTCTAATATAAAAATGAAAAAAGATTATAAAACATTTTTTATTAATTCATAAAATGTTTAAAAAGTACGTAAAATATTTTGAAACAAAATGTCGTAATTTTTCCATATCACTAAACTTTAGAAAAATTAAGGAACATAATTCTTTCAAATTTGAGTAAGTTTAAGAGATATTTAAAATTTTTGAAACGATTCGAAAATAATTAAAACTTGTAAAGATTTTTAAAGGAATAATTAGCATAATTTTTTATTTTAAACAATTAATTTTAAAATATTATTTTTAAACATTTGAAAACATTGCAAAAGATTTCAAACATTCTTAAAACATATAAAAAACTTTAGAGGCATTTTTTTAACTTTGCAGAATTAAAAAAATTAAAATTAAAAAAAAAATTAGGAAAAATTTGGATAATTTTAAAAGATTAGAGATTGGAAGTTCTGACAAGATTAGAAAAACATAATAATCAAGTGATTTCAGGAAGTATTTGGTAGACTTGATGAGATTCAAACAAAATTTAAACCTAAGAAGTGTTTTAGAAACACAAGATAAACTTTAGAAACTTTAAAAGAATCTCGAAGGTTTCAGGACAATAAACAAAGTTTCTTCAAATAGTTGGGAAAATTTAGAAGATTATAAGGAAATTTTTTTCTACATTTTGAATGATTGTTTTCATTTTTGAGATAAAACCTCAAGAGAGTTGCCAATATCTTGTAGAATTTAAAACGTTTTAAATAGATAAAAAATTTTCCTAACATTTTTTAAAATCCTATAAATTAAAAATAAAAAGTCTTTAAAATCTCCTGGCATCTTTTCTGACACATCTGATATATTCGAAAATCTTTTTTTTAATTTCCTTAAGAATCTTATAATAAATATTTACATATAAATTTTTAAACAAACTGATAATACTTATTTTCTTGTATATGAAATCTTTACAAAATCTTTAATGCCTTAAAATACTTATCTCAAAATTACAAAATTTAGCTTTTAAAATTTTATTTTTATTATAAAATAATTGTGATTGGAAATTGATTGTACATAATTGTAAAATAAATCTGGCTGAGAGTCATATATGGTACAAAAAGCCGTCGTGAAATTTCAAATAAAAACTGTACTCTCTATACATTAATTTTTTTAATTAAAAATAATAATACTTTTATAAATATTGCCAAAATTTATTTGAATATGAGACACATTGATTTTTATTTTAAAAATTCCTGTGAATAGCTGGTGTTTTACAAATTTTAGGATATTTGTGTACCATGTTTAACCTTAGAGAATATATTTCAGGAATAAAATTATAAAAATATATCCATTATTTAGTAAAAGACTTATGAAGAATCGCCTTTCAAATTATAGTTGAAGTTGAAGAAATACGAGGGTAGTTCAATAAGTCCTTAGAATGACCAACATATGGCGCGCGAATCGCTCCAAATCATCTGTTTTCAGTCAGCACCACTCCCGACTAGA
>NC_046658.1:32162323-32164618 GCF_010883055.1 Belonocnema kinseyi
GAGGAAAAGAATTGAATGTGCGAGTGAAGTAATGGGCCAAGTATGGGGTATAGGAAAGAGAAGGTTCAAGAACGATTGGAGAATGAGGGTCTGGTTGTTTGAGGCGTTAGTGTGGGCAGTGTTGTGTTATGGTGTGGAGATCTGGGGATGGAAGGAACATAGGAAAGTAGAGAGTATGTATGAGCGATTCCTGAGGTGGGTAATGCGGGTTAGCTGGAGTTGCCCAGGATATATGTTAAAAGACAAATTAAGAGCATTAAGAGAGCATGGAGGTTTGAAGTGAAGCTAAAAAGGGGAGAGGGAAGTAAAATCGCACAAGCATGTTTCGGTGAAATTCGGAACAATGAAGCGAGAGGTAATGTGGGAAATTCAAAATGGGAGGTAGAAAGGAGAAAAATGAGAAGAGTGTGTAATATTCGAGAGGGGGTTATGGAGTGGCAGGACATAGAGTTAGAGCTATTGGTTAAACAAGGAGAAGAGAGATGGACAAAGATTATAGATTCGAGGTACAATAGATGGTATATGATGGTCAAAGGGTTGACGGAACCAGAATATCTGCAACAAATAAAAAAGGAAGATAAATGGAGTAGGGTTGTACGGTTCAGAATGGGAGAAGGAGTGAGAGCATGCAGATATTGGATGAATGAAGAGGAGAATTTATGCAGAGTATGTGGATACGAAATAGAGTCATGGGCACATGTATTAGAGAGATGTACAGGAGAGGAAGAGGGGCAGTTGAGTGTGGATGAGTGTGTAAAATGGATCTTGGATGGTAGTGGACAGGGAGTGATGCGGATGAAGAAATTGGATGAAGTAAGGGAAAGCAAGGAAGTAGGGCAGAGCTAAAACGGGTGATCCTGAAAAGGCACAGTAAAAAACGATAATTGTTTTCAATATCGTGGAAAATGCATTTTTTTATGGTAAGAGGAAACGGAAGCCCTGGAAGCTCGCTCATTTTAAGAATTAATATCACTACTGTTACTATTGTTTATCCTACGTAATGCGAAAGAGTAGAATATAAGTAGTAGTTAAGTTAGACTAAGGATGGAATTGTAAATATATGTACAGGGAGCGGAGGCCCTCAAATCCGTAAAAGGGAGAGATTAAATACATACATACATACAAATAAAAAACAAATTTTCGACAAAATAGTTAAATTTTCAACCTAAGAAATTAATTTAAAAAATACATTTTTTAACTTGAACAGTGTAGTTTATACTGAAGCTTGCAGTTGAAAAAATTTAATTTTATACCCAAATAAATGCGAATTTTCAACAAAAGAAATCAATTTTTTATCTAAAATAAATAAATTTTCAAAGAAGAATAATTCACCCACAAATAACATAAATTTATAACAATAAGTATTCGATAAAAAATGGACTAGTTAAATTTTCAGATAAAAAATAGAATTTTCAACGAAAGAAATTAATTTTCAACTAAAATTATAATGTTTCAACGAAAAATTGAACATATAAATTTTCAGTTGAAAAATAATGATCAACTCCAAAAAATCAGAGTTTCCACAAAATGTTTAAATTTCCAAGAAAAAAATTAAATTTGCAAACAAATAATTTAATTTTCAACCCGATAACTTTCTACCGAAAACAGAAATTCACAATGGAAGAGATTCAAATCTAATTTTAAACTTAAATTTATTAGAAATGTGGATTTTCAAAGATTTCAAAAAAATAAACTTAAGAAGCTTTAAGGAAATTCCGAAAGATTTCAAGGAGATAAAATTATTTTTCTTAAAATTCTGTGAAAAATTTAGAAGATTATATAAGTCAAGTTTTTTGCATCCTGAATGTTATTTTTAAATCTTCAGAAAAATGTAGTAAGTTAAAAATATTTTTTTGGAATTTATTTTGTTTTAAACGTACTAGAAATATTTAAAAAACTGAAAAAATTTCCCAAAATTTATAAGATATTCATTGATATCTTCCAAACTTCTAAATGTTCTAAACATCTTTTAAAGAGACTCGAATTTTTCTAATATTTTTTTTAATCCAATAAAATAAAATCATTTAAAGTCCTCTAGGTTGTTTTTTGATACATCTCTTTTCATGCTGTTTTAAGCTATAATCACTTCATGAATTTCTGAACTTTCTTATTTTTATTTTTCAAGTCTATTTCAATCTGCTTTACGTTTAGTGAAAAATCATATGGTGAAAAACTGTAAGAGAAATATCTACAAGGGTAGTTCAATAAATCCTTAGAATGAAGTATAAAAACAATTTTTTTTGGGTAAATTTTTTTTTATTTTTCAACATAATCTCCTTGGAGCTCTATACACTT
>NC_046658.1:32164718-32166139 GCF_010883055.1 Belonocnema kinseyi
CTTCGGAAATTCTCACCATTAGGTTCATCCCCTTCTCATCATCTGCTAATAGAACTACATCGTCCGCGTATGCTAGAGAGTATAGTTTGCTATTACCCAAAAGCGTTCCTCCTTTCCCTTTCTCCTTTAGCTTCTCCTCTAAGTCTGCCAATAGGATGCTAAATAGTAACGGACTCAAAGAGCACCCTTGCCTTAGACTTCGGCTTGTCTAGAAAACCTGCCCTTTTTTCTTTCCTATTTTCACCCTAATCCTGGTTTCAGTAAAAATTTCCTTTATCCTCTCCACTAACTTTTCCTTTACACCCCTCTCTTTCATTGCCTGCCATAGTACTTTTCTATTCACTGAGTCAAACGCTGCTTTGAAATCTACGAACAAAGCGACTAGTCTCCCTTGCTTTCTCTCCAAATTTCTTGTAACTAAATAGTTAAGCACGTAGATGTTGTCTATAGTTCCCATTCCTTTTCTAAATCCCGTCTGATTATGTGGGATACTTTCTTTCTGTTCTACATGACTCTCCAACCTATTTCTTAAGATTTCTGCATATATTTTATAGCCGAATGACATGAGAGTGATCCCTCTGTATTCCTCTACCTTCATTCCTTCCCCTTTCTTGACAAGCGGTACCACCAGTCCCGTCGTCCACTCTTCCGGCCAACCTTCCCCGTTCCATACCTTGTTGCAGATCTTCCACATCCCATCCCTAATCTCTTCTCCTCCAAACTTCATCGCTTCGTTCTCCATTTCCCCTCTTCTCCATTTGCTCACACACTCTTTTATTCTCTCTTTACTCTCCCAGCATTCCTCGTCCCACCAGCCTCTCTTTCCCCCTACTCTTTCTTCATTAGTACCCAGCTCATCCTTTACCTTTTCAATGGACCCCTTCAACCTTTCAAATAACGAGTCTATTCCCTCCCCTTTTTATACCTAACCTTCTCCTTTTCCATCTTTTGTTTAAACTCGTTTAATTTATCTACCCCCAGATTCTCATTTTCGTGTTTCGTTCGCACACTTTTTCGTTTCTCCCTCTGCCGCGCTTACTGACGCCTCTTCTTAGTGTCACTATGACCGGGAAGTGCTCGGACCCTATCTCATTCCCTACCTCCATACTCCCTATCATATGCCGCATTCTTTCTTCAGCCAAGATGTAGTCTATTACTGTTGCTCCCTTTCCTATGAACGTGATCTCCCCTTCCTCATCTCCTTTCATATTGCCATTGCATATAAACCTACTGTTTCTCCTATCATGTCTAGTAACTTCCTCCCCTCCCTGTCCGTCTCTCTATGTTTGGAGTTCCTTATAAATGCTTCCTTTTCTTCATCCCGCAACCCTCCCCCTTGTTCGACAGTCCATGCATTTAAGTCCCCCCTATTAAAACCAATTCTTCCTTCTTTTCCTCCATCCACCTCCTTATTACTCTTT
>NC_046658.1:32166239-32174497 GCF_010883055.1 Belonocnema kinseyi
ACTCTCCAGCCTTCCTCTTCACCTCTTCTTCTGTATACACACACCACTGCTATTTCTACTTTCCCAGTTATAATTTTTCTTATCATTGTTCCATCCTTTTCCCCCATGTTGCCATCTTTTCTCCCTTTTACTGCTAATTCTTTTTTCACCCCTGACACCATGCCGCCCATCTCTTTCCCTTTGACGTGTTCCTTTCTTGCTTCTTGCATTGTCCACACATAACCTTTCGGTAACATCTTTTTTATTCCCTTCCAGTCCTTCTCATCTGCCCAAGTTTCACTCATCGTAATCACATCCCACTTTTTTAACTCCTCCCAGAATCCTTTGTTCTTGTTCTTCAAACCTGACACATTCCAGAAAGCTATTTTCACGTTTCTCTCTTCCCCTCCCTCTTCTTTCCTCTTTACTTTGTTTCCCCTTTGCCGCTTGGAAACCCCTCTGATTTATTTCTAGACTCTTTTTCGTCTCCCTTCCCCCTACCTTTCTCAAGACTTTTTCCTTTTGTCCTTAATTCTTTTAATTCTTCATCCCAGCACCATTCCTCCCCATTTATCCATAACCTGTCTCTCCCTATCCATTTCATATGGCCCTTTATCCTCTCTACCCAAGCCGTCTGCTCTATTTGCCATCTCCTTTTCCTCTCCCTCCATGTCAGATCTTCTTCAATTCTTTCCCTTCTTCCTCTCAATAATTTTTTTCTCTCCATAATTTTCTTTTTCTTCTCCTTACTCCCCACTTTTACTAGAAACATACCTTCTTTTCCTTCTTTTGCCCCTCCTATTCTCTTGACTCCTTCTACCCTTACCTGCACTCTAATATCTAGAAAAAGATATATTATTTCCACTTCTCCTGTTTCATTCTCCACTTTTAATCTCTTGACTACTATGTTATTTTTCCTCTTTGCCCTTTCTTCCCCTTCTAATCTTCTTTCGATCTCACTGAGTCTTTTCTTCAATCTTTCACTCTCACTTCGGACGTTCTTTTCATTCCCTTGAACTATTTCCTCATTTTCTGTTTTTCCCCCATATGCTGATTCCTAATTTCTAGACTGGATACCCGCTCTTCCAAATGTTTAATTTCTCTAGATCTCTGTTCGTCATCCTCTCTTTGTCTATTCTCAATGCTCTCTAGTTTACCCCAAACCTTGTCTTTCTCCTCCTTCCAACGTTTATCCCATTCTTCCCATTTTTCTCTGACTTGTCGCGCTTGCCTTTTTTTGCCATTCGTCCAGACTTCTGTTCGAACCCGCGTTGCCTAGCTTGTTAAGGCGCTGTAAATTTGAGGGCCTTCCCCGTTGCTTGCCTGTACCTGAATCCGCTACCCTCCCCACCAGGGTCGACTTCTCGGCACTTTCATCACCGCTGCTGTCACTGCGATCAACCTCACCCATCCCCCCACTTTCAATGCTTTCAGCAACGTCAGCTGTTGCAGCCACTACGGTTTTCTGCTCTGTGTGATCGTCCAGTAACTGTTGCCCTCTGGCGCTAGTTTGTGGACTTCGCGTCGTCGGCATCCTACCTTACCCAAAGCTCTGTAACGTTTCCCGCCTTTATTTCCTACCTCTTGCCCCCCTGACTAATCAACTATTTTTTCACTCCTAACCTCAAAAACTTCACACGCTCCAAATTTTCACTTCAAACCACTCAATTGCACCCTTCACACCTTTGCCTTCACTCACCCTTCTTCCTTTACACTCGATCTCCGCACTTTCTGCCTTTTCTGCATCCACTCACCCTTATTTCCTCCACCAAAGCCAAAAATACACCACTTGACAAAAAGAGTTCTTTCGCGATCGGTACCGGAAACGGAAGCCAATTTGTTTTTTATTTGTGAAAAATCAATTGTTCACTAAAATTATGACTAAGGTATGCAGAACAAAATTTGAAACATTTTAGACCCAGAAGTCTTGTCTCCTATATATATTTACCTAAAGTCCATTATATTTGCCTCTTCGCAATAATCATAATGGTTCTAAGGTAACTTAGGATTTCAAAACCTGAATAGATTTGAGGAGCAGCTAGATCGTCATTCGTAAAGTCGGGGAGAGTTCGAGTTCCTGGTCGTGCATTTTCGGCTTTACACGAGGCTGGGCTTCGCAGCATTTAACAGAGTCGACTCACCGACACGCTGCGTATGAATGTGTCGCTCCCAGATGGGAGAGTGGTGGGGGCCGAAAAATCCCACGTTCTGCAGACACTGCGTTTTATTCCAAATTGTTTGGTAGTTTTTTTCCGACAACTCACGTTTCCAAAGTCGGTGCCCCTCCTAACTTCAGAACTACTGCACCGATCCTTTTGAAATTTTGAACACTATTTCTGTACATAATTTACGATGTAAAGCTGGAAAGTTTTTTTCAAACTTATTAATATTTTTTATTTTACAATAACAAATTACCCGATTTTTTAGCAAAAAACGCGTTTTCCATATCAAAGTGTTCCCAAAAAGTGAGAAAATTGAAATTTCGAAAAACCCTCCCAGCGTTATCTGGGGAAACCAATTATCTAACGAAAGAACTTTGATTTTTTAATTTAAGATAATGCAGCCACGAGTTATCAGAGGCGCCGCAATTCTACTTTTTTCCGAGACGCTTCCGAATAATTGCTTTCATTGCCGTATTTTTTAATATTTCTACATGAAAATTTCACAAAATATTCTTCGAATACTATACTTTAATGTAGCATTGGCTTAAAAAATAGATTTTAACTGTGTCGTAAAAAAAATTTGCAAATATGTGCCTTTTTTGCACGAATTAACGCTAGCCTCCCCCCCACCTTAAGTAGACAATTTAGAATATGAAGACGCATAAAAATACTGCCATCTAAAAGAGATCTTTTTGTTAAAATTTAATTTAAGCATTCCAAATGCAAAGAATAAATATCCGATCGCGAAGCGCGAAGTAACCTATTATCGAGCGCGAAGCGCGAGATTCAACCGCCGCGCGCCCTAGACGCGTTCACACTGGCGAGCCGCGCGCGAAGTGCGCGGTAATTAATAGTTCATAGTGGATTATTTTTATAATACAAAGAAGGGATTTTATCAAGGACTTATTAAAGTGATTACAAATGAGACTTGGGCAAATGGAATATTCGAAATTTGGAATATTTGGATGTGATAATGTGCAGCAATAATGTACATAATGTACGAAAGTCAAAAAGGCTTTCGGAGTTATGAAATTTCCCTCTTTCTAAGTTTTGGGGAAACTTCTTTGCTGGAGTCAACAGGAATCAATAGGATCGCTGCAATTTAAAATGCTTTTGAAGTTAAAAATAAATTATTATCAGGAGAATATATAGTTTTTTATTCGATTCGGAAAGACACTGGATACATTCCGATAGGGTAAAGTGGGGAGTCATTCGGCGACATTCGGAGAGAAATCGTCGAAATATGTAAATGATCGGAAAGAAGTCGGTATCATGCAACTAAGACTCAAAAAAATAGCAAGATTGGCTTTTAACTTGTTTCAATTCGGATTCTACGTTAAAATTTCCATTAGAATGTCACGGAATAATTGCGATAGTTTTCTTTCAGCCTTAAAAACTTTAAAAATTATAATACCTATCATTTACATGGGCAAAAGGCGGCTTCAATCACGTCTTTTTTTAGTAGCAGTTGATAGGGGTTATCCGTCGGTAACTAAGAATTTTGGCTGGTTGCTAGCGCCAGACAGTGGAAAGCTGATAAAACAAGGCTGCGACGCATGTGGCAACATACTGCTGAAGCGATTATGCATATGCTTTAAGTCACCTTCAGCAGAAGTCAATGACATTTAAAAAAAAATTTTAACGCTTTAAAAATATTATTGCAATTACTCCATGACATTCTAATGGAAAATCTAATTTAGAATCCAAACTGTAACAAGTTAAATGCCCATCTTGCTATTTTTCCAGTTTTTGTTGCATGCTACAGAAGGGATACTATGTGGATACTATAAGGATACGCTGTAGAGTATTCTTCCCGTTAACTCGATCCGCTAGGGCATCTCACAATGTGTGGATGATCCATCAAGCTTTCCAACAGACAGATGATAAGTCTATGAGATGTTGAATCGAAAGCTTTCCGGTACTCAAACCAAGCTCTTGTCAGGATGCGCTGATGGGCTGCTGCGTCTTTGCAGACTCATATGTCAATTAGCAGGTTCTCCCGGCAGCCTGCTACACTTTTCTTCTAGCCACGCTGTTCGTACATCTCTCTACACACAGCTGAATTTGTGAACAATGCTGCTGTTTAGGACAGCTGTAAAGATCATATACAGCGTGTTGAAACAAGTTATCGGCCTGTAATTCTCACGACCAGACAAGTTGCCTTTTTCGGCAGGAGTATAGTGCGAGGGGCTATGCACTCTGAAGTCGAACGTTTCTAACCTAAGAATTTTGGGTGAAGCCCAGGGGGAAATTTACCACTGGCACAGTACCACGCGAGTACCATCGGTCAGAGTTCGGTATTGGCGCGGTACTGTTAGAATACTGGCAGGTTTACTGGCTTTATACCCGTAGAACCCCTAATGATAACAATGTTCTGTACTGACTTGCAGTATTTAGTCAGTACTGGGCTAGTAGTTACATTTGGTACTGTTGCGGTACCCTCTGTTATTACTGGACTCTACCAATACTGCAAACTTGGCGAGATACTGACCTGTAGTACTGGGCCAGCACTGAAGTTCACCACTGGGCCACTACTGCAGATTAGTACTGGGCAGCTACTGGTCAGGCTTCAAGTGATAACGAAGGTATCCCAGGTAGAAATATACCACCGGCTCAGTACTGGCCTAGTACCGCATGTCGGACTTCCAGTACTGCCCGTTGTACTCGGCCAGTACTGGTTTGTAACGCTTGGCAGTACTGTCCTGTTAGTACTGGCGCAGTACTGACTTCCGTATTGAGGCAGTATTGGCAAACCGCTGGCGTACGAAAACGCCGCAGTTAATTTTAAAAATGATAAAAAATTATTTATTTGTTTTAAAGACCATCCATTCATCATCATACGACTGCATATCGTCCGAATATTATTTGTAATTACAAAAATATAATTTTCAAACTATTTGTTTAATTTTAACACCCACTATGAAAAAGCCATCCTCATAAACTACAGTTCAGAAAAGTTAAAACAACAATTTTTTAACGCTTTTTTCTCGTTAATCTTTTTATCATCATACGACATGAAATATATATAAAATAAACTAACTGTTCACGGAAATATAAATAGAATAATTTTAAAATAAATTATTTAAATCGACTACAGTTTTTCTTCGTGTAATATTTTATTTTTTCGCATTTTAGAAAATTTTAAAAGTTCTGCTAATAACATTGAATGAGCATTTAAAATTTGTATGGACGGAACTTAGAAATTTTACCACGTTGCGCAACAATTTTTTAAATAAAAATTTTCTTTAAACCTTCGGGTAACGTTTTGCTTTTTAGGTGTTTAAGACTATTCTACAACGATTAAGACATACATCCAATGTAATTATTTCTGAACCTTTAAAATTTTTCATGCAGGTGGACTACTACTACTGGAATATTACCGCCCCGGTCGTGCAGCCAATGTTTTGCCATACTGGGCGAAACACCGGCTGCCTGTACTGGTGGACAGTACTGGGCCAGTTTTGAAAATTTACATCAAAAATACAATTTTTCGTTAAAAAAAACATTGTTTGAATTATAATTTATATATAATTAGTGGCAATTACAAAAAAATACGCCAATCGCTGGCGAAACGTCCGTACCAGTATTTCACCAGATATGTATACCACTTCTAAGCCAGTAGTACACTAGTATAATGCCGACCGTTGGCTGAACTCTTGCGCCAGTAGTCGACACAGTACCACGCCAACCATTGGCTGTATTCTTATCTCGGTTTTCAATCAGCACTCAAAGTTATTATGTGGCCAGAACTACGCCAATCACTGGCGGAATATCGATGCCGGTATTTCACCAGTTATGCATATTAATCTTAAGCCAGTAGTACACCAGTATGATACCAACCGTTGTTTCAACGCTTGTGTCAGTATTTCACCGGTAATACGTATCAGTACTGCGCCAGTAGTAGATCCAGTATCAAGTCAACCTTTGGCGAAACTCCTGTGCCGGTATTGCACCAGTGGTAATGGTCAGTACTGGGCCAGTTGCAAACTAGTATGATGCCAACCGCTCGTTGAACTCTTGTTTCAGTATTTTACCAGGAATACGTATCAGCACTACCAAATTAATATATCAGTATCACATCAAACGTTGACGGAACACCTTTGCCAAAATTACACCAGTAATAAAGGTAAGTACAGGGCCAGTTGCAAACCAGTATGATGCCTAACGTTGGTGGAACTCTTGTTTCAGTATTTTACCAGTAATACGTATCACCACTGCAAAATTAGTATATCAGTATCACCCAAACCGTTGACGGAATACCCGTGCCGAAATTACACCAGTAATAAAGGTCAGTACGGGGCCAGTTGTAAACCAGTATAATGCCAACCATTTTTTGAACTCTTGTGTCAGTATGTTACCAGTAATATATATCAGTGCTGCGCCAGTAGATTACCAATATCACGTTAACCGTTGGTGGAACTTCTGTACCGATATTTCACCAAAGGTGACGGTCAGTACTGGGCAAGTTGTGAACCAGTATTACACCAACCGTTGCACAGTGGGCCAGGAGATCCGGTTTCGTGGCCAAAAGTCGGAAAACATATAGAAATGTACACCAATGAATTGCAGGGACACTAATGTATGGTTTTCAAAGGTGCTGATTCCGAATCTGATGTTAAAATTCCAAAAAACAAAATGGCGGATCCAATATGGCGGAGCCTAATTTCAAAAAATTATTGGATTCACTCAAAAAGTGGTATCCAGGGGTTTTAGAGGGCGCTGAATGCAAATCCGAAGTCAGAATTTAAAAAAATGGCGGATTCATTATGGCGGAAATTCAACACGAAAAATTATTGGATATACTTGGAAAGTGGTATCTTGGGGTCTTTGAGGGCGCTGATTGCGAATCTGATGTCTGAATTTCGGAAAAGAAAATGGCTGATCCAATATGGCGGACGATAATTTCAAAAAATTATTCGATTCACTTAAGAAGTGGTATCTAAGGGTTTTTGGAGGCTATGACTCCGAATCTGGAGTCGAAATTTCGAAAAACGAAACTTGCTTGATTCTATTGAGTCCCCTTGCCCCTCACTATTCGGGGTGCTTGAGTTAAGTGAGTCCCCTTGCCTCTCACTACTCGGGGTGCTTGATTTGAGTGAGTCCCCTTGCCTCTCACACTTTCAAATGGTTTTCGCTTACAAATTGTCGTGAGTTCCATTTCCCTCTTCATCAGTAACATTAAGCTAGCACCTCCACAATCGAATTTTTGAATTTTCCATAGCTCAGAATTTTGGGCTTTTTTTGGGCTGCAATAAGAATTTTTGGGCTCCTTTACTTTTTTTAAAAAATCAATTTTCTTGTGGATGTGCCAGCTTACAATAATTCAGCACCTCCACTTCTTTAAATCACTAAATAATAAAAATTCAATTGCATCAAAATTTTGGCCTTTTTTTGGGCTCTTAAAATCCGCAAAAAAATTTTTCCACACACCAACCCTTAACATGCAAAATTAACCCCCTTCAAAAAATCGAAAATTTTCAGAAATTCATTAATGGAATATTTTTGGGCTTTTTTTGGGTTCCCAGAAAATATCCATTTCGATTTCTGGGCTCCGACGCTTACAGTAAAAATTAACCCCATTGTAACACGACGATATGAAATTGTCAAAAAATAACTTTTATTAAATTTTAGAGCTTGAATAAAGTCTCTGATTTTTGGGCTCCTCGAAAATACACGCTACGATTTTTGGGCTTCAACCCTTAAAGTTAAAAATCAACCCACGTAGATACTACGTTGTCAAAAAATCAATTTTTCTAGAATTTTTCAATGGTAATAGAGTCTCTGATTTTGGGGCTCCTCGAAAATACCGGTACGATTTTTGGGCTTCAACCCTTAACGTCAAAAATCAACCCCTCTCTACCACGTAAATACAACTTTGTCTGCAAATAAACTTTTGTAGGATTTTTTAAATGAAAATAGAGTCGCTGATTTTTGGGCTCTTCGAAAATACCCCATACGATTTTTGGGCTTCAACCGTTAATGTCAAAAATAAACCCCTCTCTACTACGTAAATACAACTTTGTCTGCAAATTAATTTTTGTAGAATTTTTTAATGGAAATAGAGTCTCTTATTTTTGGGCTCCTCGAAAATATCCGATACGATTTTTGGGCTTCAAC
>NC_046658.1:32174597-32189017 GCF_010883055.1 Belonocnema kinseyi
ACTTTGTCTGCAAATTAATTTTTGTAGAATTTTTTAATGGAAATAGAGTCTCTTATTTTTGGGCTCCTCGAAAATATCCGATACGATTTTTGGGCTTCAACCCTTAACGTCAAAAATCAAACCCTCTCTACCACGTAAATACAACTTTGTCTGCAAATAAATTTTTGTAGTTTTTTTAAATGGAAATAGAGTCTGATTTTTGGGCTCCTCGAAAATACCCGATACGATTTTTGGGCTTTAACCCTTTACGTCAAAAATCAACCCCTCTCTACCACGTAAATATAACTTTGTCTGCAAATAAATTTTTGTAGGATTCTTTAATGGAAATAGAGTCTCTGATTTTTGAGCTACTCGAAAATACACGCTACGATTTTTGGGCTTCAACCCTTAACTTCAAAAATCAGCCCACTTTGATACTACTTTGTTAAAAAATCAATTTTTCTAGAATTTTTTAATGGAAATAGAGTCTCTGATTTTTGGGCTCCTCGAAAATATCCGATACGATTTTTGGGCTTCAACCCTTAACGTCGAAAATCAAACCCTCTCTACCACGTAAATACAACTTTGTCTGCAAATAAATTTTTGTAGGATTTTTTAATGGAAATAGAGTCTCTAATTTTTGGGCTCTTCGAAAATACCCGATACGATTTTTGGGCTTCAACCCTTAACGTCAAAAATCAACCCCTCTCTACCACGTAAATATAACTTTGTCTGTAATTAAATTTTTGTAGTTTTTTTTAATGGAAATAGAGTCTCTGATTTTTGAGCTACTCGAAAATACACGCTACGATTTTTGGGCTTCAACCCTTAACTTCAAAAATCAGCCCACTTTGATACTACTTTGTTAAAAAATCAATTTTTCTAGAATTTTTTAATGGAAATAGAGTCTCTGATTTTTGGGCTCCTCGAAAATACCTGATACGATTTTGGGCTTCAACCCTTAACGTCGAAAATCAAACCCTCTCTACCACGTAAATACAACTTTGTCTGCAAATAAATTTTTGTAGGATTTTTTAATGGAAATAGAGTCTCTAATTTTTGGGCTCTTCGAAAATACCCGATACGATTTTTGGGCTTCAACCCTTAACGTCAAAAATCAACCCCTCTCTACCACGTAAATACAACTTTGTCTGTAATTAAATTTTTGTAGTTTTTTTTAATGGAAATAGAGTCTCTGATTTTTGAGGTACTCGAAAATACACGCTACGATTTTTGGGCTTCAACCCTTAACTTCAAAAATCAGCCCACTTTGATACTACTTTGTTAAAAAATCAATTTTTCTAGAATTTTTTAATGGAAATGGAGTCTCTGATTTTTGGGCTCCTCGAAAATACCTGATACGATTTTTGGGCTTCAACCCTTAACGTCGAAAATCAACCCCTCTCTACCACGTAGATACAACTTTGTAAAAAAATACATTTTTCTTGAATTTTTCAATGGAAATAGAGTCTCTGATTTTTGGGCTCCACAAAAATACCCACTACTTTCTTCGGGCTCCAACCCTTAACGTCAAAAATCATCCCCTCTCTGCCACGTAGATACAATTTTTTTAAAATAACTTTTTCAGAATTTTACGCTGGAAATAGAGTCTTGTGTTTTTGGTCTCCTTAAAAATACCCGCTACGATTTTTGGGTAGAGAGGGATTTTTTGGCGTTAAGGGTTGAAGCCCAAAAATCGTAGCGTGTATTTTCGGAGAGCCCAAAAATCAGAGACTCTATTTCCATTAAAGAATCCTACAAAAGTTTATTTGCAGACAAAATTGTATTCACGTGGTAAAGAGGGGTTGATTTTTGACGTTAAGGGTTGAAGCTCAAAAATCGTATCGGATATTTTCGAGAAGCCTAAAAATCATAGACTCTATTAAAATTGAAAAATTCTAGAAAAATTGATTTTTTGACAAAGTAGTATCTACGTGGGTTGATTTTTGACGTTAAGGGTTGAAGCCCAAAAATCGTAGCATGTATTTTCGAGAAGCCCAAAAATCAAAGACATTATTCAAGCTCTAAAATCTAATAAAAGTTATTTTTTGACAATTTTATATCTGCGTTTTACAATGGGGTTAATTTTTTACTATTAGGGTTGGAGCCCAAAAATCGAAGTGGGTATTTTCTGGGAGCCCAAAAAAAGCCCAAAAATATCCCGTTAATGAATTACTGAAAATTTTCAATTTTTTGAAGGTGGTTGATTTTGGATGTTAAGGGTTTGTTTGGGGAAAATTTTTTTTTGCGGATATTAAGAGCCCAAAAAAAGCCCAACATTCTGGTGCAAATTAATCACATTCTTCTAAATTAAAACGTTTTGAATTAATTCACAAAAAAGTGTGTGGGGACGTCCGTTAGCATGTTCGCTATCATTTCCCAAACTTTTAAGACAAAATATTTATTATTCTAGAAAAAAGCCGGGGGAACCTAAAACTGGTAAAATCGACAATTTTCTAAGTATCACATGCCCTTAACTCGCTATACTTGTGGATCTTGGTTGTATAGGTTGACTGCAAATTTCGGTTAAGTGAACAAGCAATGTCGATGATGTAGACTCTTCCACCTTTTTTTCTCGTATCACGATGTCTAAAACGGGCATTGTAATGTATCTATATAAGGGCATCCATTCTTTTAAGAGGCAATTATGCGACAGCCATCAATAATGTGCTCGATGGATTCTATGGTATCTCCACATAATCGGCACCGGTCAACCACGTCTTGACGTAACACGTGTTTGCGATAATTCCTGATGCTAACAAGCTTGTCCTGTATTGCAATGACGAACCCTTCCGTCTCTGGATATACAACACCCTTTCTTAGATAAATATTAGATGTCTCAATATCCACTTCATTTTGATCTAACGTGTTGCGGTGCTCGTCATTGATGACTTTCTGCCTCTTTTGTATTTCTAATTCCTCTATGGTTTCTGCCCTGTTATTCAAGGCCCCATCTGAGGACAAATTTAAGGGCGTGTATTCAAGATCCGCTTGACAGATGGTACTGTAAAGCGCAACATTTCGTTTGCTGTTAAAATAATCTCGAAACTGTAAAACTTGTGAATCACACAGTTTTTTGACATCTACAACGTTCCTACCCCCTAAATATCGTAGTGGAACTACCCTTTCAATCGCTGAATTTCTGTGGTGCATTCGGTGCTTCGTCATTTCTACGCGAACAATTCTGTTTAACTTTTCAAACTCGGTCTTAGACCATTTTGTGTGCCCGAAGGAGTACGTGAGGACAGGGATGGCATATGTGTTGATCGCCCTGATTTTGTTTGCCGAGTTGAGGAAACTCTTCATAATTAATCTGAGTCTTGTAGTGAAGGCAGCCGTTAGGCTTGTCTTAACTATCGTATGTTGAATACCCTTAGATTCCAGAATACCCAGATATTTATTTGATTCGCCTGTAGCCATTGCTTCGATGTCATTTTCGAACTCTTTCTCTAAATCTGCGGTCCCGAATGCCCCTCTAATTAAATGCACTGTTCTAAATTTATCTAGTCCGGAGTCATGGCAACAGCGTCTATAGTGACTAGATCTTTACAGCCTCGTGAGTTTTTACAACATTCTTTTTGTTCTTCTGTAAGATATTCATTCTCGTCGCGATGAGAATATACCTTATCTGCAATGACAGCTGTAAAACATTTATAAATTGTTGGAAGACAGGCTATCGGTCGAAAGTCAGATGGATTTTGAGCGTCTGGTTTTTTTTGGTATCATATACGTAGTACCTTGGTGCATAAAACCTGGCATCAGATCTGGGTGTTCAATGATCTTCTGAAAACACCTTGCCAACGCAAGATGCACACTCGTCAGGTACTTGTACCAGAAGTTGTGCACCATGTCCGGACCTGGATCTTTGAAATTACTTTCCCTTTTCAAGACCGCCGAAACATCCAAAGCTGTGATGTTTGTCAGATGCATTTGAGGGCTACTGCTTGCCCTTGCTCCCTCCAGTTTGAACCACGATGTGTTCAAATTGCGTTGTTCATTTTTCCCTAAACACCCGACCAGTAGTTAGTCATATCTTCCAATTGAGGGACTTCGGTGCCTTGGTGGTTATTTGGCTTTACTCTCAGTTCACGATGGAACCTTCTTTCATTTGTCTGAAAGTTTTGATTTTGTTGCCTTCGTGCATTACTTTTCTTGTACCGACGCAGTCTGGCAGTAAGAACATCAAGTCTCTGTCATTGAGAGTCTAAAATTTCATCCAATATTGCTGGTGTTAATGTCTCGATGTGCCGAGGGTGGATGATTTTAGTAACATGGTTCATCAGCTTTCTGTTTCTATTTCCTTTTTTATATTGAGTTTGTGCTTAGTGTTGGTTCTACATATCTGTACTCTAGTAAAGCATGATCAAAATTCCTTTCCAGGTGCTGTAGTTTTTCTGAGATTTTCCTATCCACACAATCGTTAGTAATGTGCGGATGTGATTCTAATGGATCCGGTGCATGATATTCATTATCCCTAGCACCTATGCCTTTAGCATCAATCAAGTCTTCGTTGTCCACATCTTCCAAGGCGAGCTCATCAATAGGAAGCTGCCGTTGCACTTCCATTTTGATAGCAGCTATTTCAACAACCGAAAGCAGTCTGTTTACAGATATTAAGCGTTTTTGATTTGTCAGATTCTGTTCATTTATTTTTGTGGCTAGCTCTCGGTATTTAAGTAAGAAGATTCTATGATGTTCTTTCCTCACACTTTGCCCAAATTTCTCTGCCAAAAAATAAAGGCGCATATCATCTCTGTTCACATGGTATGTCCATTTTCGTCGCTTTTTTGGTTACTGAACCTCTGCTTCTGTCTCTGATTGTATAAGGTCATCCGCCTCTGGAGGATGTAGTGGTGTTGGATCATCAATAGGTTGAGAAAGAACATCAATTGCTCCTGCTTGACCGTTTGACGCGACTTTCTCTAACTAATGTTCATTGGCGTCGTTTTTCCACGCCAAATCAACCTGTTTAATCTCCATTTATGGTCTTCTGTAACATGCATATTACTCCTGATGTCCTTCACCTTAGCGATAAGATTTCTTAGTGCGACTTTTTGTATATTAGGATATTTTGCAGCAAATTTTGTTCTTAAATTGTATCTTTTTCCATTTTCGTTTCAAACTTCACACTTTCGTAATAGAGACGCACCGATTCCTCTTTCATTGTGGTATTCCAATTGATGCTCTCCCACGGTATTTCTGTCGAGATGGTTGGCTGCAAATAGCTAGCGCTAGCCAAGGCATCCTCAGCAGGCACAGTTGATGTTCCACTACTTACCGTTTGTCGCAGATGTTTTTTCTGGCCAGCTGTTTGATTAGTGAGATCTGTCTGGCCATCTCGCAGCTCACCATCGCCACCGACCCGCATGCTGTGGCCCCCAGCTGTGGCTCCAGGAGCGCCCCGACGATCCTTGGGAAGCGAAAAGCGTTTCAAAATCTTTAATATATTCTCAATTTTTCATTGATGGGGTTTGGTGTTCTACTTAGTCCCTCTCCTCTTCATGATCAGCCTATTTGGCATGGGAAACCCTCTCAGTAGCAATGCTACCGCCAACATTGCCGTCAAAGTCATGAGAGGACAGCTGAAGCCCTACCGCGACATCAACAAGGATATTACAAGGAAGACAGGAATGGCGAGAAGGGGTTATAGAATTTTTAGATTGATCTAGAATTATCGTGCTATTCATTTAAATAAGACACTCGTTCCGCAACACTGCTCCGACTCAGTTTGCTGATAAATATCTGTAGCAATCACCCCAAGTAAAGAGTTTTACGAATTATGCGTTTGAAATTCCCCACTTGGGTGCATTAGTATCCGAGGTTTTTTTCAGGCGTCATTCATTCTACTGGATTTCAAAAAATGTGTTAAACGAGACCGTTATATAAAATTATTATTGCTTTTCAGTTGAGTATATCAACAAAATTACTAATTGAGTAAACATTAGCAAAACATCCATTACATTTTATTTCTTAAACTAAAAGTCAGAAAAATTTCAACATCATAAGTTTCAATAATGTAAAATTCTTTTTGCATACCGAAATATGTGTTAAACAAGACTATTTAATTATCTTGTCATAGTTCTTTTGTTATGTTTCAAAAAATTACCTAATTCATACAATATATTAAAAAATCCATAAAATTCTATTTCTTACAAAAAATGCATGAAAATCTAGACCGCTAAATTTCGATGATGTGCACTTTTTTTCTGCATATCTGAATATGTGTTGAACACGACTATTTTATTTCTGAATCATGGTTTTAAAGTATCAAAAAAATATAATGACATTTTAATAAATGTCTCTCAAGTTAGCCAAATAAATTTCAAACAATGCAAAGTTATCCCATCAGTAATATTTTATGTTTCACTAACTTTATATCAAGATGATAAGACACTTATATAAAGAAACCTGAAAATTGTTTATAAAAAAATGCGGCAAATTTTTTGTTTAACTAATTGTCGGCTTTAAAGCAACCAATTCTCAACCATTTAGTTCTTTGATATCGTTATTATTGACATTGTTGCGTTGCTAATTTGATTTCAAGTCATCGAGACATTTAATCCTTAATAATAAAAAAAGAATGAAAAAATTATTTTGACACAAATAATTAGCAGCAAAATACAAGTAGGATATTGTTGCAATTGTCTAAAATTATTGAGCTAACTCGATAGACATCGGGATTTAGTGGCATACACATAGTCGCAAGGGACGTCATGACCCTGCAGTGCACAGTACGCACCGAGTCAAACCGAGTCATGAAGTCAGGATGAAGTCAGCACGAAGTCGACAGTCATTGCTTGAATTTAATGAAAGTCAACAACTAACGAATTCAAGAACTAGATTCTAACGAAGTCACGAAAGTATGGTTGAAGTCACACGACATTGCTAAAATAATGTTACGTTGACTTCAACGGACTTCGAAATGAATAGCCCCTCTATATAGTGCGTCCTAACACCAGCTACCGCGACTTTAAATAAGAGAGGAATATGCGGGCATGAATATGCAAAACCAGATTTTGATGCTATCTAGTCCTGCAGCGAAAAAGTTCTTCACTTGACCTGCAAGCTCAGATTTCTCTTTGAACGACAAATGCTGTCTCTTTTTTTCCTTCGGCATTTTTATAAATCGAAACACAACTCAAATCGAGATACCTCGCTAAACACTAAAGAAAAATTGACGCAGGTGCTGACAGCTGATACACTTATCCACTAAGTTTAATGCCCCCTTTTATCGCTCCGCAACTGGTGGTGAGGCATGATTGACATCCTTCCCTCGACTTAGAGAGCTGAGAAACTGAGTATGCAAGCTGTTCTAGGAGTTCCTAAATCGCGGGATCCTAAACGGAGGGTCTGCTGTATTAGAAATCATGGATATGGAGGAAAATTTGTGTTAAAAATTTTGATTATTAACAAAAGAACTACGAGGGATGTCGAAATAGAAGAGAACACGATTAGGCAGGTTGGGGGCAGCGCAAATTTAAATTTGATTTAGCACAGATTAAGAAAGGAGGAGATGAAAAACAATATAGGTGGAGCTTAAAATATGAGAATAGACCTCGAAATACAGTCATACTGGGAAAATGTAGAGTTCAATATACTATGAGGGATACAATAAGTGTAAAAAGAACATAAGAAGAGAATTCAGACTACTAACACGATAGGAATTCAGAAAATAAGCGGAATGTCGACATTAGTTGCAGTCTATGTGGGAAAAACGAAAAAAATCTTGAACAGATTGTAAGATGTCCGAGATATGAGAGATAATTAAACCCGAGTTTAACTAGGGATATTGATAATTGTATAAATAAAAAAAAATTAATTTGGAGATTGTATAATTTCCAAAGCTTCAAATCTGCACATTTCTGAATTATTCTTGGAAGTCTTCAAATTATAAATGGCTTAGTTCCTTATGTTTAAATCTGAACTTGAAAAGTTAATTAACCGGGAAATCCCTGAGACATTACCGCATATTTTATGGTATAAATTCTTTTAAATGTAACAACAGTTATTTTATTATTGCAGTTTTATTTAAAATCTTACAATGAGAATGAAATTACCCGGTAATAAGCGTAGAATAGAGAAAGATTAATATTTTCAGATTTCAGCACAAAAGTGAAGATTATTCTATTATTTTGAATGCGCAATTTTTCCATCTGCCTACAATGCCACAATAAGAATAAGATAGCTCCTAAACTTATTCACTTCTATTTCCACAGCGACCGCCACACAGTCTTCTATTCTCCCAAAGAGAACGTGTTTTCAATATATTTAATTCCTTCTAATCGTACCGGTAACGCACCTCACAGAGATATTTTTTATTCCTCAGAAGTGGTCATATTTTGATTTTATTTAATTCCTTCTAATAAGTTCATAAAATATGTGTAATAAGTTGTTTTAATTCGTTCATACGGTATGTAAATTCTGAAATTTTAATTTTCACCAATTAAACTCTGCCTCTCTAGCGTTAAAATTATTTAAATTCACACATTTGCATAGATTTCCTTGTTGCATTTTTAAAGACGTTTAAAAAAATTATCAAAATATGAATAAATATAAATTTGAATATTTTTCGAATTTATAAGTTATAAAAAGATTTAATAATGAAAAATAGGTTAAATAAATGCTTTCGTTAAATTTTACTAAGTCGATTGAGAGGAATAGGATTTGAACTTTTTCTGTTCCCGTTGGGGGATTTTTAGACGGAGGAAAAATCGTGTATTCGTAGGAATACAAAATCTTAATTTTTCCTAATTCAACGCTTGTTACCGGGTAGGTTTTGATTAATAGATTTTTTTTATTCTAATGCTTATCTAAAAATTACCTGTAGTTGGATTAAATAAAAAACTTTTCTTTTTCAGATAGAACAGTACAGCTCTGGTGTACAAAAGATCTTTCATCGAAGGATAAAAGATCTTTGCGGGTAAATATCGAATACGATCACGCAACATTAGTACGTTGGTCTCCAGATGGAAAAGCGTTTTTGATTCATAAGGCATTAGGAAATGCAATCGAAGTTTACAAAATTTCAAAAAAATCAGATGGAACCCTTGCTTCAGCTACGAAATCTTTAGAGTTTCCAAAGGTAAATATTTTTAAAGATATTTCGTATGAAAATATTCTTTAATTTTATAGAAATTATTATTTTTATGTAGTAATACGTGTTATTTATCAAGGCCAGAGATGTAGTAATAAAAAGTGTGTATGTTTTGCTAAAAATTGAGCGTCTCTCAAGTCATATATGACTTAAGGGACCTCTTCGTCATTTTTAATGAAATTGTCCAGTAGTAAACAAAACTTTCACACTTTTTATTATAATTTATACTTCAAGAGTATAACACATACATGATTTTTAAAATTTATTATCACTTAAGAATGATTTTTTCACATCAACCCTATTAAATGGTATTTGTTTTACTATACGTTTTTAATTCTAAGCAGTACATATTTCCATTCATGTATATACATGAATGGAAATATGTACTACTAATAATAATTATTATTAGTTAAATTAAACTGAAATATTAAAAGGAATTAAAAACTTAAAAATATCCATATTTACTTTGGAAGATACTTTTTTATTTTAAAAACTTCAAAAAAATTAATGCAACATTGATTACAATTTCAGTACCATGTAGAAGATGTCGTAGGGATGGATATTGCATGCACGGGTCGTTACATTGTAACTTGCAGTAAAGTGAATGATCTAGTTATTTTGGACCTAAAGGGTCAAATTCTTGCAACTGTCGATACTTATCTTGGGACTACGCACCGAGTTCGAATTTCTCCTTGTGGAAGATTTGTAGCTGCTTCAGGTATTGTGCCGTTGGGTTTTATATGGGGGGTTTCCGGCATAGGCCGACAAAAGTCGTTTTTTGGCACCTTTCTTCGTTTCGTGAAGTGGCACTTTATATGGCTAATCTTCGCAACTGCCTTAAAAAGTCTTTATACGCAGTTTTCGGGAGTGGTAAACTCACCATCGCTTTGAAGTTTTGTTTAAATTAGTGATTTTAAGTAGTGATTGCACCACCACGAAGTGATGAAATGCCAAAAATTGATAAATTATAATAAATTACCGATAAATTAACATAAAGTACCGAAAATTACTAGAAATTTTTTTTTCTTTAGGAAAAACTTTCATTTATCTTTGAAGAGATATGTGTGGGCAAAGATGTGTATTTTTAAATCTTTATGTTATTACAAAAATCAAAAAATTTCGATTTTTTCCCTTTATTTGTATTTTCTTGTAGCAATTTTTCCTAGGCTCATTGTTCAGTAACACTTGGATTTAACCCACGGGGATTATTGATTTTTGTTTGCATACCTTTGTTTTTTAAAACTTGGTTATGGAAATTTGCCATCTGATATTCTTTTTGATTTTATAATTATTGTGTTATTAATTTTTGTTTTATTGAAACTTTTCCTCGGCTTTATATCCTAGTTTTTTCGTCATAAACCACGGACTAAGTTAAGTGCATGATGAGTTAAAAATGTTACGGATTGATTATTACGATGTTTGAAATCTCTAGCAGCGAAGTTGTAGTAGGCACAACATTAGGTGTAGGGTTCAGAATTCGTTTTTTACCACCGCTACACCGATACACAACGGCTGAGAGCGTTTAAGGTGACATCAGTCGCTTCGGACATTAAGCTTTTCTTAACTAGCGTATGCTGAATACCTTTAGAGTTTCTAAATACTCAGTGCAAAGCCCCTCGGCGCGGCGTGGGCAGCTTTTGTAAGTTTTTAAGAATTCAAGCGAATGGTCATGTGATGAAAAAGAAAACGTTTGATTGCAGTCAATGAATACCTCGTGGAACCCTATGGTTACCCGACCTTTACTGCCTCGCAAGTTTTTAAATGCTTTTGTTCTTCTGTAAGAATATCATTCTCGCCGCAGTGAGCACATACAGTATTTGAAATTAAAGCTGTAAGGTACTCATAAATTGTTGGAAGACATGCTATTGGTCGAAATTCAAATGGATTTTTAGTGTATGATAGATGCGCCACGTCCGGACTTGGGGACTTTCAGTTATTTGCACTTTTTAAAACCGCGGAATCGTCTGAGTCAGTGATGCTAGCAGGCTCCATTATAGGAGTATTGTTTGCTCTTTCTTCCTCTAATTGGATCCACGCAGCGCCTAAATAGCTTCTGTTTATTTTTCCTTAGGACCAAACAGTAGTCAGTTATATCTACATGAAATGTTCGATGTTGCTGCCTTCTTGAACTTCTCCTATTGTACCGATACAGTATAGCAGTAAAAACATCAAGTTTTTGCAGTTGAAAGTTTTTAATGCTTCCTCGATGTTCTGAGGGTGGATGGTTTTAGGAAAATGGTGCACGAGCTTGTTTTTAGGTGCTCTATTAGGGCATATAATAATTACACAGGCACACAAAAAAGAGTGCCGAGACAAAAAAGTGACCTTTGTACCATTGTAGTATTGGTCTAAGATAGGCAAAATATTCATGAATTGGAATTTTCCGCTTACCAGTTTTCTTTATTCGATTTTTTACTTCTTAGTGTAGGTCCATTATCCCAAGTCGGCCACAATAAATGTTATAACATGGCCAACATTTTTCTCGTGAACGGCCAAACAGATGCTGATTTCTGCGTGGAAATTTTTGTTTTATTTAAAAGAGTAAAAATTACTATTCTTTAGAAAAGGCTGACATACAAAATGTTATGAGCGCTCGCTTATTGTACTCAAAAACGTATATCCCGTTATATAATAGAAACTACTTATACATGTGAAGATTCGTTTGCATCACATACACCAGCGATTCCCAAACTTTTTATGCACTTTCTGGAGAGCGGCAGGGGCCCCACCCTCAAATTTTTTCACAATACTGGAACCCAAATGAGAAACTGGACGCTAGTCGTTCGTGCTCGGTTGCTTGCTTCGCTGACCTTTTCGTTGTTAGAGAATTAGAGCTGGTTGAAAAAAATGAAAAGGTGGTTAAATATTAGCCAATAGAATTTTATTAAGTTCCGTTAACTTTGTTAGATTATCAAATAAACGTTAAAAAAGGTAGAAGAAGATCGGATAATAACTTCAAGAGTTATCGCACTCTTGTTGCAATCACAAGATTTGTAAATATTTCATTTATTAGTTCGGATATTAACCGATTTTCAAAAACTTTGTTTTCATTTTCTTTAAATTATATCACGAAATTCATTCAGCCAATTAAAATTTAATTGAGCTAAGTCTTTATAATTTCAGTTATTGCAAGTTCATAACAATGAAAGGGTCATTCGTGGTAGGTACCCGAAAGTCGAGGAAAGTAGCCTTCTGCTCGCAGCGGGAAGCCTGTCTCGGAACCTGCCTAGCTGCCCGGCCCGGGTTGACATCCCCCTGCCGGCGGCAGCCTCATCGGCCGGCGGCACTAGTTTGGAAATCGCTGACATACACTGTACCTTCCCGACTAGTGTCGTGTGCGGTGATGCCGCTCTCGCTTCCCCCACCCACCGATACCACCACCTTACCGACGTCCCACAGGCCACACTGCCAACGCGCCTTCGCGCGACTCCTCCGGCGGCCGGCTCGAGCACAGAGCTGCCAGATCGTGGATGAAATTTACCACCGCCATACCTACCGTTTGGGAGCCTCAAAACAGAAGGTGCATGATTTCCACTGTGAGTTCGTGTGTAAGCCGAAAATGCACGATTCGACTTCGGTTTTCTGCTGTACGATGATTGCCGATTTGAAAGCTTCGGAAGACTTCAACATCTGTCGAATTTGAGTTTATGTTTTCCAGGTGTATATAGTATGGATATTATTCCTATTATATATATTATTAATTTTAATATTATAATTATAAAATATAACATTAATTCTAATTAATAGTTGACTAAATTTAATAGAAATAGTTCAACTTTCAACTAAAACAATTAGTTTTTTGCAAAAAAATTGGTTAAATTTGTTCTAAACAAGATATTAAAATTTTTAAACAAAAACTTAAATTTTTATTCAAAAAGCTGAATTGTATACGAAAAAAGGCATTTTTAATCAAATACATGAACTTTGCACAAAAGAAATTTATTTTCAACCAAATCTAATTTTCTATGCAAAAATTAATGTTCAATCATAGTTAAATTTTCGACAAAAAAGATTAATTTTCTTGTAGTTTAAAGAAATTAATCTTTAAAAAAAATCAAAAAAAAAATTCTACAAAATAGTTAAATTTTCAGAAAAATTTTTTTCCACTAAATTGATAAATCACCAACCAAAAGAAAACTGAATGTTTAAAAAAGCAGCTCTGGAAAATTCCTTGCAATTTTAAAAATACCCTAAAATATTTAAAAACCTTTAAAATCTCATACTAAATTATTGAAATTAATTTAAAATTCCTTGGAGTCTAGTAAAATATCCTAAGATGTATCAAATCCTTCAAAATTTAATATTAAATTGAACCGCTGACGACCAAAAGGGGACACGGCCGGATTCAGCCTGAGAAGTATTGTCCTGAGTGTAAATTTTAAAAATCTTTCTAATTTCAATTTTAAAGACTGATACTTGTAGAGAATTTCAAGGCGCATCTTTTTTCCTCATGCAAAAATTTATAGCTTTTGTAGTTTTTGAGATAACTGGTAAAAAGTGGATTTTTTGAAAACTAAAAATTCTAATCATTTATCACTTCAACTCGCGCTAATTTCGCTAATTTTCATCATTACCCGATTTTCCCAATACAAAGTACGCGTTTACGTCTTCTGAAACTATCTAAGAAAGAAAAACGAGAATATTGTAATAAACAAAAAAGTTATTAATTTTTTTTTGAGGCAATGCAAAAATTATGAATTTTAACCTTCAAGTGCCTCGTTTAGCGAACGAATTTTAAGCTACGGAAAGCTTTCAGTGAGAAAGTTGTTCATGATGGTTCAAATAAGTTTTCTGGAATGTTTTAGATCAATCGGAATAATAGTTCAAAAATCATGAATGTTTTAAAATCCAAGCCGTAATCTTGACGCTGCCCAAAAAAGTGCCTGGCCGGCTACGTATGCGCTGCAGCGAACGACGTGAAGGTCAAGTCAATCTTACCAAAACAAATGCACAACAGTAACTCCAGATATTATCATTAAAATAATTTATTTATTAAACATTTAACATATAATATTATGCATATTATTGAACAAGAATAAATTAATCAAACAATATTTTATTAGAAACTACTTTTAGTCATTTTCGTCACTCTGTTCAGTTTCTTTGGCATCTGGATTCTGAATTTGTACTTTTAAAAAATATGATTCGAAAAATTCTTTTCCTTTAGCGCTTAAATACTGGAAGAGATTTTTTACATCCTTTATTTTGGCAGCTTTTAATCCAATTCGGGGCATGCAAAACGAACGCTTTGCTGATTTGGAATTTTTTTGGCTTTCGCATTTTGCCTTTGAAACATTTTTCAAAATCCTGCAGAAGATCTTCACACTTCTCGACCATTGTGAATGAA
>NC_046658.1:32189117-32191756 GCF_010883055.1 Belonocnema kinseyi
ATAATTACTTTAGGCTATCTACATATTATATATAGTTCAGTAAAAGAATTATTTAAAAAATCAAGAATAAAAAAAGTCATAAAATATTAAATTTATGATTAAAATTTAGTTAAAAATTGTATTGACGGTTTCTAATCGTACCTGATTTCTGGAACATTTTTTCTTATTTTTAATCCACGAATCTTCATTTATAGTTCTTGTTCTACCTTGTTTCATTTTAATATCTTTTTCTTTTTAATTATTATTCTCAAAAATATCTCAAAAATCTAAAAAAAAAAATGCTTTTCCAACTATTATAAGAAACAATCAATTCGCTGATTCTATGCTTTATTTGTAGAATTTCATAGAAGATGACAAAAAAAAATACTGTTGTGCATTTGTTTTGGTAAGATTGACTTGACCTTCACGTCGTTCGCTGCAGCGCATACGTAGCTGGCGTAGCTGGCCAACGGTTCAATTGAGAATTCCTTGTCATCTTTTAAAACTTCCTCAAATACCATGAAATATTTCAAATCCTGTAAAATCTCATACTAAATTATTAAAATCATTTAAAAATTCCTTTAAATCTATTAAAATATCTTAAAATATATAAAATCCTTTAAAATCTCGTATTAAATTACTGTAATCAATTAAAAATCCCTTGATATATTTTAAAACTTCCTCATATATTTAAAATCCTCACAAACCTTTTTAAATCTCTTGAAATTTCTTAAAGCTCTTGAAAATATCTTAAAATTTTTAAAATACCATGAAATATTTTAAATCTTGTAAAATCTCATACTAAATTATTAAAATGACTTGAAATTTTATTTAAATCTATTAAAATATACTAAAATATATCAAATCCTTTAAAATCTATTGAAATCTCTTGAAAATTCCTTGAAAATTTAAAAATACCTTAAAAAAACATACATATAATTTTATAATTATATACAAAAATCGTTTTAGAAATAGTTAAACTTTAACTCGAGTAATTTTTATTGAAGGTTTAATTTAATATTTGAACTAATCTACAAACAGTTAAATTTTGAATGGTTTAAAATTTTCTGTTTTCTACATTTCAGTCTGAAATCATTTCATTTAAAGATTGTCCAAATGAAAAACATCCATTTAAATTTTGAACGCATTCAATTTATTTATGATTATTAATTTTTTATAAATAAACTTCCAAGTTTGCAATTCTAAATTTGCAGACGTGAATTCCATCGAGTAAAAAATTATTCATATTTCGTAGTTGAAAATTTTTGAAAATCAAATTTCGAAGGTCAGGAATTTTTATTGATTTCATTTTCAAAACTCTGATCTACAATAATTTCAATATTTAACGTTTTGAAACTTTTCACTTTTTTAAATTTCAATCTGAAGCTTTACAAAATTTTAAAGGTATTGCAATATTTGAGAGTTATAATAATAATTATAACAAGGTTGTTTTAAAAAAACTCCAAAGTACATTAAAAATCTTTAAAAGATGTCAAGATTTTTCAAAAGATTTTGAAGGTGTCGAAATATTTAAGAGTATTTTAAAAAGATGCAAGGGATTTTCAATTGATTACAGTAATTGAACCGCTGGCGACCAAAAGGGGAGACGGCTGGATTCAGCCTGAGAAGTATTGTCCTGAGTGTCAATTTTAAAAATCTTTCTAATTTCAATTTTAAAGACTGATACTTGTAGAGAATTTCAAGGCGCATCTTTTTTTTTCTTGCAAAAATTTATAGGTTTTGTAGTTTTTGAGATAATTGGTAAAAAATGGATTTTTTGAAAACGAAAAATTCCAATCTTTTTTCACTTCAACTCGCGCTAATTTAGCCAATTTTCATCATTTCCCGATTTCCCCAATACAAAATACGTGTTTAAATCTTCTAAAACTATCTAAGAAAAAAACGAGAATATTGTAATAAACAAAAAAGTTATTAATTTTTTTTTGAGGCAATGCAAAAATCATGAATTTTAACCTTCAAGCGCCTCGTTTAGCGAACGAATTTTAAGCTACGGAAAGCTTTCAGTGAGAAAGTTGTTCATTATGGTTCAAATAAGTTTTCTGAAAAGTTTTAGATCAATCGGAATAATAGTTCAAAAATGATGAATGGTTTAAAATCCAAGCGGTAATCTTGACGCTGCTCAAAAAAGTGCCTGGCCGGCTACGTACGCGCTGCAGCGAACGACGTGAAGGTCAAGTCAATCTTACCAAAACAAATGCACAACAGTAACTTTTTTTGTCATCTTCTATGAAATTCTACAAATAAAGCATAGAATCAGCGAAGTGATTGTTTCTTATAATAGTTAGAAAAGCATTTTTTTGAGATTATTGAGATTTTTGAGATATTTTTGAGGATATTAATTAAAAAGAAAAAGCTATTAAAATGAAACAAGGTAGAAAAAGAACTAGAAATGAAGATTCGTGGATTAAAAATAAGAAAAAATGTTCCAGAAATCAGGTACGATTAGAAACCGTCAATACAATTTTTAACTAAATTTTAACCATAAATTTAATATTTTATTACTTTTTTTATTCTTGATTTTTTAAATAATTCTTTTTCTGAACTATATATAATATGTAGATAGCCTAAAGTAATTATTTAAAATTTTTAATGACGAAGTTAATAGAATTATTTGTTATTTCTTTAGGGAAAAGAATACA
>NC_046658.1:32191856-32234403 GCF_010883055.1 Belonocnema kinseyi
ATGACTAAAAGTAGTTTCTAATAAAATATTGTTTGATTAATTTATTCTTGTTCAATAATATGCATAATATTATATGTTAAATCTTTAATAAATAAATTATTTAATGATGATATCTGGAATTACTGTTGTGCATTTGTTTTGGTAAGATTAACTTGACCTTCACGTCGTTCGCTGCAGCGCGTACGTAGCCGGCCAGGCACGTTTTTGGGCAACGTCAAGATTACCGCTTGGATTTTAAAACATTCATAATTTTTGAACTATTAATCCAATTGATCTAAAACTTTCCAGAAAACTTCTTTGAATCTTAAAGAACAACTTTCTCACTGAAAGCTTTTACAATTCTCAAAAACCTTAATTTTTTTTTAAATCTTTAAAAATCTACATCGTGTTTCAAATTGTTTGAAATAATTTCAAGTTTTAAATTAATTTTGAATCTTTTTTAAAATTAAAATTGTAGCGTTCAAAGCTAAAATTTAGCTCCTTACAATTTGAACAATTCAAGGCTTTCTATTTCGAACCATTCTGTTCAAATTTGTATAGTTTTTAATAGTTGTTTATAATGGCTTGTTTTAAATGAACGGTCAAATATTGCTAACAATAAACGCAATTTTCTTTTTTTAATTAAAAAATTTCAAATGGATTGTGTTAAAAATGTAATTTTGTTAGACTTAAATAATATGTGAAGTTATAATTGAAAATAATTTTAAAAACTAATATCTATTAATTCTTTATTTTTGAACGGATTCAGAATCATCTTGTAAAATCAATTATTTTTCAATTTTTAATACCTTAAATTCAATTTAAAAAAATTTATTTTAAAATTCTTTCAATTAAAAAAAAATCGTAATCGAAAAAATTAAAAATTGATCTGAAAATTTGAAAAAAAATTGAAATCGATCTTATTTTAAATTTGTAAATAATTTCTTAAAAAAAGAAAATATGGAAAGATAATTGGATAGATTGGACGGTGGTTGGATCGATTTTTCTTATAAAAAATTGTGGCCACTCTGAAAAACACGTGACTCATTAAAATAAATGATTTAAAAATATTTTAAAAGTTTTAAACGCATTACAGTGTTATTCAGAATTGAGGTTCATTCTTTCAGAAATTTTCTTTTTTGCTTTTACTTTCGATGATTTTAGAAAAAAATCTAATTAACAAAATATGTGAATTTTCAACCAAAAAATTTACTTTTTAGCAGAATAAATTAATTTTGTATCAAATAATTAGTGTTTCAACTAATGCAATGTACAAGGTAAAGTTTCAACCAAAAATGGAATAGTTCAATTTCCAGATAAAGACTGTGATAAAAAATTTATTGTTAAATTTTTAAGGGAAAAGGTGAATTTTCGACCAAGAAGATTAATGTTCTAATCAAAAAAACTATTTTCCAACTTAACCAATATACACCATTAATTTTTAATCAATCCTAGAATAGTTACATTTTCAGATAAAGAAAAATCATTTTTAACAAAAAAAATGAATTTTCAACGAAATTATTTAATGGTAAAGTCAAAAAGACGAATTATTTACAAAAAGTTTAATTTTTAAGCGAAAAATATGAGATTTCAATCAAAGAGTTAAACTTTCAACCAAATAGTTAAATTTTCACTCATAATTATAAAACCTTGTCAAAAAACGCTTTTTTTTTACAAAGTAATTCAACTTTTAGTGAAATAATCGACTTTTAAACCCAAGAAGGTGTACAGTTGATATTCTAACTGAACAATTGCATTTTTAACCAAAAATGATCAATTTTCAACCAAAAAGATTAAATTTCTACCAAACAAGGTAAATTTTCAACAAAATACATGAACTTTCAACGAAATTATTTAATTTTAAAGTCAAAAAAGTATCATTTACAAAAAGCTGAATTTTTAACCAAAAAATATGATTTTTCAACCAAAATTTTAATTGTCGACCAAACAGTTTAACTTTCTATCACATTGTTGATTTTTAACGCCCAAAATATGCATTTATAACAAAACACTAAAATTTTTAACAAACAAGTTAATTTAAAGGCAAATAGTTGAATTTTCAACTATACTTATGAGTCCTTAATAAGAAAAAATTAATTTTTTCACTAAGTAGTTCAACTTTAAGTGAATAATTGAATTTTCCACCCGAAAATTATGGTTTTAATTTTGAAAAATATAGTTGCATTTACAACAAAATAATAGACTTTGCAACGAAAAAATATTAACAGTTGATATTTCAACCAAAAAATTTTATTTTTAACCAAGAAGTATAAATTTTCCATAAAAAAGTTTAATTTCCACAAAGATAGACGAATTTAAAAAAAATACATGATTTTTCAACCAAAAAGATGAACTTTTAACTAACAAAGATTAATTTCTTACCAAATGGTTAAATTTTTAACTGGAAAAGATCAATTTTTAACCAAAAATGGCATAGATGAATTGTGTGTTTAAAAAATGTATTTTCAACAATACATAAAACATATTTTCATCAGAATAGTTAAATTTTCAAGGAAAGAGATGAACCTTCAAATACAAAGAAATTGTTTAAAAAAGTAGTTAAACTTTTGATAGAAAAGAGGATTTTTTTACAAAATAGTTACATTTTCGACAAAACAATTAATTCTTCAACCAAATAATCGAGTTTTTATCCAAATGAAATGAATTCCAAACCTAAAATACAAAAGCAGGGTTTTCAATTAAAAAATGAACTTTTATAAAGAAAATCATATTTAATTCAAATATCCTTAAAATCGCCAATTCCTTTAATTTATTTCAAATTCGGATCAATATATGAGTAAGACTATTATAATATAACATAATTATAATATTATAATTAATAATATATGTATATATTTATATATATAATAGTATTAATATGTATATCATTTATATTTTAAACTTGAAATAACGTAACCGCAATATATACGCATATAAAGAGGCGCGCGAAGTATTCAAATAATGAAAATCGACAATTTTTTCAATTTCTTTGAAATGCGGATCAAAATAGAAAAACAGACTCCAAATTGAAGCATCGAAACATAGAAACATTCAAATACCAATTTCTTGATTTTATTTCAAAGCAGATCGTGATATAAATAGAACCGCCGAAGTTTCCCGACCGGCAATCGTGCACCTTCGGGTTTTCAAATTCAGAAGAGGAGAAATGAGTTGCGCGCATAGACCTGTGACAGTATTAGAGCACGTCTCGTTTCAGATCTGCGACCACTGGTGCCAATTTCGGCGCAGTATACAATGACTGCACCTGTGTGATAAAGGTGCCAAATCTTTCAGAGTATAACATTCTTCTAATTAAGTTCCGACATAGTTCCAGATAGGGCCGCATAACATTTCGTCCCGCGTATAATTTAATTCCTTGTATCCGATGTTCGTTTCAAAGCCATATAGAATTAGATAGATTAAGATAGAATATGGTTCTTGGACTTAGGTGAAAAGTCTTCTAACTTAAATTCCGAAAAAGTCCCGGATAGGGCCGCATAAGATTCCTTTGGCCAAAAAATTCAATTGTCTGTTTTCAATGTTCGCTTCAAAGCCGGATGGAAATCCTGATAGAGTCGCTAGTTTCCGCTTAAGATTTTACGGACCAAAAGATATGCAAATAGGGACGGACTAAAATCCAAAGTGGGCTATCCGCATCTGTATCCGGTTTTGTATCTGACTCTATCGGATTCTCTCTGGAGCTGTTTAAAGCTGTGATGTTTCGTCTTTATGAGATTTTCTGTGATTGAAAATTATTCAATTTATCGACATCGCCTATTTCAAAGCTATTTTTATTTTCCTTATTATTTAAAGGAATATTTGAAGTCACGTGATTTCTCAATTTGAGTGTGTGATGATAGCCTTATCGCTTGAGAAAAACAGTATGCGAGCAGCAGTAAATCGCGACAGATCGTTGTCCGATCTTTACGGATCATTAAAGTGATTAATTCAACAAAGACATTAAATATTACATCTTACAAAAATGTCTATATATATCGAGTGAGTGAGTGAGTGATCTGTGTGGTTCTTAAGAATGGTCTTAGTCTGCCAAGTATTCTATACTTTAAATAAAACTTGAACTATTAATTATTTCTAACGATTCTTCCCTGTCTATTCCTGATCTGGCAAAATTAATTAGTCATAACCATAAGCATTAAACAAAATGGTCCTTCGAGCCGGATTGAAGATCGTGAAAAAACATTAAAAAGTGTTAACTTGGTATTGAAAAGACTAAAGTGAGAAATTTTATTTAGTGAAAGCACAGGAACTAGTTGGAAAATATAACGGCTTGAGATCACATAGCAAGAATAAGTTGGTGACAACATCTTCGCACGTACTATAATGCAGTCGTCCTTCTACAAACAGTCTGTACGGTACTCTTTCATGCTGTCATTCTTCATTGGGTCGGTCTTTCATTATTCTTCACCTGAAGGAAGAAATAGCAGCTTGCCAGCTGATATTTAGATGATTGTCAACACACTTAATTTTAGACTTCATCGATTTCTAACCTTCTTCAGTGGTAAGATGACAATTTTAATTTACCCATAATGAGAGAGGCTCGTTTTGGCAAACAAAACAAAATAATAATTCAGACCGTAATATTTCAGTGAAGATTTATTGACATTTTATTAATAATTATGCTCTCGCACACCCAAATTTGCTCGTCTTATCAGAGCACTTTAAAACTAAAATAAATCAGTCCTTCAGTTTCCAAATTAAGACTTTTCAATTTCAGCTGAATTATCAGCAAGTGTCAATTTGAATTTCTCCTTTTCTTAAAATGGATCCATTATTCTCGGAGTTATCAGAGATTTTTCAGGCGATTCTACGCACTGAAACCAATTTTAAGAAAATTGGAAAAGCCAATCTAACAGTGGCTACTGTTAAATCCCGGATAGAAATCCTTGACCAACGCTGAAAGTGTTGTGAAACCCTGCATCTGGAGATTAAAGCTGGAACTACGTCGGCTGAGCGTGAGAAATTGGAATATTTCACAAAGTCTAAGTATCTCGCTATTGAAGATGCTTATCTCAATGCGCGAGATTTTTATATAATAAATTGGTCTTGTTTAATCCTGAGACTAAGGTTAATGAAAGTTTAAATCAGTCTCAAATTATTCGTCATGATTCCTTGCCTGTTGAACTTCCTCAAATCACTTTACCGGAGTTTTCAGGAGACTACAAGGATTGGGAGAATTTCCGCGATTTATTTAATGCTTTGATAATTCAAAACGATTCCTTGTCAGATGTACAAAAATCACACTATTTGAAATTTTCCTTAAAGGGTGAAGCTGAAGGTTTTTAAGACATGTTTTGATAACTGATGCTAACTTTATCTCCACTTGGGAGTCGCTAAAGACCAGATTTGACAACAAAAGAGCTTTAATCTCAACTCATTTACAAGCCTTTCTCAATCTTCCTAATGTGTCGAGCAATATTCTGGAAGACTTAAAAACCTTACGCGATAAAACAAATGAGTCATTGGCGGCTCTCAAAAATCTTAAACGCTTAACAGAACATTGGAGTGATTTACTTGTTTTTATAATGGTTAAAAAGTTTGATATAAGTACTCTCAAGGAATAGGAGATGCATTTTGGTTCAGGCACTGATTATCCCACTTATCAGCAACTTGACTAATTTTTGGAGACTCGCATACGTATTTTGAAGGCTATTAAAGCTTCAAAACCTGTTGCGAGTTCTCAAGAAAAGTGTAGGATTTAAAAACAATCGGGAGTTAGGAGTTACAATGCAACTTCTAGCTCAAAGTGTCTCATTTTTAAGGATAATCACTTTTTATTTAAATGCAACCAATTCAAAGCTCTGTCTGTAGACAGGCGTAGGGAAGTTGCTGCAAATAATTATTGTTGTTATAATTGTCTCACGCCTGGACATCGACCACATAATTGTGTTAGTAAATTCAAATGTTACACGTGCGGTAGGAGACATAATTCCCTGTTTCATTCAGATGATTATAATTCAAAACTCACCTTACCAACAACTAACTCTGCATCGATTAATTTTAAATTGGCTGTTTCAGATTCTCTCGCGTTACAATCAAATGATCTCGTCAATGCCACCGTGAGGGTGGGGGTGAATCATGTTTTGCTTAAAGAAGCAGAAGATAAAGTTTCGTTCCAATTTCTGAATACTTATCCAAATTTATCGCGCTCAACCTTACTCGCTACGGCTGTTATTTCCTTCCAAGCTGAAAATGGAAGAAGTCATAGATTTAGAGTTTTGCTGGACCAAGGATCTGAATGTTGTTTTATTACCGAGAGAGCAATTAAAATATTAAGTGCACGCTACAAAAAGGTTAAAGCAGAAGTATATGGGGTTGGAGGAGTTAATATTGGTTCTTCAAGAAAGTTGGCAGAATTTAATTTAATTCCTACACAAAAGAACTGTCCTAAAACCCACATTCAAGCTTTAGTATTATTACACCTTACATCATATACTCCTCCTGTCAAATCTAACGTGGGGAATGAAGATCAATTAAAAGAGTTAGGGTTAGCAGATCCAAATCCCTTTAGCTCCTATCAAGTTGATTTGATTTCAGGGGCCGATAAATATGGCAGTTAGCTTATGATGAAGGAAATAGATTTCCTTTAGCCCAAACTATATTAGAAAATAATATTTACGTCGATGATGTTTTGTTTTTGCTGATTGTCAGATTGAGGCTAAACAGGCGCGAGCTCAAGTAACATTGTTATTAGAAGCTGGCGATTTCCATTTGCGAAAATGGGCCGCAAATGAACCCAAACTATTGGAAGATTGTCCCTCAGGAGAACACGAACGTGCTATTGAATTTCCGTTAGCGGAGGATGCTCAGCTGAACGTTCTAGGTTTATTTTTGGATCCTAAGTCCGATTCATTCCTTTTTAAAGTGACTTTTTCTTTAGTCGAAAATCCAACAAAACGGATTGTTCTTTCATTAATAGCTAAATTGTATGCTCCTATGGGTTGGATAAGTCCAGTCATAATAGTGGCAAAAATTTTAATGCAAGAACTTTGTCTGCTTAAACTCGACTGGAACGACAGACTACCTGGTGATCCTAAAATTCAATGGTTAAATTATCATGGTTCTCTGGAAAAATTAGAAGCACTTCAAGTTCCCAGATCGACACGACAACTGCAGACAAACTCTGAATTCGAGCTTCACGACTTTTCGGACGCTTCGGCAAAAGCTTATTCAGCTTCCGTTTACATTAGAATTCTCAGTGAATATTTAAAACAGGCTCATGTTTGCCTACTAATGGCTAAATCTAAAGTAGCTCCTGTTAAATATGTATCGATTCCTCGTTTGGAGTTGTGTGGAGCTGCGTTGCTAACTAAGACACTTAAATTTATCATGGAAACTATGTCATTGGATAAAATACCTGTCTACTGTTACACTGATTCCGTAACAGTTTTGGCTTGGCTAGAAAAACATCCTTCAAATTGGCCTGTGTTTGTTGCCAATAGAGTTTCCCTAATTCATGAGCTGTTACCTCGCACGAATTGGCGATACATTTCTACTAAAGATAATCCAGCCGACTGCGCCTTAATATCGCCACGCAGCCCCCGCGAAATCAAATCTAGAACATGCGGCCACTAGACAGTCATCATATTTTGAGTGTGATCAAAAGTCCATTTAACTTGATGCTTAAATTCTCCTATTGGCCAAGATTGCTTCGCGTAACTGCCTATTGTAAAAGGTTTATTGATGCCTTTGTGTTCAAACCCTCCAAACTTAATAAGCCTAAACCTAAATTTTCAACCATTTCTCTTAATGCCATTAAAATCCAATAAGCTGTTATATTTTGGATTAAATTTGTCCAGGAAAATTCCTTTTCTCATTAAAAAGCTATTAAAAAGTTTAAATCCATTTTTGGATTCCAAGATTCTCTTAAGGTTAGGTGGAAGACTACGGCATGCTCCTATCAGTTTTGATGAGAAGCATCCTATTATTTTGCCGCGTCACAACATAAGTGAGCTTATCGTCACGCATGCTTCTCATTTTGGTGGTTTATGGGAGGCTGGAGTTAAGAGTTTTAAACAACGCCTAAAAAGAATTGTAGGTGCATATACTCTTACATACGAAGAGATTTATATCCTTCTTACTCGTATAGAAGCTTGCCTCAATTCCCGTCCTATTGCCCCTCTTTCCAATGATCCTGAAGACTTTTCCTATCTTACACATATATATTTACTGGAGAAGATGGGCTGTTGATTATTTACAGTCTTTACAAAAACGCTACAAATGTTTCAACAAAGAGCTAAATCTTGTGATCGGTGATATCTTTCTTTTGAAACATGATTCGTTATCGCCTTCTAGATGGTTGTTAGATCGCATAGTTAAATGCTACAAGGGAAAAGACGATTTAGTATGTTCTGTTCGCGTACAAACTGCCAGTTTGGAATACGTACGTGCGATTACTCAGATTTGTCTGTTACCAGTAAGAGCGAAAGAAATGAGCGAAATCTGAACACCTATTATTAATTAGATTTATAAGAAATTATTCTGTACACTTAGTGGATTATGGCGGGCGGCTAAGAATATTAAATTTTTGTTACATTTATACTGTTTCTTTACGGCGGGCGGCATTTGCGTTGTTGACAAATACTCAGTTAAGTAGTTTTGATCTGGCAAAATTAATTAGTCATAAATATAAACATTAAACAGGAACTATTTCGGAATTTGAATCAGAAGACCGTTTTCAGCTAAGTTCGAAAATGATTTTTTGTCCGGTTCTGTACCACTTTAAAGCGAACGTCGGACACAAAAATTAAATTATTTGTCTAAAGAAATCTTATGCGGCTTTATCTGGAACTTTTTCGGAACTTAATTTTAAAAAATTCTCATCTTAGTTTGAAAATGGGTTTCTACCGGTTCTATATGGCTTTGAAACGAACATCCGATACAAAAAATTGAAATATTCGCCTTACGAAATCTTATGGAGCCCTATCCGGGACTTTGTCGGAATTTCTGTTAGAAGACTTTTATCATTGAAGACTAAGAACTGTTTTGTATCTGGATCAATCCGGCTTTAAAGCGTACATCGGAAATAGAAAATTTAATTATTTGCCTGATGGAGTCTTATGCGATCCTATCTAGAACTTTGTTAGATCTTAGATTAGAAGACTGCCCTAGTGAAAATGCCCATTGAGTTTATTAAAGTATTTTTGTGCTGCGTTTTGTTTATCATTTATTCCTTTTTTGTAATTTTTGAACGTTTTGAATATTTAAAGACTAAAAGTATTGAGCGCGTTCAGAAATAAGTGAAATTTTATTTTTTGTTTAATGTATTTCAAATATTCTTTAAGAACTGTTATGTCGCAATAAAACCGTGTAAGAAGGTATGATAAAATAGTTGTATAAATTGAAAACTGTGCTTTTTATGAAGGTTTTTTTATTATAGAAACTTTAAATTGTTTTAAAATATTTTTTGTTGTTAGAGTCTATCGAAAATTTTTAATTTGCCTGAGAACTGCTTATTATAATCATTGCCGACATTCTATAACCAAGCTCTAAGCGCATCAATAGCGAAATGAGTTAAATCGCGCAGTAGAGTACAAGTATAGATAGTTTAGGTAGGGTTCGAATCCTCAGCAAGTGCGATTTTTCAAAGCATTTCAGCGTGCGATTATATGTGTAAGGTACGGTATTGGTGAATTGTTTACTTAAGAACTTTAAAAATGAAGATTATATAACAATAAGTTAAAAAATACCTTTTTTTTAATTGAAAAATCTACATAGAGCCCGATAAAATGCCGCATAGGGAATTATGGGCAGCGGAAATATTGTCAATTTCCGGATAAAACCGGATAAAAAAGGACACAAATACCTTGGTAAGTTTCTGGATAAAACCCGAGAAAGAACCGAATAGAGTAATAAGTGGATCGAAAAAATTCCGTATAGAGACAGATACAAAAACAGATCGAATAAATATCATGGACTGGTCAATTTCCGCATAGAACCGCATAAAAAAGGACACAAATACCGTGTAAGTTGACGGACAGAAACCGAGAAAAAACCGAGCAGGGTAATTTGCGCGTAGAAAAAATTCTAACTAGACACTGATACAAAAACAGATCGAATAAATATTATGGACCAGTCAATTGCCGGGTCTCGGATAAAAAGAGGACACCAAGAGTGTCAGTTTCTGGATAGAAACTAATATAAATCCGTATCCTATTCGGATCTATCGGATCCTATCCGGCATTTTAAGCAGGGAACCCTTCGGCTGTAAAGGTGGTTCTTTGACGTCCGGCCATTTTTTCACCCTATTAATATTATACAAAAATTCCGAAAAAATTCATGCCAATTTTGGAAACCTTCAAATTGACATATTAATCATAAAATGGTAGAAAAATAATTTCCTTCATATATTTTTCGTAAAACAAATGGAGCAACTCGGTAGGAATGCAGTGATTTAGTCAGAAAATTGTAATTCCAAGAAAAATTTAGATAACGTAACCCAAAAAACGGAAAATTGAAGGTTAATAACAGTTTTAAGAAAAAATATGCCGCTTTATTTAATTAAAATTAAATGCGTAAGTTGAGTCTTCACGTGGGTAAACAAAATTATTTTGATTCAAGTATGACTGTGCGAATGGCATTCACACATTTTATTATTTAAAAAAAAACATCAAGTTAAAACAAAACAAAAATGTCACTCTACTGCCAGTATGGCATACGCCGTCTGTAAATGTGGGTTTTTCGTGTGCGCTCCGGATTTGAACTGCTCACCGCAACTTTTCAGAAGGTAGTGGGACTGATAGGGACCACCAAACTTGAGGGTTGGTTGCATACTTTTTTTTAGGTGTGGGTAGCAGCGGCCACCTTTCCCTTTTTGGAAAACTATTTAATGAAAACGTTTTGGCCTGCACATGAAAGAAACACCTTTGCAGATGAAGGTTTAATGATTAAAAATCGCTTTGTCGCAAAGTATACTTGATAGGAAAACTCCTCTAGAGTACAATAACCCACTTTTTGTTGAGATCCTATGGCCAAATCTGTAGGAAAATCCGTTGAAAACGAGTCCATTTTTTAATAACAAGTGAATTTTTATGAGAGCTAATTCTTATTTCGGGCTGAAGTTTTGAGAACTTTTTAAGAGTGGTAAGGGGCATATTTTCTGAATTTTTGTAACTTGTTAAATAGCATTTATTCTCCCAAATTTTATAGAGTGCCTGGACTATTTGTGATCTTGAATTTTTGCACAAAGTTCGTTAAATTTGGTTCTATATTTCAATATTGCAATAGAGCGCTCTCGAAATTTTCTTGAATATGCTGAAGATTTTCTGAGATTTCGGTGTTTTTTGTGTTTTTATTTCGTCATTGTGGTTACAAAGTAGTTTACAAAGTGGGCGTTGTTCTTCCTCCTGTACTTTCACAAAGATGTCAATTCCCTCAGTCTCAGCATTTCGGCCTACAACCTCAGAAATCTCCTCTATTATTATAAAAAAAAACGAGGAAGCCAATTTTTCTATTAGCCTTAAGATAGTTACAGCGAAAAATGTCGCAGGCATTTTTGTTATAGTTCGATTTTTGAATAGACTGCATGGGGCTGTTCCGGTATATATCATCAGGTGCAGACACATTTTGGTAATGCAATCAAGTAATCTGATAAGAGCAGTGTGCCTAATTTGACATATTGGACAAAGCTGTGTGTTTACCCCGCCATCCACGGATTTGCAGCCAAGTATATGATAGGGGGACCTACAGCTTAAGGTGAGATCTGAACCACCGATTTGAGCCGCCGAAGCCACCCAATATTATGAATGACCTAATTACGATGTTTGAAATCTGTTACGAGCATGTTATAGAATTACAAAATTAGGAGAAAGGTGTAGTTTGGTGTTCTTCCATAACCGCCTTAATAGCACGGAACCTGCCTGGAACATTCCCGGAACGTGTAAAACCAAGTGATGGCCCTTTAAATTAATAAATATCTATTAATAATTTCATTTTTGCGTTTGAACAACAAATTAAAACTTCTCACTATTTCTCCATCTTGGATAAGTAACGCGGAAAATATAAGTGATTTTAAAATGTAAAATGTTAAAATGGAAATTTCTTGTAATTTTGAGATGTAGACCTCGGTGACCTTCATTTTTACCTTGAAGTTGACCTTCACGGCTTTTTGAAGGTCAACTTTGTTTTTTTTTTTAAATGAAAACCTCTTTTTTCACATCTGCAATCGATAGAGCGGAAAATTCTACATTCAGGTACGTACCCAAGTCATAGGTTAATTGTAAAGTTCAAGGTCAGTTAAAGGTTATTTGAAATGAACAAAGTTTTTTAAGAGGTCAGTGTAATTCCTGAAGTAAATTTCAACAAGAAATTCATTGGTGAGCTCTGAATTGATCTTGGTTGGAGCGTTTTGAATATTGTAAAATCATAAGGAAATTTTTCATTAAAAGTTCCAGGTGTTCTGGTGAGAGTTTTGTTCCTCCCCGAAGAGTTATACAGTCCTATACCGTTTTTCGATACCTAAGTCAATACCTAAGGCGATACCATAAGTCCTATACCGTTTTTCCATACGAATATTACGAATTGAAACTAAATTTACGTATTACGAGCACATACTTACTATCTTTCGCTAAACGATTATTATGGCGCAAGTTAAACTTTCGGAACGAGAGAGGGTATCTGTATTAATGATGCGTGGTTGGGGAGATCGAGTTTGATCTTATAATCAAGTTCATTTGCTTTTTAATCGCACTTTTCGTAATGGAAAAGGCTTAAATCCTGTCTCAAATCAACAGTTGAAAGAACTGTAAGGCGCTTTATGAATCATGGATTAATCAAGGACCTTCAGAGAACTGGTCGGCCAGAATCTGTAGGCTCTGAGGAGATGCAGATGCACATAGCCCAAGAATTTGTTGAAAACCCACACCTTAGTTTACGTCGAGCTAGTGATGAGCGTGACGTTGCTCCTGAGATAGTGCGAAATATTTTAAAAAGCATTAATTTCCATCCTTACAAAGTTCATCTGGTACAAGAGCTCAATGAAGACGATCCTGATCGCCGGGTTGAATTTTGTGAAATTATAATGGACGGAATTGATAAGAGATTCTCTATTCTTGTACAATAAAGTATTTTCAGATGAATCTACTTTCACTCTAAAAGGTGAATTTAACAGGCAAAATTGTAGATATTGGTCCGACACAAATCCTGATTGGATGTTGGAGAGTCACACATAATATCCACAAAAGATTAATGTTTTGGCCGGTATCTTGAATGATACATTGATAGGCCCTTTCGTCATCGATGGTAATCTCAATGCCCGTGCATATGAAGAGCTTCTCCGAAACCAAATTGTACCAAGAATAAGGGAGATTACAGACGATAATTTTCAAAATATTTGGTTCCAGCAGGACGGAGCAGCGGCTAATTACTGTAGGGAGGTTCGAGCATATTTGGATACTCAGTTCCCTCAAAGGTGGATTGGAAGAAGGGGTGAAATCGAGTGGCTTGCTAGATCTCCAGATATGACATCTCTCGACTATTTTCTTTGGGGTTATTTAAAGAGCAAAGTATACTCAACGAAACCGCAAAGCTTAGATGAATTGCAGAAGCGAATTCTGCAACAGGCTACTTTGATAGGGAGATGATTCGTAATGCTGTAACTCATTTTTACAATTGCATAGCTTTTTGTCAAGAAGCTCAAGGTTTTCAGTTCAACATCTTCTCTGAAGCGTGAGAGGCAAGGGGACTCACGCTAATCAAGCACCCCAAAGGGAATAGAATTTACTATGCCCACGTCGTTGTTCCTGGGTAATGCTAAACGCAAATGTAAAATGCTTGGAAAAAATCTGCAAAAAGCCATGAAGGTCAACTTCAAGGTCAAAATGAAGGTCACTATTGAATTCCTCCTTCGAATTTACTTCAGGAATTGCACTGACTTCTTGAAAAACTTTGTTAATTTAAAATAACCTCTAACTGACCTTGAAAGTTAAAATTGACCTATGACTTGGGTACGTACCTGAACGTAGAATTTTCTGCTCTATCGATTGCAGATGTAAAAAAGGGGTTTCCATTTGAAAAAACAAAGTTGACCTTCAACAAGTCATCAAGGTCAGCTTTAAGGTAAAAATGAAGGTCGCCATTGAATTACTCGGTGATATTTACTTCAGGGATAACCTTCACTTTTTTGAAAAATATTTTACATGAGGAAATATCCAACCGTTTGGGACTTTTTAGACAGCCTATATAATGTTTGTATATATATTTCATTGATCATTAATTTCTTAGAAAATGGAAAATTTTGTTGCTATAAAATTTTTGAATCCACGGTTTGTGGAGGCCCTCATCATGTGTGGGCCCGTGTCTTTCGCCCGGGTTGCCCCGTCGTACAACCGACCCTGTGTAAAACATCCACCGATTTGGAACGTTCCAAACATTAACTTTATTGTAATTATTATCAATAAATATTGTGTAAAATGGAAGTGATACTCAACACTTAAAAATGATTTCCATATTTACCTATCTCTTAAGGTTTACGAGATAATTGTTTTTAAGCACGTTCCGGGAACATTCCGAAGGTTTCCGCGGAACGTTACGTGCCCCGGTAATAAGCGTAGAATAGAGAAAAAATAATATTTTCAGATTTCAGCGCAAATGGGAAGATTATTCTATTATTTTGAATGCGTGATTTTTCTATCTGTCTAAAATGCCACAATAATAATAAGATACCTCCTAAACTTTTTCACTTCTATTTGCATAGCGACCGCCACACAGTTTTCTATTCTCTCAAAGAGAACGTGTTTTCAATATATTTAATTCCTTCTAATTGTACCGGTAACGCACCTCACAAAGATATTTTTTATTCCTCAGAAGTGGTCGTATTTTTATTTTATTTATCTGCCTCTCTAGAGTTAAAATTATTTAAATTCACACATTTGCATAGATTTCTTTGTTGCATTTTAAAGATGTTTACATAAATTATTATAATATAAATAAATATAAATTTGAATATTTTTCGAGTTTATAATTTATAAAAAGATTTAATAAAGAAAAATAGGTTAAATAAATGCTTTCGTTAAATTTTACTAAGTCAATTGAGAGGAATAGGATTTGCACTTTCCTGTTCCCATTGGGGGATTTTTAGACGGAGGAAAAATCGCGTATTAATAGGAATACAAATTTTTATTTTTTCTGAATTCAACGCTTGTTACCGGGGCTATTAGGGCACTGTTATTTTGAGTATCAATAATGTCGAATTGAATCATTGAAGATTCTACATTTTTATTGTTTCAAATTGGAAAATTTAACATTAAAATAATATGTAAAAAGGTTTCAAAATGGTTCATTTCAAATTGAAAGCATTAAAAATTTAATAAATTTAAACCGAAACACTAAAAATGGTATAATTTCAAGCTGATATCTGTTAAAGTTTTAAAACTACAAGTCAAAAACCGTGAAAGTGAAGCATTTTTCTTTGCTTCATTTATAATATAACGAATTTCATTAATTTTTTAAGAATTCAATTTGTTATTGTAATACTTGTGACTTTTTGCACTTTAGGTTTGTCAATATTTATAAAGCTTTTTTTAATAATGCAGGGCTGTTGCGTGTATTTTAGAAAATATATCTCCTAAATACTTTATATAATTATAGGAATTTCAGTACAATTTAAAGAAAATTGGTAATACTTTATTTTTGAAAAAAATAAGGACGGTCAACCTCGGATATAGTCGCGGTTTTGGGGCTGACGGTGGACCTGTCCTAACTTAACTGAACCGTACATAGTTCAACTCCGAACGTACATAGTCAGGAGTTTATGAACCATTTCCGATGGATTTTTTTGCGTGGTGAAAAAAAATTGAAAAATTATTTTTCGAATATAGAGACAAGGATAAAGTGAATATTTAATGAAAATGATGAAGAAGGTTTGCTGTTACACGTTAAAATAATATATTTCCTGCTTACGTACTTTAAACTTTTGCGGGCCGCTGATCATCTCATTTTAAAAAAGAACTTTCTCTCGAATAATCGGTCTAGATTCTCTGTCCCTCGCTTAATCAAACCATTTGAAGGCAGCATCATCAAAAAACACATTACTTTGTTCGAAACTATGTGTGCATAAGTAAAACACATTATTAAAGAAACCACTTACTTCAATTAATATTAAATTAATTGGGTAGAAAACACAGTTTTCACAATTCTCACGTCAACACTTGACAGTTTGTAGTTGTAACCTCTCTCTCTCTCTATCATGTGAGATAGCCAGAGATGATCCAAATGTGTTCAAATGACAGGTCTTACTTTTACTTTTAGCTTTGAGATGAGCATACTCTCTCTCTCTCTCTCTGTCTTTCTAATTCTTCTTCATTATTTTCTTTGTCAAATCATAGAGCCTATCAGGTAGCTACGGCAGCACCACTAATTCAGAAAAATTTTTAATTAAATTAAATATTAACAAGAAATGTTATAGTAAATAATTCATTTTAAATCGTGGTATAATATTCTATGTTAAAGTGAATTGATATTCACTGATTTTTTTCATTAACATTGCTCAAAGAACTTCGAGATACTACTTAGCGATATATATTCGCTTGTCAGATAACGCTGTTTTCAATGTCAGGGACAAACTCATTCGATGCACGAAATAATTTGATCGGTCCCATCGGCTTCAGTAGGAATCAGACTCCCATTGTTGGTCGACACGAGCTCCCTACCGTACTAATTTTTAGAATAACTATATCCGGGTGTGCTTTGTCAGAGTTTGACCGTATTTTTAAACAAGAATGAAGAGCCCCACGGAGTACTGCAAGAAGACCATTTCTTCCTTTGAGAGATTTATTTTGCGATGGGAGCGCCTTATCAGAGAAAATTTTGTAATTAAATTGTTGTCTGCGGCTCTGGGAATATTAATTCTTCAATATTCTGCACGTAGCGCTATCATCGCTAAATAAGTTGTATGGCAATCCCAGTTGTGGACCGTTTTACTAACAACCCTTCATAGGCGTGTTGTCTCCTTATAGCACTTCGTGGAAAGCTCTTTTAAAACTACTTTGTTACCTTGAAACTTCACGTCCTGCAAAACACCATGGCCATAGGAATAGCTTGGGGACTAGGCTTGAAGTAGAGGTGTCAAAATAACGAGCGTGTGGTCTACTATCTTGGATTGCTAAATCGGTATTGTGAGAGAAAAAGCCGACTGTTCTCCTTCTCTCACTTACTCCCTTTGCTTTTGTAAACCAACACGTGGTCGACTCTTCGTTATAACTTATAATTAATCTCTACATCAAAGTTAGGAAGCATGTAGCTAGTCCGTTCCAATGTCCATGCAAACGCTGAATCATTCAGAATTATGCAGTGCTCCCATTGACTAATGAAGTATCCAACTGACAGATGCCGAACAAATTTGTGACTTTTTAATATCGATTTTGACACATTCACTTATAAACGCTTTATAAATCCTGCTTTTAGTAAAATTCTAGGCATTTCGATCACCTTTTAGGCCCTCATTTATACCTCTCAAACACGCTTTACGTAATTAAATAGAAAAACAGGTTATTTTTACTGTTTACACTACGGTCATATTCATTACCTATTCAATCGCTCTACTTATATAAAAGTTTGTTTCCGGCGCTGGTCCAATCAGAAATATAATATTTTAAAAACTTTCCCTGAGTAATTATATTCAATTCTTGGTACTTCTCTAATTTCACCAGGAAAAAATATATTTGAATATATGCAACAACCTCGTTGAATCCGTACACTGTTCATTTAGAAATCGGAAAATTTGAATGCCTTGGTAAAAGTTTAGAATATCGGCAAATAATCGGTAATTTTTTCTGGAGATTTTATTTCCATCCTGAATAATTATAGTGTTTTATGTACTGTTATTATTAGGAGCGTGCATTAATTTTGAGAGATTTCGAAGTGTTGGCGTTATTTGTGCTATATTTCATTGAGGCATATTGTTACTATATGCATCTTGAAGCCTCATCATGTGGTCTTAGTTTTCATTAGGTGTCGTTTCACCGACATGTAAACAAAATAGTTTTTGTAGCATTAAAGTTATCGGCTTACATACTAACAGATTAGCATTTGCGGAAAGTTTTAATTTTCCTTTTCAATTCGAAGAAAAAGTGCTGCTGAAAGTCAGCGATTGCTTCTGGAAACTTACGAGTATTATACTACATAGATTAAAACGTGCGAGTGCTGGTTTAGAAAATTTTAAAAGTGGCGATGTGGACACGGAGGACAAAGAATGTCCAGGCCATCCCGAAAAGATTGAGAATGAGGAATTCGAGACGTTACTCGGTAAAGATCCCTGTCGAACACAAGATCAGCTTACAGGTTCATTGGGACTTGATCGTTTACTTGATTTTTACTTAAACGGAAAAATCGGAAAGGCTTTCTACATCGTATTGTCACTGGCGATGATAAGTTGATTCGCTATGATAACCCTAAGCGTGGGAAATCATGGGTTACACCTGGTCAACCATCAACACCAAAATCGAATATCCATAGATCGAAGCTCATGCTCTGTATTAGGTAGGATCAGCAGGGTGTAGTATACTCTGAGTTGCTCCAATCTAACGAAACCATCAGCCGTATCCTCTAGACATCACGCAGTCTGATTATCACCTCTTCCGATCCATGACTCACAGTCTGTTTGAGCAACGATTCACTTCTTATGAAGATGCCAAAAATGGGTAGATTCGTGAATAGCTTTAAAAAACAAGTCGTTTTTCCGACCTAATATCCGTATACCCGATAAAAATTTCCTTGAATGATTAACTGGTTACCATTCTTTTAAATGAACCCGAAATTTTACCCAAAATAACTCATTAAAATAAATGCACGCCCCCAATAAATTTAGGCTGCGTCTAGTCGTCCCGAATCTCGGGATAAATAGCATTTTTCTTCATCTTGGACTAGTCATCCCGAATTTCGGACGACGAGCCAGAAATCAAGATAAATGCTTATCCTTTTAACTAAACAAACATCAAAAGTGTTAGTCGTCTCGAAATTCGGGACAACTAACCCATTTTTACCATTTGGCCAATAGTTCTGAAAAAATGCTAATACTGCAATTATGGTTTATGAAAGAAAGTGATCTTCAGTCCTCGAGCCTCGGACTATTTTTCAGCCTTATCATCTTTAAAATTTTATTTTTATATAATAGAAAACACTAATCTCTCTTAATCAATTTATACAGTAACTATTTTGGAAAAATCTTCGTTCCTGTCGCCACCTGTCACTTCATTTTTAGTTTATAGTTTTATCAGCTGTTCTACCTCTACCAACACCAGATAAATAGGTTATGTTCAGCGGAATCTATTAAGAACAGGCTTACCACCAACTTATTTCAAATTTTATTATTTAAATTTCGAAATATACAAACAAATCATTGATATTTTATTTTCTAAATTAACATTGTTAAGGCCATGTGAGCGAAGTACTGAGAAACCTTTTTCTAAATATATATTTTTATAATTATGAAAAAAGCAAAAAAAATTGTAACATAATAACTTTTTTCATTATTGTTGAAATTGAGGACCACACAAACATTTGTTAGTGCTTTATATTTAGTTTCTCAAATTTTTAACTCGAAATCGCATTTTGTATGAAGGAAAATTGGTTTTAAAAAATATGTAAAAGGAATTCGTGAGGTTACGCTCACATAGCCTTAAAGTATACAATGATTATTTTGATTTAAACATCTTTATGAATAGTTTTTCGAAAATTTTAAATCGAAATAAAAATAGAAATTAATTTGCGATGGAAGAAATTATAGGATAAAATTTCGAAAAGAGAGTATTGGAAAAATAGCTGGAAAAAGAAAGATGTTTTGATCGAATCGACCGTTAAATTATTCATGTGTCTACTCAGAAGGACGCCCACCCCTTCTCGCGGGACACTCAAAAGAGTTGCAGTTGCGACTTTCATTATGAGTGTGATCGATCATCCACCTTCTCTAAGATATTGGTAAGGGGTAGAACTGACAAATAAATTATATATAACCAGTCACGAGGCTACCTCTGTGTCCGCGCTCCCCCAGAAGGCATTTGAAACGGGTAGGAATGTGACTTGAATTATTTCTGTGACCAGTCCCAGAGGTGCCTTCTAGCACACGATCAGGCGCTGGAAAAGAGGTAAGAGTGTGACTTGATATATTTTTGTGACTAGTCACAGGGGTGTCTCTCCCCACAAAACATTGAGCCTTCCCGCCCACATAATGCGTTGGAAAAGGGGTAGGGTGTGACCTTAAATTATTTCTGCGATCAGTAACAGGGGTGCCTTCCCGCCCGTACGAGGCGTTGGAAAAGGGACCGGGATGTGATCTTACATTATTTCTGTAAACAGCTACAGGGGTGCCTTCCCGCCCTCATGAGGCGTTGAAAAAGGGACCGGGGTGTGATCTTACATTATTTCTGTAAACATTCACAGGGGTGCCTTCCCGCCCCCCCCCCACAAGGCGTTGGGAAAGAAGCAAGGGTGTGCTCTTGTATTATTTTTGTGACCAGTTACAGAGGTTCTTTCCCGCCCCTACGAGGCGTTGGAAAAGGGTTAGGGTGTGACCTTGAATTTTTTCTGTGATCAGTCACAGGGGTGCCTTACCGTCCCCACGAGGCGTTGGGAAAGAATCAAGGATGTGTTCTTACATTATATCTGTGATCAGCCACAGGGGTGCCCCCCCATAAGGCGTTGGAAAAGTGGCAGGGTGTAATCATGCATTATCTCTGTAACCAGTCACCAAAATGCCTTCCCGCCTCGCACGAGACGCTTGGAAAGGGGCAGGGATGTGATCTTACATTATTTCTGTAACCAGTCACAGGGATGCCTTCGCGCCCCCATAATGCCGACACAATGCCGCCTTTCCCATTGTGAGATACTAGAAAGGTTTATGGGTTTGACTTAAATTATTTCTAATAGCAAGTCCAATTTAAAGAAATTGTAAACTTTTTACCAATATATTCCTTATTTTCACAACAACAACAAATGTTTTTTGCGAAAAAATCTTCATTACATAAACAGAGTATTTTTTTAAGGGCCTTTCACTTTCACCTAAAGACTTCTGGTAAATTTGTATCAATAACCGAAATAAATAGATAAAAATATATCATTTTCATAGTTTTATTAAGCGTCAAATGATAAAAATAAGATCCAATCAAAGCGCGCAGAAATCATAGGGAAGTTTCGAACGAACTTGAGACTACGGTGACACAGAGCAAATATATAAATTGATTTGGATGAGTTAAAGCTTAAAGGACTACACTTTATAAAACGTAACCTAACTTTTAGTTTTATTTGATGCTAAAATTTTTTCTAGGGACAACTAGCAGTTTTGATAATCTTTGGCTAACTCAAAAGAAGTAAAATTAAAAAACTACATAATTTTCGGAACGACTAACCAAATGGTGAAAATAGGCTAGTCATCCCGAATTTCAGGAAGCCTAGCCAAATGGTGAGAATAGGCTAGTCATCCCGAATTTCGGGACGACGAGACACTTCGATAAATTTAATACAATGTTATTATCTTCAGGCTTCACACCCGACGTAAAAGTGTGGGAAGTAGGATTCACAAAGTCAGGAGAATTCAAACAGATCTCTACAGCTTTCAACCTTGCTGGCCATTCGTCGGGGGTATATGATTTTGGATTCAGTGCCGATACTAGTCACATGGCCACTGTCTCGAAGGATGGGACTTACAGATTTTACGATACAAAGAGTGAGCGATTTAATTAATTCAAACAAACTTTGAGTTTAGGGCTTCGCATTATCCCTACTGATATTTTTGAAAATTTGAATTATAGTTGAGTTTGAAAAAGGCCAAGATCCACGAACACTCGTTAGCGGACCATGGGAATGTGCAACACCTACTACTCTTGCCTTATCACCTAACGGAGAAGTTCTGGTCATTGTTCAAGGATCATCGTTGTCATTTTACATCACCGTTACTGGATCATTCGATACAACTATCGACGATATTTTCAGTGGTAAGAATTTTTCTCAATCTTAAAAAAAGCATGTAATGAAAATTTCGATTCATTGTTCTCCCTTTATTTTTACGGTTACTGGATCCTGTGAATGTAGTCATAATTGAATTTGAATGAAAAAGTGAAGCAGCAATGAAAATGTTGGGTATATTCCAATTCCTAACTCAGAGGTGTAACTTTTTTTTTTTTTTTTTTTTAAGATAGACAAATGAACGGAAATATTTTGTTTGATTCTTCAAAACAATAACTCTTCCCAAACTTCCTACTACACGAATTTTAACTCACTGATGATACGCGTGAAAATAATGCTAAACACTTTGATCGCAGTGGTAGCCGCCGTCAAAGTCCTAACTGTGATTCACGCACATGTTCGCCGTGAAACACTCGCCTGACGGCCGTGAAGCACTCCCGCGGGAACCGTGAACACGTTTCTTGAGTTCGTTAATTAAAAATTGCAATTGGTTCCATTTGCGATAATTTCTTAGCCTCATTCATTAAATTTATGCAAAAAGATATAGAGTTAATCAATTTAATTTTGTTGACTAAAAATCTAACTTGTAGGATGTAGATAAATAGCCTGCATTTTTTTAATTGTTATATACAAATTAATGCGTGTAACTGTTATCTGCTGCATTTTCGGAAATTAAATGTACTGATTACATAGATTTTGTTGTAGAAATCTAAAGAATAAATTTTTAATGGCGAGCAAGCACCAAACAACAATAATAGTTAATAGTTTAAACAATTTTTATAAACAAATTCACTTATTTGGCATTTATATGTATAGAAAATTATTATTTTCTGCCGAATAATTTCTTCTTGTCTCAAGAATAAAAATTGTATATAATAGACTGCCATTCAACATTTATCATTTTTATAAACAAATTCATTCAATTGGTATATCTGTGCATCAACAATTTTTCTTTTCTGTGAAATCATTCATTTTCATGTGAAGAACAATAATGGTACACATAAGAGTTCCATGAAATAATATTTGTGATTGTTATAAACAACTTTAATAAAGAAATTCACTTAATTAGCATATCTGTGAATAGAAAATTCTTCTTTTCAATGGTATAATTAATTTTCATATGAAGAGCAAAACTGGTACACATAAGAGTTCCATGAATCAACAATCGGCATTGTTATAAACAATTTTTATAATTAAATTCACGTATTTGGCATTTGTTTGCACTGAAAATTGGTCTTTTCTGCGGACTCATATCTTTTCATCTAAATAATAGGACTTGTGCACAATTGATTTCCATCCAATAGCATTTATCATTGTTATAAACAATTTATACAAACAAATATGCCGTTAGGAGTTAAAGTAAACGGATTTAAATAAATATCTTATGATGGAAATCGATCTTTTGTTTCTACATATTTTCATATTTTCCAAGCTGTATATTAACAAAAATACTAAATTAGACCATCACGCCAGGCCACCCCGCCGCCGTCGAGTAGCAAAGAATGCAGCGTGCCGCCCCACAGTGGGAAAAAGTACAAAAAGTTGAAAACACGATTCCGGTTGAACCTATGGACCGATGTGGATGTTTTTTTTAAACTGATAAACTTTCAAAGAAACTTGACGATTCTGATTTTTAATTTAGTTTTTTAATTTATTTATAAATAAATAAATATGACGGAAAATATGGCCATTTTTTTCTATTTGACGTTCCTGGTGCTCGCAAATAATAGGAAAATTATTGTCATCGCTGATTTTTCATAGATTTACATTATATAAAGAAATTCCATCATGATACAATAAACAAAAAAATTTTACAAACAAATTATTTGTTGAAAATGTGTTTTCTATAATTTTCAATAATTTAACGTTGTTTTAAGTTATACTGCAAAAATTTGAAAGGAAACAATAATTTAATGAAAAAAATTTCTCTTATTACTATTCTTGTTAATATTATGAACAAATTTAACAAATAAATGCATTATTCAGACATCTGTCTACAGAACAATTTGTTTTTTTTCGATGTAAATTTTTAAAAATTAGGAACCTTATGATAATTTCAGAAAAATTCACAATTTGTTGATCAATGTTATATTTTTGTTAAACAAATCTAATTTAAAAATTCATTATTCGGGCATTTGTCGACGTGAAAACTAGTTTTTTTTTAAAAGACAGTCCTTTTAATTTAAGAAAAAAGTCCTTTTTTCATTCACAGGACTTACAGTTGTCTAACATAACAGGAAACATATAAGGAATGATTGAACAATACATTTAATAATTATTATAAATAAATTATATAATATATGAAAAGTCGAGACATTCGCGTCTAACGGACCGAAGGAATCGAAAGGAGCCTCTATAAAGTACCTTTAAAGACTCCACTGAGTTGCCCTTCGGTCGGTAACTTTAAGAATTTTGTCTGCATGCTAGTGCCACGCATTGGAAACCTGAGACAACAACGCTGCGATGCAAGTGAGAGCAGTCAAGCACTGTCCTTGAGGCAAAGACACGCACTACTTGAGCTATTATGTATTGCGATTACTCCGTGAGTATCTAATGGAAATTTTAAAGTAGAATCCGAATTTCAACAATTTAAAATTTGACCTTGCTGTTTTTCGAGTTTTTTAAGCAGGAGCCGAAGGGGGGCTCAGTGGAGTCATCAAGGGTACTTTGTAGAGGTTCCTTTCGGTTCCTTCGTCCCGCCAGGAACAAGTCTGAAGAAAGTTTCTCTCCCAGAGTTAATGAGCTCATTTGCAAACATTATGGTACGCGGCTTCACCAAGACATTATCTCGTCTCCCTGTACCAAATTTTATGAACCAACTATAGCCCTCTGAAGAATGAAATTTAGTTGGAATCTGGAAAAACTATTGGTAATGTATAGGGTTTTATTTTTCCTGATTGGGGACGCCAAAGGCACCAATCGTTCAGGATTGATTTAAATTTTAGGCATAATTAAGGATAATGCGAAATTTTGTGAAAGAACTTAAAACTGCCACCTAAGGTTTGTGGATAAATAAACCTTGGCGGGCCTGACCTCATATTTTTTAGAGACGAGAAAAACAAATTAAATCTTTATTGTAACCTCATTGAGGTAACCCTAACGGGGACGCGAATAGAGAGAAAGAGAGAGAGAGAAGAGCGTTGGTGAGATTTGGATTTTAAAACAAGAAAAGAAAATGGACATCTTTTTCTGACTTTATTGTAGAAATAGTTTAACCTCTTTTTGACTCTTGTCGTCCTCGTAGTCACTGCATAATCGTCGCACTATTACCATTTCGCAGACGAGTGCCACCCGCCGCATAGTGGTAAAAAACGTTTTTCTTTGTTCATAAACCTAATATCCCAAGATTGGCTGAACGCAATCGAATGAAATTTAGATTGGATACAGTTCACGTCATATCTAATAAGGGAAAAATACTCACAAAATCCAAATATATTTTCCAAGGCCGAAAAATTTATAGGGAATCGGATACCTTTCATATTTTATGGATAAACTGACTCAAACTTTTAGAAATAATGATATATTTTTTTATATTAACACATAAATTTCTTTATTTACATCGGCCAAATTAAAATCCAAAGTAAAGTTGGTACCTCCGATTTTTCAATTTCCTGGAAAGTTCGATAAAGCAAAAAAAAAAAAAATACAATAGCTTTGCCAGGTAAAAACCTGAAATTTCACGTTTCTGCATGTTTTATCAAATTTTTCAGAAAAATGACATTTATGAAGTACAAATTTTCCTTTGGATTTTAGTTTGGCCGATGCAAATAAAAAAATTTAAGTGTTAATATAAAAAAATGTACCATTTTTTTAAAAAGTTTAAGTCAGTTTATTCATAAAATATGAAAAGTACCTGATTTCTCATGGATTTTCCGGCCTTGGAAAATATATTTGTATCTGTTGGATCTTGATGAATGGGTGATGCAGGTAAAGTCACGAACCACTGAGTTTTAGTGTATAGAAAAAGACTTTATTATATGGAACACACTGGCGATGAATTCTAAGTGTACACAGAGGCTGACAAAAAGGAAGTGCCGCACAGGACACTATACCACACGGAGTCGGCACTGCGCATGCGCCACTATATTGCATATATATACTTATATATGTATATCATGTTACACACAAGCATAGCTATACTCGAGTACAATTCAACAATCCCTCCCGAGAAAGGAGCTATGATATCACACATTTTTTTTATTTATTAAACTCTTTTGAAAAAAACTTATTAGTTACAAACTACGATAATTCTTTGGAAAGATATTAAATAAATGAGTACACATTAACTTTTAAAATAATATAAAGATAAGAGTAGTAGGAATATTATAAACTTCTAAACTTTAAGAAATTTCAATAACCAATACATTTTAATTTTAATAAGTAAGAATTCTACTCTACTCGTCAAGATAATTATAAAAGAAACTTATAAACAAAGAATGATTTATGTGGGAATTTAATTAAAGGGAAAAGAAAAAGAAAGTATATTAATATCATGAAACTCTAGTCTCAATAAAAGTTTCAAGCATTATTTTTAATCTAAGTGGTACGCAGTTTTAGGTTTATCATTTATTATTCCCTCTAATTCTTTTTTCTGTAATTCTACTAAGTAGTATGTTGATCGATCTACTTGGTTTCTGAACTATAAACGGACATTATCGCATAGATTATTATGTGTTCATGAGTTTATCTCTAAAGGTTTTGAAGACTTCAAAAGGAAGTGGCTTGGTAAAAATGTCAGCAACATTCTCCTTTGATGATACCCATTTCATTTTGAATTTACCTTCCGATACACATTGCTTTACATAATCACCGTGACTTTTAGATAATTTACTCCTAATGCCAGTTTTCTCTCTCCTTTCTAAGTCAGCTTGTATGTAATCTACTCTATCGTCAAAATCTTTTAATCTATGACTACCTTCCTTTTGGGTGCAATCGATAGCGGACTTATTGTCATGCCATAAATCTATGGGATATATGGTCTTGCCTAACATGTCTCTAAGGGCTTCATCTAACGAAATTGCCTCCTGGCAGGCTTCACTCATGGCAAAATACTCAGTATGGCAGGTAGAAGCGTTTTCTCCGCCTTGTTTGTGACTCCTCCATATAATAGTGTCTCCGAATAAAAATACGGCCATTTCAATTATTGAAGTTGAGTCTAAATGGTCTCTAAAACTAGCGCCAGTGAAAATTTCGAAATTATCGGATTTACCTTTATAAGTCAAGCCTAAATTTGTGGTGCCTCTAATATATCTAAAAATTCTTTTAACCTCAGTCCAATCTTCTTCTGCTGGATTAGATTGCTTTCTCGAAAGTTAGTTGACGACAAAGGAATATCGGGTCTCGTAACATTTGCTAAGTGTAATAAACTACCGATGGCTTCTCTATAAGGGACTTCTATTTTATTATTTTTCAAAATATTATCTTTGTTTGAATTTTTGTTTCTAACTTGTCTGGTAACCATGGGTGTATTTTGTGGCTTAAACTCTTTCATGTCAAATCTTTCTAAAACTTTTTCAGTGTAAGCGGCTTGATTAAGTGTCATTGTCATATTATTTCTATCTCTAACAATTTGAATTCCTAGATACACCCTAGGGTCTCCAAGATTTTTCATTTTAAAAACAGAATTAAGATGAGCTATTATTTCATGCAATTTTCCCCAATTATTTCCAGCTAGTAAAATATCATCAACATAGAGTATCAATATAATCACAATTCCCATCATTCTATACGTAAATAAACAAGGCTCATTGATGTCTCTTTGTAAACCTAATTTTTCAGCCTCTACTGAAAATCGTTGATTCCATTTCTTGGGACTGATTCTAAGTCTATATAATGCTTTATGCAATTTACAGATCTTATTTAGCTTTATATTTTTCTCTACTTCCAAACCATCAGGAATTTTCATAAAGATGTCTTCCTCTAGAATACCATTTAGAAATGCTGTTTTTACGTCTAATTGGAATACTTCTAAATTCAATTTATTGACAATAGCAAGAGCTGATTTAATTACAGACAGTCTAGACACAGGAGCATGAGTTTCTCTAAGTTCATATTCATTAGTATCTTTAAAACCTCTAATAACAAGTCTAGCCTTGAAAGTTACTTTTCCATCAGAATCTACCTTTCTCTTAAATACCCATCTACTCTCTATAATATTTGCTCTCTTTCCATCAGAAGTTATAGTGGATCTATCCATTAAACTCCACACTTGATTTTCCTGCATTGATTTTAACTGATCCTCAATAGCTTTTTGTCATTCTACTCTATTTTTAGTATTTATAGCTTCAGCATAATCAATAGGATCTAAATTAGTTACGGCTATTAAAGCAAAAATCTTTTCATCTTCATCAAGATTATTAAAACTTGGACTTTGAGTTAAGAAAGCAAAACTGTATTCAATTACATTCGCTTTTCCTTCAGACATCGCTTTATAACCCTCAGGCTTTTTAGCTTTTCTGTTAGGCTGTTCTCTAGTTTATATTTCTACCGGTTTTTCTAATTTTCTTGTATTACCTTTAACTCTAATTTTAGCTTTTTCTTTAGTTGTTTCAATAGGATTTACCATCTCTTTCTCTAAAGTGTTTTCTTCAAATAGGTCTATACAGTTCTCATTCAACTCTCCTAATTCTTCCTGATCTAAGTTTTCATCTGAATTAGTTACTCTAAATAGATCATCACTTTTATCAATGTTTTTATAAGTTAATTTTTCTCTAATTTTCACGTGTTTGTAATTAATTAGTTTTCCTGTTTGTGGATGCCAGAATATATACCCGTTAGATGATTTACCGACTAAAATAGTTTTAATTGCCTTCTCAGACAATTTAGTTTCAGTGACATGTTTTCTAACATATGCAATACTACCGAACATTTTAATTTTATCTATGTGGCATTTGCTGTTGGGAGTTATTACATTTAAAGGGGTATTAAAATCAATAGATGCGTTAGGTGTTCTATTGTAAAAATTTACCGATACTTTTAACGCTAGGTTCCACATGGTTCTAGGTAATCCAGAATCTATCATTAATGATCTTATATTCTCTAACAAGGTTATATTAAATCTTTCGGCTGTTCCATTGTGTGGTGGAGTGTACGGATTTGAAAAATCAGTCTCTATCTTTTCTCTTTCCATGACTTCTAAAAATTCACCTCCAGTGAACTCTGTTGTATTATCAGCTCTAATATAACATGCTTTCAGATCTTTTCCGAAAAGATTTCTCATTATTTTCAAATATTCTTCTAAACATTCGCCAGGGTCTGATTTATTTTTAATAGCATATGCTATGGCAAATTTTGAGAAGTTATCTATAAAAACTATAATGTAACGCTTATTTCCAGGTGAGTTTTATGTTTCAAAAGTCCCATTATGTCTATATGACTTATTTTAAGGGGTTGATCAGCTCTAGTCCTTGTTTCTAAGAAAGGTTCTTTGCTCATTTTGGCCAAGATACAGACTTCACAATTCATAATATTTTCATTGAATTTAACTTTTTCCAAATTCTTATTTAACTTTTGTAACTCTTTAAGGTATCCCAAGGATGGATGACCTAGTCTGACATGCTAGAGCATACCCTCATATAACTCTTCGGTGTAAGTTTTCTCTAACTCAAAGGAAGTAAACAAATCATCTATACTCTCATTATCTTTGATGTCGTTAAGGTCGCAATTCGAAAAATCATTATATTGATTAAATTTACGGGAGAAGTTACTTGGAACGAGCTCCCTCCCAATCTCAGCATCTAAATTTTCTTGATCTTTTTTATCATCGTTATCCTCAACTGATTGAGAATGAGAACTTGACTCGTCCAAAGTAACCAAACGGGCTCTACACTTATACTTAATATAGTTCCGTATCTCTGATTCCTCGCTCGGTTCCTCGATATCTAACTGGATCAACTAATTGGGTTTTTAATAGTAACCAGTTAAAAACTCAAATCCAGATTCTTTATCAAATATTTAAAATTGGAATCATCCAAGTAGATACCAAAACCCGCCCTTGGCATCTGTCTCTATATCCGCGGATAAAAAACTTTTTTTTGTTTATTTAACTTACTGCTTCGTTGATTTCGCTTGAGCGCAGTTGAAGCTTGGTTGGGCTCCACAACCTGTTGGATCTTGATGAATGGGTGAAGCAGGTGAAGCCACGAATCACACTGAGGATTAAGATTATAGAAAAAGACTTTATTATATGGAACACACTGGCGATGAATTATAAGTGTACACAGAGGCTGACAATTCAACAGTATCTTGTGAGTATTTTTTCCTTATTAGGCATGACGTGAACTGTATTCAGTCTAAAGTTCATTTAACTCCGTTTAGCCAATCTTGAGATATTAGTTTTATGAACAAAGAAAATTGTTTTTTACCACTGTGCTCCGTCGGTCCCCCCGAGGGCTGTCACAAGCTTTAACTTTAATTCATCCTTCCCTTTGGTGCATTTTGAGTCCTCATGTCGTTTTTAAATTCGCCTTTTTCCCGGCTCTGTGTGCACCACACATCTGTGGTTGTTATCACGTTAATCCTGCCACTTTCAATTTTACTTCCCAAATATGGTTCTTGATCGTCCCTTTTATAGCTTTTTTTAGCCCTCCGGGCCACGATCCGCAACGCGCGAACGCGAAGGGAAACGGACGGAGATTCCGCGGTGACCATCCCGTCTGCCCGAGATGTCAACGAGAAAATGCTAAAGATTGACGGTCTCGATCAGCCTCGTCAAGCAGGGGCACGGTAGATGCAATTGTAGTAGTCGCTAGTGAATTTCTGCTGACGATACTGAGAACGGTAGCGTGATGTTGATAACGCGTAGACTAAGCTTCTCTTGAGCACACGTGCACCCAGCAGTCGTGAGAAAGAGTTTTATTTATATATCGCAGCGGAAATAGAAGCTCAGATTAATTTCAGCCAATTTAATTCTTCACACTATAGTCGTGATATTGTGCACTGATTCATAGAGCCAGCACCCAATATCACGTTGAATTTTATGTTTTATATTAATCTGAATCTTGGAAATCCATATTTTACGAGGGTGGATCATATATAAACCGGAATTTTACAAATACTTTTCTTAGCCAATCCACAGCACTCTCACAGTGTAGGTTCTTGTAATGTAGTGCATTAGGAGTGGGTAAAACGCTTGGTGAGCTGTTTGACTCAGTCAATTCGTCAGTACAGCTATGAGTGAGCAACAGGTTCCAGCGTCCGTTGCACAACGGGTTATAATAAAGTTTTTAACATAAAGAAGGCGTTAAACCGTGCGAAATTTTGACTCGATTCAAGAATCAGTATGGGGATGATACTCTGTCTAAAACTCAAGTGTTTGATTGGGCCAAAAAGTTTAAGAGTGGACGAGAAAGTGTGGAAAATGTGAGTCATAATCGACGTCCAAGATCAAGTGTCTCTGGCGTTAACATTGGTGCTGTTCGTGACCTTATTGAAAGTGACAAGCGGTTCACTATTCATGAAATCGCTTTACAGGTGGGCATTAGCTATGGAAGCGCTCAAACAATCATTAAAAATCATCTTGGTTTCAAAAAAATCTGTGCCCGATGGGTCCCGAAGTTATTGAACGAAGATCAAAAAAACATCCGACTGCGAATCAGTAAGAGACATCTGAATCGATTTCAGCGGGAGGGAGAGACTTTTTTGAAGCATATCGTGACATGTGATGAAACATGGGCGCATCATTACACTCCCGAGTCCAAGATGGCGAATAAAGAATGGCGAAGGAAAGATGAAGCCGGTCCTGTGAAAACCAAAACCCGTCTCTCAGCCGGTAAGGTCCTCGCGACCGTCTTTTTCGACTACAGAAGAGTGTTGCTCATTGATTTCCTACATGATCGACGTACGGTTAACGCTGCCTACTACTGCCAGCTGTTGGAGGCAGCAAAAGCCGCTTACAGAAGCAAAAGACGCGGTAACCCCATCAGAAACGTCATCCTTCTTCATAACAATGCCAGGCCACGTACGGCGGGTGAAATGAAACAAAAACTGGAGGATATGCATTGGGAAACCCTTGAGCATCCTCCATACAGCCCAGATTTGTCACCCTGTGACCATCATTTGTTTGCGTCCATGAAACATGCACTTGGAGGATTGCGATTTGACAACGATCAAGATGTTGAGGAATTCGTGCGCAATTGGTTGATGACTCGACCTCAAAGTTTCTACGAGCAAGGAATTAACAAGCTTCCAAACCGCTGGAAAAAATGTGTAGAGCGTGAAGGAGACTATGTAGAAAAATAATCAATCGTATTTTTGTATTGTTTTATAAATAAATAAATATTAAAAAAGAATTCCGGTTAATATTTGATTCGCCCTCGTAAATCCTGAACAGCTAAAGTGTCTGGAAAAACTGGAAAGATGCATCCAATTAATTACATCTCTAGTCATCTTTGCTTAATCTCTCTTGCTTGTTCTCTACGTTCGTACTACTATGCAGTAAGTGGAGGTCCGGGGACGGTAGAGAGAGCAAAGACACGGCTCTTGATTAACGTGTTTCAACCTATTTAAAAAGGACGGATTAAAAAATGTAAAGGGCCTGTCGTAACAAATCCGACTTGAATGGAAACGGTCATCCTCGATCATTGCCGATGTCCTGGGTCTGTTCTCCTCCCCTGAACCCCTTGGTTATTTTTTTGGTTCAGATAAGCGTATTTTATTGCCCCGTAAATTAATGTTAATTTGTCAACATGACAATTTTTGTTATACCCTATTAGGCATTCTGTCCATTCATGAATGTCCTGTTTTGTTGTTGTTGTTGTGTAACATCCCTCCATCCATCGATACCAATACACTTTTGGGGACTTCATTCCCATTTCGAAATTCACTATACTAACGTTGTTGGTCCGTCAATGAATGACTTCGAATATCATGGTGGCGGAGGGTGTGAATGGTGGTGTTTATGGTAGTATTAACGTTTGTCGAGGCAGAACAATCCTATGGTTAGGTACCTTCTCTGGTGTTTCTGCAGATTGTTGTTAAATCGGAACTCTACTTCCTTAGTAGATGATGGTAATTCATCTTCCTTCTGAACCGAAACCTCTTTGACGACTGATCCAAATGGTCTTTTGCAGCATTGTGGAGCTAGATGTTTATTTCCTGCTGTTGATGTTTCCTCTTCTTGGCTTGCGATGTATATAAGTTTTACTACCGGCCAGCTGCAAGAGCAGTTTAGAACGAGCGAAATATCCCAGCATGATCAACACAATTAGACACAGTCCAGCATAAGACACATAAATTAGCAGTCGTTGAGTCGTCCTTTCCTGTCGCTGTAGTTGTTCATTGAAGTGTTGCCTTATGGGTTCTTTAGGTGATTTAAAGTAATTTAAAGGAATTTAAAGGAAGGTAATTTAAGGAATTTAAAGGAAGGTAAATTTAAAGGAAGTAATTTGAAGGAAGGTAATTTAAAGGAAGCCAATGTGGGTTCCAATAAAAGCTATGATTCGCAAGTTTTGTGGTAGGAAGTTTCGAATATGGGAAGTTCTCCTGAACAGAGAATTTAGTCTTCTGATTTATTACAGCTGCGATATTCTACGTGAGTCAATAAAGGGTAGGTTCGGTGCGATTCACCTAAGGAGGACTTGTGGTGTTCTGTTCTTGCATGCGATTGTTACTCCTGCAATCCGAGCCAGCTTCTTGATTTCGACACGCGGTCCCGAAACTGGAAACTTGACTACTGTTGTGGATTTCATGTCAGGTATGTGCACCGCAATGCATAATTTTGAGAAGTTATCTCGCATAGTTAATATGCATCGGTTATCATTGGAAAAGATTGACAACTCGCTACCTTATCAAACTTTTCCAGTGGGATATCCGTTATTACCATAGGTTCAGGTGCGCGCCCGCACCAATTTATTCTTCAGAAAACTCTTGCAAAACCTAATGTGTTCCTATACTTCGTTCCGTAATTTTGGCCAAGTATACCTGTCCCGTATTCGTTGTTATATCTTTTTTACCTTCTTGTGTCCCTATAATAAAGTATCGTGATATTCGGATATTATATGAGCACGATTCTCCACGGGAGGAACTTCTAATTTGCCATGACATATAGTTATGATTTGAATGTTTCGCGCATGGTCGCGTGCTAAAGCGTTTTTTAAGTTTTGCAAACCTCCTTTTACGTTCTGCCAGTTGACTTGATCGAAATGTTTTCGTTTAATGACTATGGAGTAAACGTAAGATTTTAGGGAAGGGTAGTCAAAATTTGGCCCATTTTTGGAGGATTTACCCATAAATCTTGAGGATTTATGCGATCTGTTGCCAATAATAATTTTTAAATACTTTTGGAGGGCTCACAATCTTCTGATATGAAATGTACATAATTGTCGCGACGGTATGTTATTAGTTCGGTCCATGTATGGAGGATGGAGGGCATTACATTCTGCAAATATTTGTCTCTAAGAGTATTATTACTTGTCAATGCCGTAACTGGGTCTTCTTCTGAGGGAGGAGAGGCCGGATCAAAATATGGCATTTCCATATCAATGTGTGATCAGGCTAATGATACCTGCCGGTACCTCTGGCCTTCCTTATCCTTGCAATGAACAGATAATTTTGAGGGATGTTCCTGTGTCAGAAGAAGAGAGGAGGGGTTCTTTATAGGGACACTCCCCTCATCAGCCGACAAAGCAGCTCCCCTATGTTTACCTGAGCTGGAGTGGATCGAGCGAAAATGTTGGCGCTATTGTAGGTGCTTGAAACAAATATCTTCTGGAAGGTTGTTGACCCAAAATAGGTTTTGTCAATAATTCCGGTGTTTCTTTAAAACGCACAGTGCTCTTTCGTCGATCGATTCCTATGTATACATTTTTCTTTTTTTCTACTTCTTCCGAATCTTTATTATCTTTTTGTTTTAAATCTTTTTGATTGTCTCTCAAAATTTGTGTACTTTATCTGGCAAAGTATTATCTATTCCATCGCAAGGATCCATATTTTGCAAACAAAGTAAGAGATCCTGATCCCTTTCTCCCTCCGAGACTGCAGTCACATTTAACAGTATGGGTTCGTCAAGATTGGGTTTATATAATCCTTCATCATCTCATAATTAAGATTGATGTTCTGTAAGCGACTTACCGAACTCCGATACAGATTTTTGGACAGCTTTTTTCATGCTGTGAGCCTCTTTCGCCTCCGCTGAGGGAAGATTGCCGGACGACATATTTGTGATGTCCTGACTATCGCTATCCTTACTACTGATCTAATTTGGACTTAGGTTTACTATGATATCAGAAACTGGTATTGGTTCCCCAGAAGGATCCTTATGGAAGGTACTGTCTTCTGGGTCAGCCGAAGTAGTCACTTTTCCCTTAACTAATCCTGCTCTAGCATGTTGGTCTGCTGCCTTATTCCCTTCTAGTCCTTGATGACCGGGAACATGATACCAGGTCACCTCCAAGGGTGCTAAGGCCTTTCGTAGTTCTTCAAGCTCCACTTTATTAACTACCGACTTCCCATCGACAGTCTTCAATCCATTGGATTTCCAATTCGGTATCCATTTAATGCAACTCTCGATGAGGAACTACTGTTAGTTTTATTTTGAATACTGTTAGTTTATCTATATTGGTTTCTATAGCCTTTTTGGTTGCAGCGATTGTAGCTTGTATCTCGGCAGAGTTATTTGGATGCCGCCCTTGAGCCGGTTCTGAGACGTTCCAAAGATGATCGTGGCCAAACCATACCCCTATGCCTCATTCAGACTCGCCTTCTTAGTTGTAAACGCAATCTCCATCAACATATACTTCCGATGATGGTCTGCTGGAAGCAGGGGACCATGGATTATTGGGCATACTAGGTGGTGCCTTTTTCACGGTATCGCAGGTGGTACTTGTGAAACCGGTTGGGTAGTCAAGGGTGCTGCTGAACATTTGGTCTTAGTTACAGTAGGCTTTTTCCTAATAGTTGTTTTGGTTTTTGAACCTGAACTTGTAAATGGTAGACTTAGTTTGAAGATTTGAGACCGAGTTATTGGTCTAGTAGGTTTTGAGTCGCTATCTACCGAAGGTAAGTTTAACTCTGAACTATTGTCAATAGTGGATGCGCTAGCAGGCGGCTCACCGACAGCATTTTCATTCCAACTTTCGTCACCTTGAGGTAGATCTATAGGGTCTCCGGATAGGGCTTCTACTCCACGGTTCAGTTTCTCTTTCTTCTATGGAAACTTGTATTGGTGGTCCTTTAATCTGTATCTCCAGCGAATGACCCGTGGCCCTGGATTATCTGCATAGGTAATCCTGTGCACAGACGCATGATCGCATGCCAGTATAAATTCCCTACCATACAAATACGGTCGAAAATCACTAACTGAATAATCTAAGCCAAAAATTTCTTTTGTATAGGGTCGTAGCGCTGTTCTACATTCTTCATGATCTTAGAGTAGTAAGCGATCAGCATATCAATTTTATTTGTTTCTTGAGTTAGGACTTCCCCTATTGATACTCGGATGTATCAGTCGTTACTTTGAATGTTTTCGCAAAGTCGGGGTATTTCAAAATGGGTTCGCTACACAGTTCGTGACGTAATTTATGAAAACTTACTTCTTGTTTGGGTCCCCAAACAAATTTTGCTTCTTTCTTTAATAAATCTGCTATAGGTTTTGCTGTTTTCGCATAATTTTCTATAAATCTTCGGTAGAACCCCGACAATCCCGACGAATGACGCACGTTACGTGCCATTTTAGGTCGTGGAGATTTCTTGATTGCTGCAATCTTAGCCGGATTTGGTCGCACCCCATCGCGTCCGATGATGTGTCCCAAGTAGGCTACCTCAGTATATGTATAATTGCATTTTTCCTGTTGTGATTTTAGGTTGGCTTCCCACAATCGCTTAAGCAGTTTACTAGCCTTCTTATTGTGCTCCTCTAGGGTCTCCGAATATATGATAATGTCCTCGAGGTATACGAATGCCTCAGTTTCTACCATTTCTCCGAGGACCATGTCCATTAACCGGTGGAATGTAGCTGGGGTGTTCTTAATTACCATGGGCATACTCTTATATTTGAAATGACCCCTTGGAGTTTGAAAACGCTGTGTTGGCTCTATCAACAGGATGAGTTTCAACCTGATGATAGCTGCTCGCAAGTTCAAAAACCGAGAAGTACTGCGCGGAACCAATTCTATATAATATGTCGGAAATGTTGGGTAATGGATATGCATCGCCCACCACCTTTGAATTTAGTGCCCTATAGTTGAATACGACCCGGTATTTGCGTCTGCGGACGAGTCTAGTTTCTTCGGGACAATCATGACAGGTGAACTATAAGGAGATTCAGAAGGAGCAAGAGTTCCTGCTTTTAACTGTTTATTGATATGCAATTCCATTTGCTCCTGAGCATCAGGTGCCTGCCGATATTGATTCTTGGAAATGACTATATCGTCAGTTGTTGGAATTTTGTGTTGTACTTTGTGAGTGATGATAAGAATCTCTCCATTAATATGGAATATGTCAAAGAAGTCCCTTGCCCATGAAAAATCTAACTTCTTTTCTTGATTTAAACGCGCTACGTGTAAACTATTCATAAACTTTTCAATTCTGGCCTCAAGATCGTTCTTCTTTGCCCCATGAGAATATTCCTCAAGTTCCGATTTCCGTAACTGGTTCCGGGAATTTCACAGTAGTCAAAGGGGACGATTTCTTGTCGTTCGATGCCAATATCTATATCATCTTTAGTAGTATTATAAGCGTAAGTACAGCATATACCGTCATCGTTATTAACTATCCCTTACCCTATAAATATTCCCTCTGGTGTTTTCACTCAGGGAGATATCCTTTCGATAAGTCTGAAGCCACGATATCTATAGGCACCTGTTTCTTCGTATGTGCTTTTGGTTTTAAAATTCTAGAAAAAGGTTTTGTTTCCTTTCTTAATTTGTCACGACCTAGACATGATTCATTATCCATGAAGGGTATCGGAATGATGGGTGTGGAAATGACTACTAGGGTGTTGTGCCGGAATGACAGCTGCGCCTGCTCCTGTCGAAGATAGGCTCGACCGATTATTTCATCAACAGAGATAGGAACATTATTAGGCACGACATAAAATTTCACTGAATCACCTAATAGTTTTATTAGCATTGTTGCTAAGGTAGTTACCGAGGTTTCGGTAATACCGGTTATTTGAATAGAATCATCGCTAACTATTAAATGTCCTTTCAAGACTTTATGTTTTATTAAATTAACATCCGACCCTGGATCGACCAATAACAAGGGTCTAATGTCGCGGAATCTCGATGAAGTCATTTGGGTAACAGGGGAGTCCTCCGCTTCAGTTCCTGTTCGGAACACTCGTTTTGTGTCTCCAGAAATTTTACTCTCTTTCGAAACCCTTTTATGATAGGGCTGTGAAAAGTTTAAATGCGCTATCTTTGGTGGCTTCGGCCTCGGTCCACCATGTGGGTTAGTGTGAGGTCAGGAAACGTTGCTTTGTGCAACCATAGGGTTAGGATATTGCATTGAAAAAGGTTAGCCGAAATTGATTGGATACATTGCCGGATATTGATATGGAGATGCATAAGTTTGAGGATATACTGGATGTTGATTTTGAAAAGTTGGGTAAGGAACGGGTGGTTGTTGCATGGTAGTGGACTGTTTTTCCATGGTTGCTTTCTCTGGCTTCTTGGGCTTTCTGGCCGCATATTTTTGACGTTTCTCAAGGTAGAGAACATGTTCGTATGCTTCGTAAATGGTTTTTGGATTTCTGGTGTCGACGAAAGTCGACATCTCGTCCTGTAGTCCACGGATAAATAACTCTAGGGCACAATATTTTACTGGTTTCATCATGACATGTATATTTTCAACATTATATTTTTCTTCTGATGACTTCTTCACTCTACTAAGAAGACCCAAGGTTCGGTCACGCTTCTTTAAATGAGTAGTAAAATCTTTTAATTTATCAAATTCTTTACCGCGAACTCTTTTTGGCGCAATCCTTCTCAATTTAGTAAGTACTGTTTTTACGAATGCAGGTTCCGTGGACACCGTAGTGTAAACCGTAGTGACTCTTACGATTAGGGGGTAGCTTGGTCGTTCATGTTTCGTTGCTGTTCGGCGTTTTTCTTATTTTCGAAAAGCTTTTTGTAACTTTCTTTTTATTTTTGTAAGAAACGACTAAGTTTTTAATCGAAGTTGTGGCTCACGAATGGAAACATTTCACCGCTAAACTGGCTCCATAGGTATTCCCTATATTGCCTCCGCTGCTGGAAATAACGATTACATGTTTGTAAATGTTTTGGGATCAGATCCTGGACTATTTTCGGAACTGGTATTTTTGAATAACATATTTTGAACACTACAAGCAAATGTAAAAGTGTTGACGATAAAGGCACTGCCCCGGTATTTAGTTGGTAATCATATTACTGTATTTTCAAGTTCAAGTTTCCAGATAAAAATAACATATGGTCACATACTTTCTCGGTGGCCAAAAATGGATTAAATTTGTAGAAATTCTTACACTTTTGTTCTTGTAATAAATTCAATTAGCCTGCACAGGCTTTACACGACTCGTCACTCTCTCTCTCTCTCTCACTCTCTCTCCCTCACTACCTTTAAATTTAAATTACTGAAACATTAATCAAGCGGCTTTCTTTAGATGACATTATTCTCTGTTTATTCTGCATAAAATCAACACTTCGCGAATAGTAGAATTTAATTCTTTAATTTGTTATCTAGATCCTTTGATTAAAAAGATTTACGAAACTCTGTTATGATTTGAAAGATCCACTTGAGCGATGCCTCGATGCGCTTTGTTCGATACGTGGATGTACAATAATTGAATGTCCGCAGGGTCTTCATTACACAGGCCCACAAAAAAAAGTTGACTGCAAGAGACAAGTGATTGGGCTACCCTTATGGATTTTGAGCCGCTGAATCCGAATATGGCCTTAATATTTCTCCTACACGTCTCAGTTTTTTCCCTAGATGCAAAAAGAAGGGAAAAACTTAGGGATTTTCTGGTCAGTCAGGCCATACAAAAAATTTTGCCTGCACGAGACAAGTTTACTAGTCACACAGGCCATACAAAAAATTTGTCTGCACGAGAAAAGTGACTAGGCTACTCTTACGGATTTTGAGCCGCTGAATCCGAATATGACCTTAGAATTTGTCGTGCACGTCTCAGTTTTTCCCTAGATGCAAAAAGTAGGGAAAAACTTAGGGATTTTCTGGTCAGTCAGGCCATACAAAAAATTTTGCCTGCACGAGACAAGTTTAGGCTTTTCTTTACATTTTGCATCTAAAGAGAAAATGGAACAAGCCCGAAAAATTTGGGGTTTAAATTTAGAGTTAGCAAGAAAATCTGCAAAGGATATGGCATCCCCCCCCCCCCCCCCCCCCGTACAAATCTATATAATATGAGAAAGCTCTTCAATTTCCATAGAATTACCCGAGCTAGGGGAAACAGGATTATAAGTCGCGACATTTAAAAATATAACATCCATGTGTATATTTTCACGTATACTAGTATTATAAAAATAACGTCCAGAGTATTCCTAGATTTTTGCCTATTTTCTGCATCTAGGGGAAAACTGAGACGTGTATGACAAAATTCTGAGGCTAGATTTGGATTCAGCGGCTCAAAATCCATACGGTTAACCTAGTCACTTGTTTTTGGTAGGCAAATTTTCTTGTGGCCTGTATGAACAGAAAATCCCTAGGCTTTTCCCTACTTTTTGCACCTAGGGAGAAAATGGTACAAGCTCAAAAAATTAACTAATCAAATTTAGATTGAGAGCGCAAAACTGCAGAGGAAATATCATTTTCTAATTTTTTGCTTTATAAGCCAGTATAACATGCGCAAGATCTTCAATTTCCCTAGATTTATCCTAGCTAGGGGAAACGGTAAGGATACTAGGGAATTTTTTGGGATCAATTTGGTTTTCACGTATCCCAAAACAAAAGAATATGACATCAGTACGTTTATTCTTCCGTGTACTGGTATTATCAAAATAATATCCAGAATATTCCTAGGTTTTCCCCTATTTGATGCCTCTAGGGGAAAACTGAGACGTGCAGTAAAATTCTGAGGCCAGATTTGGATGCAGCAGCTCAAAATCCATAAGAGTATCCTAGTTACTTCTCTCGTGCTGATATATTTTTTGTATTGCCTGTGTGACTAGAAAATCTCTAGGATCTTCCCTAATTTTTGCATCTAGGGGAAAACCATAAGGGTAGCTTAGTCACTTGTCTCGTGCAGGCAACTTTTTTTTATGGTCCTGTGTTATCATTAACAGAAACTAGTTGCTATTTTGAATTTTAAAGGGGAGGAGAAACGCCGAAATAATGTAAATGGGGGAAACTGTGTGAGCTGAAACATCTTCCCATGGCAATACAGCCGGCACTATCAATTTGTTGAGAACAGATGTTCGATTTCTATTGCTGATCCACCTTCCAAAATTGTGCTCGCATTAAAGTCACAGGATTCTGTGTCTTCATCGTCAATGACAATGAGCTCATTGAAATAAGAATATTAATTAATTTGCAATTGCGAAATGTAAAAATTAAATTTGTTAATTCCTAACAAGCATAAGAATTATTACATTTTTTGGGCACAGCAAAGACGGAATCTAGCAAATTGATTAGGAGTGCAACCCTACTCGTGCTTGAAATTTACACCCCCGCCGTAGCTACGAACTACTTTGCAATCGTGCCGTCGGCGCGAGTCACTTCACTACAGGCAAATTAGCTAACAGGCTCTTTTCAAACGAGCATATAACTGAATTTAGATTAAAGTTTAAGAATTTCAATTTCCATAAAGTGACCGTTGGAAAGTTTAAAATAATCAATTCTTTATTCACAGGTGTGATGAATAATTTTATTTTGAATTTTAGACAGTGAAACAAATATCCAGTTCATTAGAAATTAGGACAAATGAAATTTTTAGTATCCACTGGAAATCAGATAACATAAGTGTCGTTGCGAATGATGATAGAAAAATAATTGAATTTTATATATGTTTACAACTTTCAAATGTAAAAGGTACAAATAATAATGATAGTTAATTTTCAATTTCACCATGCATCAATAAAGGTATGTGTCGAGCCGAATTGAAATAAAATGTAATAGTAAAAACAATAAACCGACTTCGGACATTTTTTAAAACAAAAGGGCAAGTCGAGCAGTGGCATAATTTTAATAAAAAATTTTGTAAAAGAACTTTTTACAATCCCACCGCTGCCACCTTTGTTTGTTACGAACCAACTATCGCCCTCCAAAGAATTAAATTCAATTGAAAGCTGGAAAAACTATTGGTAACGGATAGGGGTTTGTTTTTCCTAATCGGGGTTGCCGAAGGCGTAAAAAAATTGTTCAGGATTGTTCCTGAATGTTTATATCTATTTTTGTGCGGGATCGTTTAGGAAAAATAATATATTTCTTAAATTTTAAAGGATAGGGAGAGGTGGTCACTGAATAATTTTTAATACGCAAATTTTCGAGAGTTCCACATAACTGCATTCAACCCTGTAACTTCGTTCTTGTTGGTTTAAATTTTAGACATAATTAAGGAATTTGCGAAATTTTGTAAAAAGAACTTAAAACTGTCGCCTAAGCTCTATGGATAAATAAACCTTGGCGGACCTGACCTCATATTTTTTACAGAAGAGAATAACAAAATAAATCTTTGTTATAACCCCATTAAAGTAATCCTAACGGGGATGCGAATAGAGAGAAA